>NC_137511.1:11125000-11217500 GCF_041902795.1 Electrophorus electricus | reverse complement strand
GAGTCTACACTGCATATACAGTATTCAACAGAAGTGAGTACACTCTGTACAATATCAATTAAATGTCAAATGATTCAAAACAGTATCACCTCTTAAGAACTGCATTCTTTCAAAGTTCACAAATAGAGCATTTTCTCAAAATTACAGATAAATACTTTAGAAAGACTATATTGAAAATACAGGCCCCAAAGTAGAAAATCAGTACAACAATAGTGTATATACTTGTGATCACCGACACACCAGTTAGAAAACCCATGATCACTGAAAGAAATTTGAGTACACCCGTGTTTTCCAATTAGCCTAACTGCATAATTAGTTCTGCATGGTTATTAAATGACCTTTGAACAGCAGAACTTTCTGAAATTTTGGAGTTATGGGTTGTGTCTATGTGCATGTCTGCATTAAGGCCCCACATAGAAAATAATTCCCAGAGGTGTTGAAAAATCTGTGAAAGAATACAGGAAGATCTGTGACCAATTAATAATTAGTCAAAATAGTTGCAGCAGTAATCAGAAGGTGTAGAACCAGCCATAGCACTAACCAAAACTGTAGAAGCTGTCTTGGACTTGATGATGCCATGGATAGTCCGCTACTTGCACAGTCTAGCTCTAAAAAACACAGGGGCAAGTGCTTGGCACAGGGGCTATCAGTGAAAACCAGAGTTTATGGCAGTGCAAAGGACAGTGCAAAATGGCATTCTCTATGGACGACAAGCAATAAAAAAAATCCTTGCTTGCTCATTGGCACAAAACTGCCAGATTAAACTTTGCATGAAACATGAACATGGCAAGAAGCCTGGAGAATATTGGGAGCACATTCTTTGGTCAGATGAGATCAAGATAAACTTTTTCAATACAGATGGGGTCCAACATGTTCTGCGTAAACATGGCCAGGACTACCACAGTGAATGTACAGTCCCGACAATGAAGCACGGAGGGGGGAGTGTAATGATATGGGGCTGCATGAGTGCAAAAGGTGTTGGCAAGATGACATAGATGGTACCATTAATGCCTGTGGATATACCATAATGCTGGCTAACCAGATGACCCTTATTTGCCAGAAGCTTGGCAGAAGAGGAATATTCCAGCATGATAATCCAAAGATCACTGCCAAAATCACACAAGTTTCTAAAGATGAAAAAAGTGAAAACTATCACCTTCCCAAGTATGCTGCCTGCTTGAATCTAATAGCACCCCTTTGGGACATTTTAAAATGAAAGGTAGGGCAACACCACCCCTCCACGAAAGAGCAGCTGAAAAAATGGTCTCTGAAGAACAGCAGGACATCTCTCAAATATCTGCAACCGTGGTATCCTCCATGCTGAGGGGAACTGAGTGTCATCAAAATAAAGATGAACATACAAGGAATTGGAAAAAAAAGGTTTGAATCTCAGTAGTGAAAGATGTAGTGACTGTTGTACTGAGTTCCTACTGTGGGGCCTGTATTTGTAATATAGTAAATCCAAACGCTTTAATTTTACATAAGAACAAATACGCTACTGTTAAACTTAGAAGTAATGCAATTACTGTAAAGTGATCCAGTTTTGATTCATTTGACATTTAAGTGATCTTGCACAAGAATGTACTTACTACTGTTGTATGTGTAATTACACATGTCATTCTTTACATGTTTGTTTTTACTGTCTGCATGAATTAACCTTCTTGAACCCCTTGTATTGCTTTCAGCTATGCTATAAGAAAGGGGGACAGGACAGAGGGGAAGACAACAGGGACCAGGATAATGACAGACACAGGGACGGGCACACTGATGGGAAGGGGAATAGACATAAAGGGAGACCATGACATTAACAGGATTATGACTAACTGACCCCAGGGGAAGGGTAGGTGGAGGTCCCATTAATGGCCAGAAGGGGAAATGCTGACCCACCCGGCGCTGGCTGGGGTTTCACAAGTCCAGGAAGGAACGCCTGTTGCCTGCTTGGGCGGCGAAGGCACCTCTGTCTTCCTGGCGGATGTGCCAGGGAGTGCTTCTAGCTATGACTTGTCAGATGACCCGCCCACTACTGGCTCAGGCGCCATAGAGACCCCCGCCGTCCTGGTGGGGTGCTGTCCTGGGGGGGGTGGCACGTGCCAGATGACACTTTGCACCTTCTTAGAGTCCTTACGTGGAAGTGTAGGGGCTCTAGAGCGGTGTGCACCCTTCGTAGGCTCGGGCACAGGTGAGGCTTCCACCTCCATGCAGGAGGCTGCGGAATGCTCTGATTCCACATCCAAGAGAGCCTCCAGGGGAAGTTCCTCCATGCTTTGATGAAAGGCAACCGAGTGATCGGAGCCCGCATTGGAGCATGAGTCACAGTAAAACTTCTGGCCTTCAGCATAGCTCTCCGCATTCTGGTCCATGGAGGACTAGTTGACTACCTTAGTGTAACGGTGAGCAGTAAAGAGGCGAATGCAAGCTCGGAGAAGAGTGAGATTTATTAGGGGCAAATCCAAAGTCATGGGCATTAAAGTAATCCAGGGTCAGTTTACCAACACGAAGAGTACGAAGATACATGACCAAGGGCTAGTTTACACGAACAACTACACACAAATGGCTAGAATGGAACACTCGGAGGCTTGAGTAAATGATGGCAAGAATTAACTATAGGCTAAGAAAAATAAACACGACTTATATACATTCAATGAACAGCCAACACACGGAACCAGATGGTTTAAATGTATGAACTAATTAACTCTAAACCAGACACAGGTCAAAGTAATAACAGCCGTGGAAAAACAGACGAGGGGGTGGAGAAAATAAAACCAAGGAACGAAACAACTAGGAAGTAAAGGAAAACAGAGACACGACAGGGAAACCACGGAAACAGGGATGCCAGGAGGGTGGCCATTCGTAACAGCTTCCGACCGTGAATCCCCTGGATCCTCTGTTAACCCCTCTGGATACCCTTCCTCCTCCAAGCAGGGACGGAGTGAGCCGATTTGGAATACAGGTTCCACTTCCGGGCAGTGACAGAAGAAATCCTCTTTGAGGACAGGCTCTACTACACAAGAGGGATCGGGACAAGTACAGCCTCTTTTCTTTCCCTACTTCTTCTTTGCAAAGGGATGGGAGAGTCACTAGTATGGGGGCTGTCAAGGGAGGTGCTAGTGGGAGGCTTTGGGTCACTATGAGGGGCTTCTATTCGGGCTTTCCCTACCTCCTCTTCTTGGATGAGCCTCTGCAATTCCTTGCTCATGCAGGTCAGCCTTGCATCCCCCATACTAGTAGTGTCCCCCCCGAGGTATGCGCCTAGTATGTCGGCATACACGTGAGCTGCACGTCTCTTGCCCTCACGTGCCTGCTCGGTGTCCTCAGGGAGCAACATCAAGTACTCTAACCCCACGAGCAGACCTCATAACGGACAGGAGGCTCGCTGCATCCCTTGGCAGTCGATGTTTCTGCAATGAAACGTGATGAGGGAGTGGGATGCCAAGGCAAGTCTCTGTAACAAAGAAGTGTTGATTTACAGCACAAACAAAACCAAAACCAAAAACACGATAAACAGAACAAAATACGCTAAACCACAACAACGTAGCAAAGGGCAAAACCAGAAAGCATTCGCGTGATGCATTACGTGTAATGTACATGGGGTCAAACACCGACAACATAATAACGGGTTTAAATACCTGTGCTAACAACGTACATAACTAAGAAAAGGTGAGACATGATCACTTAGCATGGTAGGGGCATGACGGTGGACATACACGGGGAGGAGTCTAGATTTTATTTAATCTAGCTAACCTAGCTAGCTAGCTGTTTATCTAGGTTTTAACAGCAATGTAAAGCAATTATTAAATCATTTTAACATCTCAGAAATATTAACAAAATTCTATTTTTTAAAAAAATAAAAACAAGACCTTGAGAAACTTGACTAAAATTATGGTCTCCTCACTGGCCTTCCTAAAAACACTGTCACACAAGTTCTGGTCATTCAAAACTCATCTGTGAGAGCTCTTACTAGAACCAAAAGAATGGAACACATCTTAATCTTAAACTCATTAAAATCCAGAATGAAAACCTATCTATTTGATCTTTCAATTAGCCTTCACAATGTTTTTAGCCCTCAGGGGCAATATTGTACTGCCATCTTTTATCTGTGATTTTATGTACTTTATAACTTTTATTAAACATTTATACATTCAACTCAACTTTATATAAAGAGGTAGTCAAAATTGCAGTGAAGTACACAAGGTTTCCAGAAAGTAACCCTTTATTAGCTGTGCAAGTAAAGTGCTCCATTTTACCTGTAGGAAATTCAGAAGCACTTTGCTTGTACAGCTGATGAAGGGTCTCTCCGAAATGTCCTGGTTTGTTTGTTTGTTTTGGAAACTTTGTGTACTTCACTGCAATTTTAACTCTCTCTACATATATATATATATATATATATATATATATATATATATATATATATATATATATATATATAGAGAGAGAGAGAGAGAGAGAGAGAGAGAGAGAGAGAGAGAGAGAGAGAGAGAGGGAGAGTTGGTTTTGTTTTTTTTACTACAGCACACTGCAGATACTCCATAAAATCTTATATATATGAAAATAAACTCCATAAACACTGAGGATAACACTAGAAGCCTATAAGCTAACTCAAAGACAATTACCCAGGTCACCATAAAGTGTGGCACACCATAAAGTGTGTGCCCACTGCTGTTCTCTATGACCTGCATGGTCTGAATCCTCTCAGTCAGGTCATCAGTAAGAGTTTGGCTGGAGAAGTGTAGTCAGCTGATAGCAAAGAGGAAAAGTGATTAGGACTGAACTTCCACAAACCCATAAAACAGACCTAGAGGACAGCAAGAAATACCTGGGGATTCTCCAATCACATAGGAATCATGAGGCAGCAAATGAGAAACTCAGTAACATCTAAGGATCTCCACAGGTTAAGGCAGGTCCTCAAGAGTCATTTTAATAGGAACAATAAGATCAAAGCCATAAACATTATGCCCTGCCAGTCATCAGATACACAGCAGCACAATAAGACAACCAAGAGAAGAACAAGAATCTGCCAATGTGAAGACTATCAAATTCCCCACATTGCGTAGGACACTCAAGCCAAAATCCAAAGCATGTAAGCCAACCAGAATGACAGGGGAAAGGGCCTTCAAAGTGTAAGATTCACTGTCCAGGGTGAGACACAAAACATCCATGTATATATCCAAGCAAAGAACCCTAAGGGAGAGAGCAAATGTAATGATGGTGAGCAAATGTATGGCAGGATAAGCCCTTCTATGGAATGTACCACTGATATTCCACTGACATTCCTCTATGAAATGTACCACTTATTGGCTGTCAAAAGACAATCCTACACATGTCTGGAAAAGACAGGATTGAAGGACTACAGAGCCACTAATTATGACAAGATCAAGCATTAAGCACTAGGTTTATCCAAGCAGGTTCATATCACACCAGAGAAGACCCAAGATGTAATATAACCCTGCTTTAATTGATTTTTTATCACACTGAGAGACACAATCAAATGGCGAGGCTCATATACATGAACACATGCAAGGAATACAAGCTGGACGGCCCCAAGTCCAAATGGGAAGAACTGCAGTGAATGGTGGAGAAAAACATGGCTAAGATCCTGTGGGACCTCCAAATCCAGACAGATGGTGAACCACCAGACATTGTGATCCAAAGGAAGAAATATGAGAAGTTGGAAAACTACAAGGTACTGAATGAAAAAAATAGAGAGAATGTGGAAGGTTAACCACAAGGTTGTCCCAGTGATGATAAGGGACTCCGGGTGGTGTTCCCTAAACTGGACGACTGGCTCCAACAGATCCCAGGAATGAAAATGACATTTTTCAGTATAATGTTTAGTAGTATAGTGCGTGCTGCCACACTGAAAAAATTGTTCAGGAATGCTTTGAAGAACATGACAAAATGTTCAAGATGTTGACCTCCAAATTCCCCAGATTGAGCATGTGTGTAATGTGCTGGAAAGACAAGACTGATCCATGGAGGCCCCACCATGCAACTTACAGGACTAAAAGTATCTGATGCTGCCTTGGTGTCAGATACAACAGCACACCTTAAGAGGTCTTATGGATGCCATGTGTCAGAGCTGTTTTGGCAAGACGAAGGGCTGTATGAAGCTGGTGAGTTTAATGTTATGTTTGATTGCTGTATAACTTAATTGTTATCTGTTTAACTTAAGAAACTTTCTAAGGCCACACATTTTTTCTTACTACATTACATTATCAAATTTTTGATGTATGTATTTATCTGTATACATACATATTTACATACCTATCTGTTGTGTCTACCTCTGATTCGTTGGTTTTATTGTTTATTGTTAACCTTTTTTGGCTCCTCAACAGGACTAATTGTCCATGCAGACACACACACACCTACCCACCCACCCAAACACACCTACACACAGACTTACACACACACCTGAACACACACATATAGGGGGTGGACACTGCAGCATATGCCTATTCTCTTGTGGTCAGTTGTCCTCCTTTTTGTCTTCTTCTCTCGCTCTTACATACCTCCCTCTCTTCTCTTCTGTGCCTCTCCCCTTGCATTTACTTATTCTATATATGTGTGTGTGGTATGGAGAGTTTGGCAGTGGTCTGTAGGAGGAAAGGAAGCTGTTCTGTGTCCTAAACATCAGTACCGAATGACTTCCAGGATCCATTTTTTTAATTTCAGTGTTTTATTATCTGCTGTAATTTGCATGTTTAGGTGTTTCTTCAGACAATTATGAAGGTTTATTCATTATACTTAAGCAGCTAAAAAGCATTTGGTAATTTTTGTTAACATATATTACAGCATATATAATAATATATATGAACGTGGTGAAGACTTATACTGCCCAGACAAGTATAAATGCCTAAGTGTGAATCTCTGCTGTGTTATTCTAATGTACGTGTGAGTGTGTGTGTGTATGTGTGTTGTGTGCTGTGCTCTAACGTGTACTACATTAGCATACTTTACACCATGAACAGCAGTATGACCTTGAAGAAAACACAGGCTGTGAACACTATGATTAAATGATCTGCTCAGAGCAGGAGCCGCATTACTCATTCACTGCATACCATGAGCTGAATGCTTAACGCTACATGTTCATGTAAAAAGAGGGAAATACGTAGTGCATGAGAGTCAGTTTGGAGTTCCCTGAAACACATAGGCCTCTCTCGCATGGAGCAAAGTAAATACAGAGTAAAAGGTATCATTGTGTGTGTGTGTGTGTGTGTGTGTGTGTGAGGATTCACCTCCCACTGACCTGCACAAGGCTCCTCTGCTGAGTGGATAAGAGAATAATCAGTGTACTCTTGCTCTTGCCCTCATCTATCTTTCTCTGTCTCTCTCCTACCCTCCCTCACTCTCTTCTCTCTCTCCCTCAGCAGATGGAAGGACTGCACAGCCATCTCCCCATCATCTGCTAATCACCTATCTGACAATAAACAAACAGCAAAAGGTTTTTGACTACTGAAGTCAATGACTACATTTGCTCAACAAAATGCAACTCCCACGCTTCTTACAACTCATAGCAGAGCATGGACTTTAAAACTAATTTTCCCTTTTTGTATAAGGTAAATTGCAGTGCTCAGTTCTTCTCTGTAACAGTAACATACATCAGAGTATCTGCTTGAGAAAGTTTCTGTCTCTCTGTATCCTACTTCCTCAGGAAATCACACAAGCTGACTGGTATGAAAAGTTGCGAATGGGGTTAGGGCTGGGGCAGATGTACCAGCTGTGGCCTTTGTCACAACTTCATTCATGTGAAATCTGACAAATCTCTCGTTTCCTATGAGTTCTTTGCTGGGTTGGGCTGGCATGTCCGCGCCTGGCAAGTGTACGAGACCACCTCCTGGGGCCGTGTCAGGCGGTCTGCATTTCAGAGCCCTTTTTACACTTACTTCCTGCAGGTTGACTACTCTGAACACACCACTGACTGAGAAGTTCACCACCCTGGCCAGTACGCACTTGGAACACAGCATTCCAAAGTGACAGAATAGTCCATGGGAAATAGATGATATTCCTGGGGCTGGCAGACAGTATCCCCAGTACTCAGTCAAATCCAACACGTGGAATCTGAACAGACTGAAAGTTTGCTGAAGACTGATTTTGGAAGTTATGGATTTCCTTCTGCCACGTTCCCACCTGGGTTTGTGGATAATGTATGGAAAACACATGCACAGGATTTTTGGAAAGAGGTCTGGTATACATGCATTTTCCATATAGCACTTACAGTATGCACACATGCTTAGACATGCTCGCGCACACCTGTCACCCAGCACCATCACAAGTAAAAACATCACATCTCCCAACTCTAAGAATATGTGTGTGCTTGTGTTGCATGTGTATTGCTACAACCACTACAACCAAGTGAACTGACAATTTGAATTTGCCCATCCTTCCATGTGTGTGTGTGTGTGTGCTTGTGTTGTATTTTTGTGGTCCTGAAGTGAACTGAAAATTTGCATTTGTATGTCTGTGTATGAGTGAATGTGTGCGCGTGTGTTTGTGTTGCATTTTTGTGGTCCTGACGTGAACTAACAATTTGCACTTGTATGTCTTTGTATGACTGAGTTAGTGTGTGCGTGTATGTGTGTGCACGAATGCTGTATTTTTGTGGTCCACCTGGTGTCTTTCTCAGTATTTCTATGAGGCGTTGCCCGAGGCCGAGGTGCATTTCTGCAGGGTTTGGCGCTCCTGTATTGCTGATGCTCTCAATAATGCAGCATAGTTGTGGCATTACCACCGCTCTCTCTCTCAAACACACACACACACACACACACACACAGAGTACAGCAGCCTGTACAGTCCCGCTGATACACAAACTGCATCAGGGCTAATTTTCTGATGCACAAACTTAAAGAGCATTCAGAAAAATGAGAGCACCTTAGACTTGCTTTATACACACACAAACACAAATGCACATACAGAGTTTAATTAGAAGATAGGTTAGAGCGTTTCTTCTTCCATTTTTATTTTCTATTTTTCTTACATTTCTTTAATGCTTCCCTTCTCACATTCTGTGCCAACCCCCCCCCGCGCTCTCTTGCTCTTTGCTACCTTCTAACTCTAAGGTGGTATGTAACAATATGGGTGCATTTTAGAGGCCGTATAACAGCGTGGTGCAGTGCAGGGTGCACAGAGAGTGATGCTGATTTGTTTGAAGGAGCAACTGGTTGTGGGTTTCCGCAAGAATGAAGGAATCTCAGCAGGAGAGTGTCTGTGAATTGGGAATGTGAGGCAGAAAGAGAAATAAGGGGGGGCAGTGGTAGAGGGAAGAAACTAAAGAGGGAGCAAGAAGGAGAGAAAGGGCCTGAGAGAGAATGAGGTGGAGAGAGAGGGAAAGATGGAGCACTGCTGGTCACTGCTCTACACCCTTATTAAGTTGTAGATCTTGTTCCTCGCTGCACTCTGCTAGAAACAAAGCTAATCATCTTGAGTGGTGTGTGTGTGTGTGTGTGTGTGTGTGTGTGTGTGTGTGTGTGTGCGCATGTGAATGTGTGTCCAGGTGTTTCTGTTTCCCACCTGCTTCTCCATGTCTGCACCTGCCAACTACCACACACACTCTTACAAGCCTTATCTCCCTCAGAGACAGGTCATAAATTCTGCGCAGAGAAATGTGAGAGAGGAGAGGGAGAGAGAGCAAGAGGGAAAGAGCGAGCGGGGAAGAGGGAAAAAGAGAGAAGGAGAAGGAGAGAGATGGAGGGAGGGAGAGAGAGAGAGACATATAAGCAGTGTTCTTTTGTTCCAAAGAGAGAGGGGAGAGGGAGGTGCCCTTATGCCCTGCAGCACATCCACCCGTTGAATCTCCACTTCCCACTCAGTCCTGTTCTATTAGGAAGTACAGGACACTTGTAAAGTACAATATCGTGTATGTGTTTGTGTGGTTTTTCATGATACTGTGCATTTAGGCTGCATTTGCAGGCTTGTGTGGGGGGAAGGTTGTTTTTGTTATACTGTATTCATTGTGTGTGTGTGTGTGTGTGTGTGTGTGTGTGTGTGTGTTAGTTTTAGTATAGTGTGCACATTGTGCATGTTCTTTTTTTCTGATGTTGTGGGTATCTGTAGAGGTCCTTGTGTCTCTTTCCTGCTGAAGCTCCCTTGGTGCTGTTTTGGAAAATCTTAATCTCTATACCAGCACCCTTCCAAAGAGTTCACAGAGAGGTCAAGGACAAAGAGTGTTTCACCCTGAGATGGAGCGAGGGAGAAAGAGAGAGTGAGATGGAGAGAGGCACAACAGGGGAGGGAGAGGGTGGGAGAAAAGAGAAGGAGAATGAGGTATAGATGAATCATGAAGAATCCTGCCTGAGGTGTTTTTGTTTCAGTTTTACAGTTGTCAGGAGGAATTCTTCATGTTACTGTGTTATCATAGCTAAACTAGGAAGATACCAGCACCATCCCCAATGTAAAGTAACAAGACACTACTTAATTGCAACTGACTTTGTAAAAATTGCCTCACTGTAGATTAACCCCCCTAGAAAAGTATCAAATCTTTATTGAGCTAATTTAGTTGTAATGTATAAAATAAAGAAAAAGGGTACATTGCACATGTAATTGGACAGGGACAACATTTTCTGATGTTTTGACTCTGCTGCTGAACATAAGATCTAACCTAACTAATTTCAATGTACAGAATGTCATCTTTAATTCGAGGGCGGTTGTATCTAATTTGGAAAAAAAAAAAACACTGATGTTTAAGAGCTAGAGAATGAATGTGAATTATCGAGTATATTCTGGGGAGTGTGTGTGTCTACTTGTTCCAAGGCTTGACGTTGGACACAATGTTATGCTTTTTATAGGCTTGCATCCTCCGTGCAAAGGTCGGTCCGTTCTCTCCAATGATTGCAGGGCGGCACGTTTGACGTGGGGTGGCGAGATGGGGACGATCTAGGTGTTACAGGTATGAAAAATGGGCAAGCATAAATCAGTTTACTGTTTATATATATATATATATATATATATATATATATATATATATATATATATATAGATCACGCGTTTCAGTCAACCATTTATCTGCCGAGCTACTCTTTACGTAAAAAAAAAAATGTTTATTCATATAAATAATAGCACAAAGATGGAGTTTGCATTTAGAAAGAAATCGTTCTCATTCTGCGTCGGATATTTGCCTCTCATTGCATTCGCTCAGTGAAACCTTACGTCCTTAAAGCTCTTACTGTGCGTCTCACAGGAAATTGGCTGATTCTGGTGGCTAATTAATTGCTTTTACCATACACTTGGATCGACTCCCTTCCGGAGTCAGGCTTCGGCGCCTCATCACCTTGTAGTTTTGTTGAAAAGAACACAAGTACGCGCACAGGTACGCATGTACAGGAGGGGAGCTTCTTACCTGCGTCAACCGAAGAAACCTCGATTAGGAAGTCAAATCCGCGTGGACATTTTTACCTGCTCTGGAAGAAGTGAGCGAAGAAAGACAGTACGGAGTAAAAGCTAAATGAAAATCACATCATCAGAGGGGTGGCCCACACCGTGAGATAGACTGCAATTTTAAAAAGCGTAAAGCGCACCCAAATTTAGCCTCATTGTTATTGAATTTTTTAGCCAAAGAAAGTGTTGAATATACGACGAGGCTAGCGCGCTTCCGTAAACGACCAGGCCATTGATTCTCTTTCCTTATTGCAAATTCTCGTGCTGGCAGACTAATGAAGTTGGGAATGCTACGCTTCTTTCATTACCTTTTCATTAAAGATAGGGCTGGAAAATAGACGTTGCTATGGAAACAGCGGAGAAAAAAAGTCGGAGCGTTATGCAGAAGTACCCTGTTTACCGCGGCTCGGACTGATGGGAGTCTTTCCTTGTAGTCTACCTGGTTCACCTACCCCACGTGGCTGCGCGCACACACGCGAGCGCACAAAAAGCCGTTACAGAACAAAATGGCCACATTGGCTGATTAATTTAGAGGTTTTTCAACAGCTTGTTATCCAACGTGTAGATGGATGTGCGTCCGCGCGCACGCGTGCTTACTGAGGGCAGTGGGTAAAAGGGTTATAGTGAGAGAACTTCTCACTTTAATTCTACTTTATAGGTCTAACTTTGAAATTGTTTTATTATTTTAGTAAAATTCCAAACTATGTTTCTCTCGAGAACTGCACTGGAATAGAACTCACTGGTGTCTGGTCTCTGAAGACGCATATCTTTGCGGGCATAGTTTAGTGACAGCTGTTATTTCAGAATATCACACAACCAGAATCTCGCTTTAATTGGGAATCCTTTATAAACAACATTCCACAGTCTGCAAAAAAACATATATCTTCCAGGGAATTGTAGCGTATACTACCTTCTCAAAGCAGTTTATTTTACAACAGTAAAATGGGCAGTGAGTGATGATGTACTCTTTGAAATTTAGAAACAACTCTTGATGCATAGTCCAGTAACTGGTAAAGCAGTGATCAGGGTGTGATGAAGGTAGGTTGCTACTGGGTGGAGTTCCAGAGCCTGGTGTGTAGAGCCCCATGTGTAGGCATCAGGGCAGGGGATAGACATAGCATGAAGCAGGCAGGTTGTCTGGTGAGTTTGCACAGGTGTGGCAAGGAATAGGAGACATTAATTCTGTTTTGAAAATAGCCTACTACATACTACTCACATATCGGTTGGGCCTAAATCGGTATGCCATATGTAGTATGCAATCAAAATATATTTTTCCAGTATACGAAAGATAGCTGGATGACGTACTACTTCCGCCAAATATTCCAGTACATGACCATAGCTATCTTCAGGGTGTACTGCATCCTGTCATGGTGGTTGAAAATCTAAATAGGTGGAACTTTCATACTTTAACATGACCTCGTAGTTTTTGTTTGGCGTTTGATGCATACTGGATACTATACTGCATACTACTACAGGGACCAGTTTCCAGTATGCAGTATATACTGAGTGCAATATCCAGTATACACTATGTGGTAGTATGCAGGGACTTGTATGGGTGAGGCTAGTAGGCAGGGTTCCCCATTAGCCTGCAACTGGAGAGGTGCAAGCAGGTTTGTTGGACAGGCACTGGCCCAGCATCACATGGTGTTAAGGGCCATTAATGAAAAGGGCTGTCCTTTGAGCAACAAAGGAAAGGTAAATATAAATCTGTCTCACAATCTGGACTCCATAATGTCCACTAACGAATCCATGATGTTAAACTAGTGATTGGAGAAGCCATGGAATGGGTTTGATTTCATCATTGTTCATCAGAAGTCCATTTTTTATTTGTTTAGGAGTGTGCAGGGTACATGGTCATCTTTAAATTGTGACAAACAGGGGGAAGGTGTTTCCACTGGTCCTTCATCTGGTTCCTTAGCCATTTCATGACCCTTAAGAGCTATCATACCTAATCAAACCATTGTTGCTCATTATATTATGTATCTATGAACAGATTAAACAGTTGGCAAAAGACCTTGCGAATTAAAGTGATCATTTGGCTTTGTACTGCATTGTACTGTATATATCATGTTGCTCTGCTTGTATATGGTAACATTTTTATGTATAAAAAATGTAATCAAAATTCTACAATAATTTCAGTCACCTTGGCTTACTTTACAAAACTATTAAATAAGATGCAAGGCTGCCATCCTTCATAGCCATGTAAAAACCATTGTCTTAAATGTCATTAATGTAATTACACTTTGATTTGTATTCACTGTTCTTATTTGCTAGTGCAGTTCTTTCTCTTGGGTATATGTTGTTATGATTTTTCAAGTCTCACAGAGTTTTCAAGAATAATTTTGCAGTTTGGCCAATCGAGTCTTCCTCATGGATGGTTCAGGTTGTTTTTGAATCTCACATATCAATTTGCTGATTGTCAGATCTCTTTTGTAGCAGAAACCGGAATAAAACTTAGTATCACTCACATGTGTAACTGCATGTGTTCTAATTAAGTTACTTCAGAGTTATAATGCTTATCATTTGGTGTTTTCCCTACCCTAGTAGAAAGTTTGAACAGTCTCTGAGCTGTTGAGACATCTTAAAGGAAGTGGTATGAAGAATAAATGATTATATGACATTGATATTTTTAACATCACTTAAGCATGTACACTGTACTTTCAGTAAATGCTTCCTTTATAATAGTATAGTAGGTCAACATGTGTAGGGTTCTGTTACCCAGTAATGGCACTATCGGCAAAATTTCATTTGTCTTTGTGTTTTGGTGTGTTATTTTCTCTAAGACATTCCAGGGCATACTTGTGTATCTAAAATGACATTTGATCAAATGAATCAAATGAAATGACAGTAAATAAACAGAACAAGTGACTTCAAAAGCTAATTAAGCAGGAGTTTTGTAATACTGTACATAAAAGATGAGTTTGGTATGTTCACAGTGTGGAAAAATCTTGCAAATCATTGATCATGCATTCATGATAGATATGCAGCCGACAAAAAACAAATAAAGGAAAAAACCGGCTATCCAGCAAAACCTATTTCATCTTCTTTCATAGTAATGAAATGATCAGTGCAAATCCATTAAACATAGTTAGACAGAGCAAGTTTTAGCACTAAATCAGTTTTTTACCATGAGTTTTATACTGTCAAATAACTGGATACAGTAGTGTAAGACATCTCTATCATCTAAATGTGCTTTAATGCATGAGAATGATGGACAGGAGATGTTTGTTTGTTTGTGTGAAAATGTTTGTGTGTGTTTCAGATGAAAGTGTTTAAGTAGGCATAAGGCACAAAGAGAAAGAAAGAAGGAGAAACATAGTGAAAAGCTTGTAGAACCCTGGGTATTTCATACTCCAAATGTAAGGAATGGAGGCCTGAACGTTGCTTCTCTCCGCCTGCCTGTAGGACAGCAGCCATCACCACTGTGTCACTGCCAGCGAAGTGACAGAGCAGCTGAAGAAAGACACGGGGGGGCTTCAGATGAAAAACGGTGCAGCTGGCATGCTCGCAGCAGCTCTGATTCTACCCGATCACTGCCTGAACCTGGAGTAAGAACATAATCACAATTTGTACATGTGTAGGTTATTAAGTCCCTTTAGAGATTCTGTACAGGTACATAATCTGAATGGGTGAGAGGATAAAGGGAGATGATAAAGCCCTAAAGATAATATGCATAACACACACATGCTCAGAGCACAATGCCTTACAGACACTACCTGCACATTTACACACAAACTTCTCACTGTCGGTTTTTGTGCCTGCTTCTCTCTGTCTTGCTCACAGACCATCATAAACTGTTCATTTTCCTCTCCTTCTCTCTCTGAATCTATAATTCACTGTTTTCTGACTTTAGGGGAGTGAGTGTGTATGTAAATAATAACACAGATAACTCATAACAGATACCATGCCATCACACAAACAAACTGCTAAACATGAGTAAGAAATGGAACCATCAGATTTGGCAAACTAATGAGATTAATTAACGTGTCCAGTTTCAATACCTTTGTATTTTGATATATTCTTAAATGTACAAAACACTCTTTTCTTTAAAATTATTACCAGTGAATAAGGGGTTTAGCCAAAGTATCAAAAATGTATTAATTTTAATAAAACTTGTTGCTGACTTCAAATTTTTTATCTCTTCATTTAAGGAACCTTTTTTAAATTTAACAACCCATAAATAATGTTTGAAGGTACTGGATGTGGTACAATGATACAATGTTGTTTAGGAATGATTTGCTCTCAATTTTTGTCCAAGTCAAAGCAATAGGGAAAGTAGACCCTATTTTTTTCTGAATTGAATGGAACCCAAAAGCTGCAGGGATTGGCCAGTATTCCACCAATAGTAAGACATGAGTCTAGTTAGCTATCTAGTTAACTTATCTATGATATGGTTATAACGGCATTGGGTGACTGTGTTTTGGCAATGTTTATATCTGGTTGTTTCATGAGACTTGTATGTGGATTGCATTCTGGTCAGGTTTTATCCAAATGCATTTAAGTAATCTAAGTCATCTTTGATCCTATTTACACTTGGTTGCTTCATGAGTCTTGAGTATTAGGATTATATCCAGATATTTAACAGCAAGAATCCTGCCCAACAGTCCATCACAATGCAGGTGATCCTTCACCGCAAGTAGTTATGGAGGAGTCACATAGTTGGTCTCTGGACAAATGCTTATTAGATGTTTTCATGCCAAAATGGATTTGTGGACCATAGTGGCATTTGCTACAACTTCAAACTGCTGTCACTGCTGTATTAATTAGTGCAACAACTCATTTTCTCATTAACATCGACTGACAGAGCTGGTAACTGCCTTTAAACTTAAAGAATACATAATGCTTTGCAAAATCTTTTATATAACAGGAAAACACAGGAAACAGGAAAAACAGGAGTTGGTTGTTTTGACTCAGCTTTTTTGCATATTACATGCCACATATTAGATTTCAAAGGCACTAACTGCAGATGCTTTTGACTATTACAATGCAATCCACATTGTCTCATGAAACGACCAGGTGAAAGCGGGGTCTTATTGATTAACAAAATTTGTTGAAATATTTTATTTTTTGTGATATTTACAATGCAATTAGGCAACAAATTAGTGAAATCAATAAATAGACTGCACCTGTAGACAGTCAAAAGAATGTCAATAAACATTCAAACATAAAACTAGAAAAGTGCATTTCCTGAAGAAAATGCAGAGTGATTGCACCACTTAAGCAATTCCCAGGTACTTGCTAGGTGGTTGCTATTGTGTTAATTTTGCTATGGTGTAACCAGGTGGTTGCTATGGAGTCCCACATGGTTACTAGAGTGTTACAAAGTGGTTTTTATGGTCTTACTAGGTGACTGTTATGTTATCCCAGGTGGTTGCTAAGTGGTTGCCATGCTATTACTAGGTAGTTGCTGTAGTATACCAGTTGGTTGCTATAGTCTGGCTAGGTGGGTGCTATGGAATTCCAGATGGTTACTATGGTATTCCAGGTAGTTGCTACAGAGCCCCAAGTGGTAGCTATGGTTTCAGTATCTCAGGTGACAGATATGCAATTGCTAAGTGGTGGTTACAGTGTTCCAGGTGGTTGTTATGGTCTTACTAGGTGGTTGCTATGGTACTTCAAGTGGTGGATTTGTTGCTCCAATTGACTGATAACCAGTAATGTGTAACCGGTTAGTGTGTAATCAGTTTGAGTGTGTGTGGGAGTATGGGCATGAAGGTTTCAAACATTCCGTGTATATATGAACTATATGTTGCTTGCATTCGGTTTGTATTAAATGCTTGCCTAAGTCTGAAAATGCCTGTTTCCATTAGTGTATAGTTGTCACTACTCCACTCTTTGTAATGTGTGCTACAAATATAAAAAAATATACAAATACAGTTGCTCAGTGGTTAAGGTACTTGACTTGTAGTTAGAAGGATGCTGGTTCAAGCCCTGCTGCTGTCGAGTTGCTACTGTTGGGCCCCTGTGTAAGACCCTAAACCCGCAATTGCTCTAGTTGTACTCAGTCATTAATGTAAGTCGCTTTGGATAAAAGCATCAGCTAAATATCGCACATGTAAATATAGCGTGTTACTACGCACCTATACACAACTAGTGTCTGAGCGATTATGGTGTAGCAACGATTGCTCTAGCATATCGATCACGTTAACCGCTAATGAGGTGTGTTATTTGGCAATTCTTCGGTAGATTTATACAGTGCGCTATACCTTTGGGACAAGAACCTAGAACCTGTTATAAAGATTTTCCTCATGTTTAAAGTTGTTTGTCTATTGTATATTGATTGTTCATTGATTGAAGGACGCGTGGCTCGCTAACCGTAAAATAGAACATGGTAGAGAGTTTAAATATTTGATCTAATTGAGGAAACGGACTGCACACTGACTGGTCTTATAAGGTCGGCCTCAGATGAAAGAAGATATATTTCTCGATTCATTTGAATAAACTCGGCAACTGCTTTCCCGTTCCAGTGCAACTGCAAAGAAATACATTCAAATCGCATTCCGCCGCCACTGAACCGCATCGACTTTTTATGTCTCGATTATTTTTATAATCAGTCGGTAATAGCCTACGTAAAAATATACCGACCAGCTGATTCAGAGTTGAAACGGAAGTCAAATCTTTGTGCAGCATATGGCCACTCTTTATTTAATACTGCATAAAAATGTTAGTTGTTTTTGAAATTCAGTTGCTCCCTGCTAATATCCTACCGGAGAATTAAATTTCGTAATCTCCAGAGCAAATAATGCCTTCCAACAAGCCAATATTTGCATAAGAAGCTGCGACTTGTCTACACGGCAGCGTGTGTCTAAATGAGTCTGACTAATATTTTATATCAACATGTTGACGAAACTCTTTATGAAAACAGTACAAATTATCCTGGAATATCGTTATGGGGCCTCATAAAAGCAGTCAAGCGAAATTTCAATAGTTTTCCAAACGCCCTCTTGTCTCTCTCCTCTCTGCGTTATTATTGGAACGGTTTTGGGAAGGTCTTTAATTTGCATTCTAATGCCGCGCCCTTGTTCAATTCAATTTACATTGCAGATACACCGACGATAAGTGTGACGAAGGTTCAATTCCCTGCAGGGCAGAAGGAGGGGGAAAATCAAGCCAATAATTTCACTTTTATATCTCACTCTTCGTGCGAATCGAACCGATAAAACATTCATATTAACCAAAACGCTTTTCAACCCCTGCATGTAGTATATTATTAAAGAAAGCAATGTGGTGACATAAATAATTTTACACAGCCCGAAGATAGGAATAGGAGCTGCTACACTCCACCAGTCTCATCTCCACCCACCGGTTCTCTCTGCAGTTGACTGACCGTTCCTTTTGTTTGGCGATGTGTTTATCTTGTTTTCCTGCGTGTCTAAATGTTTGTGTAAGCGGTAATTGATGTACTCATAGAGTAACCCAGGAGAAAATTAGCCGGCGCGCAGGTTGCATCAGTGGTAACAAGGCAACAGACGGCCCAGAGTTAGGAAACAGATAGGGATCGAGTGCATGACTCGTGGTCTGGCTTTGGGGGGGGGGGGGGGGGGGGGGGGGACAGAAAAGTAGGCTGAAGTACTTAGAGCATGGTAGAAACCCTCAGGCTGAGACTAAAAATTGGGGCGCCCCGCCCCCCATCTGTGTGTGTTTATATTATTCTATCCACTATAGTCCGAAGAGATATATATTTAGTAATCAGTCTGGTGTTTTATTGCACTATGGACTACTTTAACCATATTTTGTAGGGAAAATGTGGACAGGAAGACAAAAAATGTCCTTTCAGTAACAACTGTTTGGATGTTGTACAAAAGAGTTTAATTGTTTGTTTAGTTCCTTCTCTCTATTCAGGCGATCCACACAGTTAATTATATTGAGTGTTGGACTGTTCTGCCTAGTCTGTAAGTGTTCATCTGCCAGTCAGACCTATCAGTCTTAGATAGGATTTCTTTTCCCATTCCATATATCAAAATTAAAAGGATGTACAATCTTAGCTAAAGACTACGAATTCTACACAGAAAACATTTTAAAAACCAGTGCCAAGAAAAAAAAATGTGAAATTTGGTAACAAATCTGATTGTAGGCAATGTATCATTTTGTATAATGGATAATTTATAAGGAAATGTACATTTAAATCACTTAACATTGTGCTTAAGGCAATAAGCTGCTATCGATATGTTTCAATTAGGAGAGTTTCAAAAACAGCAAATATACACTATAAGGGAAAATGTATTGGGACAGACCACTTAATCATTGATTTCAGGTGTTTCCTTCAGTCTTTTTCCCATATGTGTATATAATTAAACACCTAGCCATGTAGTCTGCCTTTACAAACATTTGTGAAAGAATGGGTCGTTCTAAGGAGCTCACTGAATTTGATTTTAGTACTGTAATACCACCATTGCAAGAATTCACTTCATAAAATTTCTCCCCATGCAGATTTTACACAATCAACTGTGAATGGTATTATTGAAAAATGGATGTGTTTAGGAACTACAGCAACTATGAAGTAACAGACCATGTAAAGTTAGAGAGTCAGGCCTGCCTTTGCTGAGGTACATAGTGCATAAAAGTCACCAACGCTCTGCTGATTCAATAAATGCGGAGTTCCAAACCTCTTCTGGCTTCACATCAGCACAAGAACTGTGCAACAGGAACTTCATGGTAGGGGTTACCCTGACCGAGCACCTGCATGCAAGCCTTACATCACCAAGCACAATGCCAAGCAATGGATGGAGTGGTGTTAAGCACGCTGACACTGGACTCTGGATCAGTGGAAACGTGTTCTGTGGAATGAAGAATCACACTTCTTATCTGGCAGTCTGATGGACGAGTCTGGGTTTGGAGAATGCCTGGAGAACATTAACCTGCCTGACTGCATTGTGGCAACTGTAAAGTATGGTGGAGGAGGGAAAATACTATGGGGTTGTTGGTTTTTTTCAGGTGCTGGTCTTAGGCTCCTTAGTTCAAGTGAAGGCAAATCTTAATGCTTCAGCATACCAAGAAATTTTGGACAAGACACATTCCAAAATCTTGTAGAAAGTCTTCCCAGAAGAGTGTAAGCTGCTATAGCTGCAAAGGGGGAACCAACTCTATAATAATGCCTATGGATTTATAACGGGACATCATTAAAGCTCCTGTATGATGCTTTATAGGTGCATATAGGTGCGTATGGGTGCATATGCATGTGTGTATGCATGTATGTGTGTTCGTGTATGCATGTGTTGGGCTGTAACTCCGTAATACACATATCCTATAACTGCAACCTCTGATTAATTTTTTGCTTAGTAGACAACTTAAATATATTCAATTTCACAGATTACCTGTAGTGCTACTTCCCTTTGAAATAATCTTAACTGAGTATAAACTTGTCTCCTCTGTCAGAGAAGGACTCTCCCTTGCAGACAGACAGTTAAGATTATTATTATATATATTTATACAGTATAAATATACTTGTGTGTGTGTGTGTGTGTGTGTGTGTGTGTGTGTGTGTAAAATATATAAAGAATATATGAAAACTAAAAATCTGAAGACGTTTCTATTCCAGGTGAATAACTGCAGTGTTACTCACTTACTGTTACTCTCTTACTGTACTAAGAGATGTAGAGATATTCAAAATAGTACACAGAATATCTAACTGAATAACCTTTTCTGTATTAATGTATGTGATTGCTTGAAAGAATGGTGCTGAAGTCCAGAGCGGGACACCACACTGCACCACACAAGTCTGTCTGTTTCCTGCTCCAGCACACCTGCCTCTGCTCAAGAATGACCTGATAAAACTCATCTTACTGTAATCTCAGTGGTACAAGAGGATGTCAGCATGAGAAGACCCAACACAAGTCAACACAACACTGTGGTACAAAGGGCAGTAGCACTTCACATACAACAATAACACAGACTATCAGATAACAGTAATGTACCAACCGACAATGTGCAGTGGTAAACACTAATGATCAGGATCATTCTGACACAAGGAGAGTAAAATGTATGTGCTGGGGAAATATGGAGTTCAGCCTGTTGTGTTCATTACATATAGAATGATTCCTAGTGGCACACTGGCAGAACTGAAAGTTGTGCTTGGAACTCAAATGCTGTATTCAGGTACTGGCAGTCATTATTGTATGTTTTCTTGTTAGAATTCCTTCACACAAGGAGTTGCCATATCTCTTCCTGTTAATGCAAAGTAGTAGTAGTAACATACACTATTTGTAGACCTTACAAACACAAATGTTTGTGTCCAGTACAAAGGTGAATTACAAGAACCTGGCTATCTCTTTGAGGGTTTCCATGGCAACCATTAGAGCATTAATGGTACAGCTGCAATTTACATAATTAGTCTAATCAACTTATAAAAAATATAAGCTGTTAATATTTTTTTCTTATCTGGTTACATTTAAATTATATTCATATATCACAGCACACATGTTTTAATTAAGCATGTTTCTCATTATCATGCCTTGTCTGCTGTTTGTGCACCCCCCTCACCCACCTGCCCACCTATCACCAAACCTCCTCCCTACCCCCAACATATTCCCTCATTTTAACCAATATGACCCCTTGGTAGGAAATTATCATGACTTAAATGTAATGTACTATTTCTTAGTTGCAGAAATACAATAAAGTTATAGCAACCCTAGAAATAGATAAGATACTATAAAAAGAAAGAGCAGGAAGATTGGCTTTGTTGTGTTTAAAAACGTTGAGGGACCTCCTGGCTGTTACCACTGTAGTGCTTATTCTGAAATAGAGAAGTAGAGTTTTAAAAGTCTCTATAAATTTGTTAATATGCTTAAAAAGAATAAAAGGAAACATTCAGTCTTTCCTATAGTCTACAACTTTAAGACCACAACACCACAGAAAGTCCAGGGCTGAGAATGCATGACCTACCAGGGAAGTGGCATCTCCGGTAAAGAGGTGCAGAGGTGAGCAGTTCATACTGTGGAAATGCATCAGACCTGTGGTTTTTCCGTTCTTATTAAAATGAGCAGAGAGGGTTTTAATTTACTGACTGAATTATTCCATTCTCTGATGTTCTCTTTATTTTTCTTCCCCATCGCTCACTCTCTCTCTCCTGCTGTAGTTTAGATATAAATGGCATAATTATTGAAGGTGACTGAACATGGGATATTTTATTCACTTTTCTTGCTCCATGATGACTTCCACAAGAAGCGCCCAATATTTCAGTTTTTCTTTCTTTCTTTTTTACTTTTATTAAGAAGACAAAAGAGATCAGCAAGTGGAAGGAGAGCATGCTCAGATGCTGCTGTACTGAGGTGATCTTTCATGTCCTTTTGACTGATTTGTAATAAAAAGAGCTGCTTAGAGTTATTCTCAGATCAGTGTTTACCAAGACTCTTCACAATGTCTAAAAAAAGTTCACCAAAACTCTTCATGTTTACATAAAATATTTAATAACAATTAGATTTTTTAGAGTATCTAATTAGTTAGTATTAACAAGGTCTTTTAAGTCAATGTATGCTAAATTATTCTCCAGGCACTCTATGAAAATATAATAACTCTTTGTAATTAGAGTAACTACCTTTGTTTAATTGGTGTGGATAATACTCACATTCACAGAACATTAATTCAATTAAAAATTACATAAGATACTATTCCCAAAAAATACAACAAACAGGCATCTCTCCATGTTCATATTAAAGAGTTTCTTACAACTGAAAATGACACATTCATCTCTGTTTGAATCAATACATTTGAAAGGTTGGAACTGGGCATCAGGCATTGCTCCGCCAGCTCCGTTGGTATTGATTCTGAGCATGAAACTGCCACACTATCACAAAACAAATAGCCCTGGCTCCACACTGACTGTCGTAGGTTTTTACAGAGGGCCTCATTGATTTCTGTGTAACAGAAGGGCTTTGATCACCGAGAAAGAAGTTGGGGAAGGAGGCGTGACCTGGTCATCCACAGACACTCCAAACTGAGTTTAATAACAGTACTGTGCTACAGAAATGTGTGGTACTATTGAGAATAATAGTTCCAAAATGGTCTGGAACCTTTGTTCAGAGTATTTTTGTCATTCACTCTTTTCCCTCCCTTCACATCTTGCTCTCTCATTCTTTCTCTTTCTCTCTCTCTCTCATAGAGTGTACATTTCCAGGTGGAAGGGGCATGAGGTGTGTCTGTTGGTTGTAAATGAAAGTGCTCTAATACCACAGCTTTACTTCTACTCTTTCTGAAAATATATTTCCTATAGATATCCCAATTTCTGTCCTCTAAGAACTCTAAAAAAAAAGGTCTGGCTTGCCCTTTTTCAGCTTGATTTATCAGGTCTCGGGATTCTGTAAACAAAAAGGTCCGAGCAAAACACACAGACACACACACACATACACACACACACTCCCATTTCTGGGCAGAAGTCACCTGCCTGATACAGACTCAGCGCTTATTGATTTCATATCAGCTAATAAAAGGCGCAAATTCAGACCAGGTGTAGTTTTTGTGGTAATCCTATCTACATTGTCCTTTTCGTAACAGATTGTAAACATATTTATAAATTAGTTTTCAACATTTGAAACATATTCATAGTGGTACCAAGACGTTGAGGATGCAGTATTTAAGTGGCTGAATTGCAAGTGATGAGAGATCACAGAAACACTGGCTGAACAAGAAAACTTTAAGTGGCTGTAATATTGTAATGATCACAATGAATACTTAACAGTGATGATTAGTGGAGTTTAATTCACCAACCTATCTATATTGTACCCACTCTCACAGCACACAGACTGTGTTGCCTATTTGTTGCATAATCAGTTACCCTCTACCCATGTTCATCATGTGTTTCTGCTGTGTTCAGAAACTAACTACTGCTGGAAAGAAAATGTGCTAGGCAAAAGAGGGGCTGTACAACTATGAGATGTCCCTACAAGCACAATGCTTCAAATAAACTGGTAATGATTGAATGTAGTCTGATAGTGATTTTGATGAATGAACTTCAGGCATGTGAGAACTCCATCAAGTGCCATGGACTCTCCATGAACTCTTGATGGACGGAGAGTTGAGTGTAGCTTTTGATAGGATTTTTTCATATCTAAAATGTTTGTTATGACACTTTTTATGAAAAAAAATCCATATAGAGGAAAGTTGTACCAGCAATTACTTTAAAATCAAAATGCTTAGTGCCTGTTCTGAACATCATTTGAAATTATGCAGTAATGCAACAATACTGTATCTCAAATGTGCAAAAAAAGATATTTCCATATGTACATTCAATTAAGCTACTATACACACAGGAGTATTTGGGAATATAAACATTATGCCTTCCTGTTTAATTTGCACTTCATTCACACACAGCCACAGTGCTCTCAAATAAAATGTTTTTAGATTAGATTAGGTCAGATTAGATTAGAAAGTGCTGCAAATTGTCCTACAATGTTTAGGAATCAGTAAGAACATATGAGTTCACTCTGCTGAATGGAAATTAGCACGCTCTATTCGACTGAACTTACTTGAGTGAACGAATCTCAAGTAAGTCAATAAGGTGACAGAAACGATATTGAGCTCTTAATTATCTTGAATAAATCATTGAGACAATAAATTGGATGAAAATTCAATCGCACATTGACACACATGGCTGTTTTCTTCTGCACATCTTGACTTTGTTCAATTATGCAAACTAACCTAGGGAACACATGTATACCCACTTTATGAGTGCAACTGCAGGGATGCCATTGATACAGTCAGATTGGAGGACATTATTTCTTAGGTGAGGTGATGTGTTAAGAGTTTCCATAAAGTATATGAGCTGGAGAGAAACACAGCCTTATTAACAACTGGTATTTGTTCTCCAAACCTTCTGCAAATTTCGAATCTCATAATTGAACAGATTTATGCTGATATCTTTTTTTGACAATTCTCTCTGTGAGGGCTTGATTTAATCTTCTCTCACTCTTGTCTTTTATGGTGCCCCCTCTTGTGAGACAGAGAGATTTTGTTTAAAACAGGCAGTGACCTCGATGAATTCAAGTACTTTTGTGACAGAGTCAGGGGGAGGGGCAGAGAAAGAACGATTTGCATGCAGGTGACATCCTTTCCTACTGAGTCCTGCAAAGAAAAAGAGAGAAACTGAGAGTACAAGAGGAAGAAAGAATGCATGAATCAGAATGCATGTCACCGCTTTTCTATCCCTCACTACGGAGTTTGTCTAAATGTCCTAGTCATGCCCCCAAATGGTGGAAAATGTCACCAGCATCCTCAGGCCAGGTCACAGCTCTCCAAAAGCTCCAGGAAACTAAGCAGCTTCATTATTTAAAAAAAAAGTAATAATAAAACCCGATAATGCATCTTTAATTTGTCAGATTTAAAACTCACATTTAAATCTTCAAACACCTCAGTGAAAACTAATTATTTTACACCTAATATTTTCATTGAATTCGTGTTAATTTAAAGGTCTTAAATCTGCTTAATGGAGGCAATATTTTTTAGCTGAAACACACAGGTTATATTTTTACATAGTTAGTATTCATCTACACACATGCATTATGTATTCATTTAAAAAACTCAGGCAAAGCACATGAGTAAACTTGAGTAAAGCACTTAACCCCTAGTTGCTTTGAAAGGACTATCCCACTAAAAGGCTGTTGCAATTTGCTTTTTGGGCTAAATCATCAGCTGTCATATACACTGTCACAATATAGACTCATTATACCCACTTCATTACAAACACCTGCATAGACTCACCCATTTTAATAGAAACACATACTTTGTACCTACACTTACTGACCATTTTATTAGAAACATACAGCTTGTACCCACAATCACTGGCCACTTTATTAGGTACATATATGTAATAGGTACACATTTGTCCAATTACTGATCCTAGCTCATCTGTTGCCATGTACATTTTAACCCTTTACTGCTTTTATATTCTCTAATTAGTTTATATGCACCTTCAAAATGTTTGCAATAAATATGTGTTTTTAAAAAATGTATTGTGACAGTAGTTGTACTTATGGTTTCCAGTTAGTAGCTGTCTCATCCAGATGGCAAATTTATTTGGTTTTCAAATCAAATACTTTTTAAAACTAGAAAGACTAACACGTGGTCAATCAGATCGATACATGTGTCTCTGGCAATACTATGCTTTCTTCAGTGAATCACGGATTGCAAATTGCCTTCTAACAACCGAGCAGGACAAGAAGCGTCTTTCTAAATCGATCATATAACATAATCTTCATCAGCATGCTGTGTATTTTCGATTTTGCCTTGCCAAAGGCATGTGCTTGCAGTAATTGTCTCCTGTAGGCTACAGAATGCTGTGTCTATCATATTACCCCCATATCCTGCATGCTGACTGCAACACATGCAATCAAAGGACAACAGAAATGGGACTTGGCTACATATAGCACACACATGCCTGACAAAGCTAAACCTGAGTGAGGAAAGTCACTTTATAACTTGCTTATGCTTATGATTTATGGATGTCTATGCTCAGTGACCACTTTATAAGGCGTACCTGTCTTATGGATGTTGCCAGTAGGGCTCATGTGACAAGTAGTGATTGGTTGTACTATTCTGGCATTACTGATATACTCAGTCATTTGTCATTTGACTAATTGTTTCGGAGCTAACATATGAATTAAGTCAACTAACTACTCAACTAACTTAAGTATAAATGAGTTGAGCTAATTAATAAATCCATGTGATTGAAATAAAATCCTGGGGGAATCTTTAACTTTCTGAACATGAACCTCCAACTGTTGGCATCTTTCACAATGGAGCTCTTTTTGTCTGCAGGACAGACATTAGCTGGATAGCCTATACATCAATATTTTATTTATAAATATAAATATAGCAAAAAGACACATTAAGTAACATTATTAGGTACTTCATTAGCACTACTTTATCAATGGCACCCTGCTGGTACACAGACAGTGCTTGCTAAATGGCTTGCGTTTAAGGATTAAATGTTTGTGTAGTTCAAAGGGAGAACAAGTTTTTATAGTGATTTTCTTTTACATATATTTGCAGAAGTTAGCAACTCTGCATACTTTTCTATATACACACAACATTCAAATAACACTTAGGCTATACTGCTTTCTGAAGAAACACATTAAAAACTCAACACAATACAAGACATGGACAACACAATACATGTTACTGTTATCTCATTTTTGTGCACAACACTAGCAGGCTTAGACTACTTTAAAAATGTCAGATCACATTTCAACTCACAATTGACTGTCTAGCAGCCTAAGTGCTCCTATATCAACCAATAAGGTACGTGCACCTATACTATTGTGTTCTCAACTGTTCCACATTTACACACATACCTCATGTTTGGATGATCTGCTGTAACTCTGCATTCTGTATGTCTATCTAATTGACTGAATATTTAGACAATGTAAAATGGTGTTGATTTGGGCGTTTTTCACCTGATTCAGTGTACTGGCTATTAACTCAGTAAGCCCCATGATAAAGGACGACTGCGGTTTATATAGCTTACATGATTTGTTGGCTGTTTTTCCTCTTATAAAACTGTTTCTCTTTTCATCGCTGACAGAAATATCACTTCTCTCCTCCACCGGCCGGCAGTATAATCTCTCCCGGCTGGAACTCTCTCAGCGGGGTGAGCTGGATGACTGGAGGAGTTATCGTCCTCGCCATCCTGTTCTTTCTGCTCCACAGAGCGTGCTTCGGCGCGTGATGTCTTTCCCGCTTACCTTATCGCGTCGCGCCAAAAAGATGCTTCGCCACGTTGAGAAATTGAAGGTGTCGTTCCTGTTCTGTGACAGCCGCAGAGAAAGGGGGGAGAAGAAAAGAAAGAAATAGCAATGAAAGTCTTAGGAAGTGAAATTGTTATAAGCGGGGCTGAAAATAGACTATGTGTTTCCGCCCCGTGTGGGTGAGCAGGGCATTAGAAGAGGGGAACGGTAATGATAATGATGAAATTAGTCTCTTGATGTGGTCATCGGAATAGGCCGGGTGCTGATTTGCTTGGACGGTCGTTATTGTGCTAGGGTTTCTATACTTCATTACCTTAGTCTGTGTCGTCGTGTGACCTCGTTATCTGGCCGTTGCAGACTCGACTCTTGTCAGGGCAAAGGTCCAGAAATATTACAGGTCGTTTTTTAATATCTGCGCTCTCAAAAAGAGTATGACTTTGTAAAGTAGGCTAGTCTTTGAAATAGAGCTACAGATGATAGCCTAATAATAGTGTTGTTACATCGCCCCCCCCTCCACCCACCCTCGGCAAAAAAAAAAAGTTTCTGTCTTTTTTTGTGTGTTCTGGTACACTGTTTGCTCTTAGACAGAATGCCAAACATTCATGCCCCTCTCTGTAATTCTGAACTCTCACTAGAGCTGGTCTTGATTATAAATAAGGATCTTGGTAAGGGTTTAGGTAAAGGTCTTTCATACATATGTTAAAACGTACAGGAATGTCTAGGCTTATTATTAATAGTAGTAGTAGTAGTACTAGTGATGGTGGTAATAGTAGCAATAGTATAACTTGTAAAACTCATGTCTAGGGGTAAAGTGGCTGAAATGTAAAGGGTCTTGCCCTATGAAGTTACAAGCATTGTATAGCTTGTCACTGCATGGAGAGTATATGTGTATGAAAGCGTGTTGAATGGCTCTTTATAATCTAAATATCATTGTGATATGTGACATATAAGGTCTTATACCGACCTGAGTTTGGGCCTTGTGAAGCCTGCTTCTATTCTGCAGCTTTAAATGACATTTTAAATTACCCCAGTTTCTCCCCAATTATATATTCCAATGAGACATTTATTTCAAATCAAAGGTATTTACTTAAACCTTTATTAGTGGCCGTTGAGTGGTATAGTGCATGGTGAACTAAAGAAATGCATCATGTGACCTGCAGTGAGACAATACTATAAGATTAGCATTAATATTAATATTCAATTATATTTGATTTGATCTCTAAAAACAACAACCTGACAAATGGTTATCAAGATAATGCAAGTCCTTGTCAGAGGTCTTTAGTTTCAGAGCTTGAATCCAAAGTCTGGTCTTTAACTTATATCATAAAACATACATACTCAAATCATAGCCTTGGAAGTCCAGATATTTTTAGGTGTCCCTATTATTAGGGGCCAGTCAGTAACATTAACTGTTCATTTAATCACCAGTGATTACACAAACGAGGACTATAAATTTAACTCAAAATCTGGAATTTGAAGACCTGTACCTACTGTACAGGTTGCATTGTACTGTACTCTACATTTACATGAAGAGTGTTAGTTAAAAAGAAGGTACATTTTGAATGCATATAACTGAAGAAGCATTATGCACATTAACAGTATGAAAGACCTAAACATTATTAATCTAATCCACTCTACCCCTGCCTGATTTATTTTGTATGTATGATATATGAAAGTGCATGCTGAAGGAAAGAAAACAAAACAAAATGAAAAACAAATAAGATTGTAAGATTGTTTGGTGTTTGATTCTTTCAAATGCCATGCTCTCTCTCTTTTTCTGTCTACAGTATTGGCACAAAACTTAATTTGTTCCTACTGAGGTATGTTTATTTCAACATTTTGCAATTCACACAGAAAATGAATATCCTATTAACAAGTTTCTTCATACCTGCTGCTATACATGAGTCCACATGGAAATGAAACTTCCCTGACAAAGACAGAGATTGATAGATGAATATAAATGCAAAATACTACTCACACATACAGAAAAAGATGGAGAGTGATACAGAAAGACAGACAGGCATTTAGAGAAAAAATAAAAATTTGCCATTTGCCACATCTCTCCTTTAGTGTGATTGTAATGTCTTCTGTTTAGTATTCAAAAAATATTTGCCTATTTGGTTTAATATTCTGTTAGTCCTTGTGTTGAGGTTGTTTTCTGTAACTGCCATCTTGACCCCCCCCCCCCCCCCAAACTTCTTCCCCTTTTAATTCATTCCTCTTTTCTTGAGGACATCTTTGCTACAACAGCACTCATATTGGACCTTTAAAAACAGTTATTCATTGATTTATCTTTTCTTGGTCTTGTGAGGAGAACGAGTTATACTGCTACATGTTAAACTAGCCAGACTGACCTGATGCTCTGGCACAAGTGTCCACTGTTCAAATCCCCATTCGTAAATCCTGGGGGACTCTCTGACATTTACTCTCTGTGACTTATCTTGTTGCAAAGGGGAATTGTTCTCCTTTTCCAGTGCACAGAACATGACAGTGCTGCGATTAGATTTCATCTAAAACACTGAAACATGCATAGAACGGGTGCTCTTTTTCTGGAGGGGGTAGGGTGGGGAGGGAGTTGCCTTTATGGTTTTGGATGTTGGCTGAGAGCTGCTAAGCTCCTGGGCATTCTTCGCCATTTAGTTCTTTTCTTTCCCTGCTGAGCACTGAACAGCTCTCTTTGTCTGGCTTCCACTCATGGGATGCTATTCAGAGGGCTAAATGTGGCATGTTTAAACGTGAGATACAGCATGGCTTGTCTCGACCCCATTTGGGATATCTGCTGAGGCAGAAAGCTCAAGTAATAGCCTACACTAATCAAAGGACATAATTCAACCTCTGTCACACCACAACAGAACATTATGATTGTTCTACACGTATTGATTGAGAGATAATACATAACCATTACTCCTTGAGACAGAGTTATAGAATGTTGGCTTTGTTCCTGGAGCTCTGTCACCTTGGAGAATTTAGTTCCAAATGTAATCAAACAACCTTGGTCTGGCTAAACCAGGTTTTTGGCGTAATGTAAATGGTTTTATGGAACATTTATGCTTCGCAATAGGCATAGGAGTCTTGGTATCAGAATCACTCAGTGAACTATAATAACAACAATGTCAGGTTCTCCTGCCTTGGGCGTCATGGTTCCCATGGAGCCATGTGGTTTTGTTTCTGTTTGTGTTTCAGGTTTGTCCACGTGTTTTCTGGATTGTGTGCATCTGCCCTTCCTTGGGTCCACCTGTCTTGTTTTCCCCTGATCATCCTATGTATTTATTCCCTTTGTCCTCCTGACTTAGTTTGTCTGTCACTGTTTTATACGCCCCTGTCTAGGTTCTGTGGTTTTCATTGTATCCAGGTTGTAGTCTTCCATGAGTTTTAAGATGTAATGTACTCCTTGCTCTTCACCGCTGTTTGCTTTGTGTCTTGTCTCTTAATAAACATTGCTCGGCTCAGCACTTGGGTCCTTTCTCCGCATCACAAATAATAAATAAAATTATAATAGTAATAATAATCGCATATCTAGATTTTTTTCTACAAAAATGTAACTCAGAGCTAAATAAATAAGAAAAAAAGAGCTTTACAAAAGTCCTATTCAAATTAAAATTTGTTGTATAAAAATAAATCTGTTGTGGATATTAGTAAATAAATGGTTTCATTAGGTGGCTGTTTCTTTTTTCATCTTTTTATTATGAGTTGCAGCAAAGTTTCTGAATATCCCGGGCAGAGAACGTGCAATAAGAAGGAAGCGAACGCAACTGAAGAGTTGCTGAAGTCCATACGCGTGCACAAATAGGAACTAAAGAAAGCCGTTAAGAACACAAAGGGCTTATAAAGGAACAGCGTAACGACACAGGTGACGCGGAGAACTCAACACGTGTCACCTGTGAGGGGCTTGGCACGAAAACAAAACATACAGCACGTGCAACAGAAAAGCGCAACATAAACAACAGGCTACGCGGACGCTACCGCCGCCAGACGGAGGCTGCTGGCTGGGAGGCGCCGTCACACTGATTAGAAATGAAAGATACGTGTAGGCCTCCAGCACAAGAACGCAGCTAGATTTGAAGCTTCTTGGTGGTGCAGGAAATTTAATATGTTTTAACATTCTGTGCATTTATATTTGTCGAGAACAAATGAAAAGATGTGTTAATTTAATCAATTGTATGGGAGGAAAAAGTAGTAAAGGTAGGACAATAGCCCCTAAAACCTTATAGGAAACACATAATATTTTCTGCAGTTTCCAAATCCCCTAATCTGAAAGTGTCCCTAAAATGTCCTTACTGTAGCCTCAAAATATCTGGCAGTGGTACAAGAGGACACCTGGTTTCCCATGAAGGCAGATTAAAAAGCACAAACAAGACACTTGATTAAATGGAACCTACTCATTGCCACAATGTTCATAATTGTCTATGCCTCCAACCGTCCAATAGCCATGCACCAAGACAGCCAGAAATATTACAATGAGGGAAACAAATGAGCAGCTCACAGAAGTGCCTTGTTACTGAGGCCAGAAAGTCTGGGCTCATTTATAGACCTGTGGACTGTGGATCAAAGCCTAATATCTCAAGCACTGTTTACTAATATCAATATCTCTAAGTAATGAAGGCAAAAAAAAAAAAAAAAAAAACCCTGCAAGAGTAAGTATTTACATTGTTAAACATGTTGAGGTATTGCAGATGGCTGCTCTGTCCAATCATGGCTTTGTGTGTTAAAGGTTGCATTGTTGTTTATCAGGAACAACTGCACCCTATACATTTTTCTGAACCATTCAGGAACTGAGCAGGTGTATAGAGTGCTACAAATCATTTACTGTTTTTGAAGCGATCTGCAAAATATTTAATAGAAACTAGATGTTCTAAATGAGATTTTGACTTTCTTAGTCTCACTTGACCTGCAGAAGGTTAAGTGGGTCTAAAGCCATAAGCATGTAGATGTTTTATAATGTGGGGCACCCTGACAAACCCCTCCCAGAATCCCTTCAGGAACAGCTGCAGTCTCAGGCATTTTTTAGCAACACAAAGGACAATTTAGGAAGACAAATGCACATGTAAACTCAAGTCAGATGTCACTGAAATGCTGTGCTAGCTGCCTGAAAGACTTCTACATTGTACCAACAGAGTGTGGTGAATTAACATTTTCACATTTTAGTGTGTGTGTTGCAGTGCTGTTATTTCAAAAGTCTCCGTTGAAAGAAAGGTGAATAACTAGCTAGTGGTGCTGAACAAATCCTATAAGCTAATGTCTTTAAATGAATCAACACAATGTGGTTTAGTGTTTTCACAGCATGATGGATTCAGCTCATCAACCACTCATCAAGTTCTGGAAAGACACTAATTTGTACAGTGTGGTGTCCCTCCAGGTTATGAGCCTAAGAACCATGTTGTAGGTTATATCCTACAGGAATACATGCAAATGTAACACTGGACAAAGTTCTGAATTTGAAACTGAAACCTGCAGACCTGATTTTTAAAGAAGAATAAGAAAGCCAAACAGCACAATTTTAGAACAACCAAGGAGAGTGTCAACACAAGCTTCACTGCTCCACAAACAAACGGAACGGATTAAGTGAGTCTCCCCTTTGAGAAATCAAATAGCGCGCCAAGCAAAGATAAAAGGCACAGACAGCCTAACAAGGCCTTGTTTGTCTATTCAGAGGCTTTAGACATGTATTAAAAATCATAGCTGTAAGATGTCTGACAGATGCTAATGAAGTGATGTTTGTGTCCTTTGATTCATGGACTAAATAAAGATAAGACATGCGGTTTCCAAAAAAAAAAAAATTTAAAATTAAAGTTGAGCCCACAATCCAAACACATCCATTCAGTCTGTCACCAAAAGACATGACAGCTTCCTCCCACCCTAACAAGACCCTCCATTTGCATATTAATGAGAATGTGGAGGAAGGGGAGGAGTGAGGGTGGAGTCACGGCTAGCTCACTGCTGGTTGTTTTGGCACCGACTGACAGAAGACCACAAATGGGCTCTTAATGACCTAAAGCAAGACACAATCAAGACAGTGATGGCTTTAAGAGAGATGATATCAGCATGCTGGGTAAAGATTGTGTGTGTGTGTGTGTGTGTGTGTGTGCACGCGCATACATGTGCATGGGTGTGTGTGACACGGTTTCTTCCTTCCCCTATATGTCGGTGCTCCCTTGGTAATTACATTCTATAAACAGCGCTCTCTCTCTCTCTCTCTCTCACTCTCTCTCTCTCTCTCTCTTTTTCTCTCTCTCTCTTTCTCTATCTCCCTCTCTCTCTCTCTACCAGGATGAATATACATCCCCAAGGAGTCAGGCATCAGTACACCCAAAGGGTAAATACACAATTAGCAGCTACAGTGTGCTTTAGACCCAGCTAATCAGAGGGGACAGTTAACATCTGTTAAAAACCAGACTGCTTTTAGCACTAAGAATGTTCATTGTCTTACATACTAACAGCTCATACACAGTATGTTAACCTGCCAAGAATACAACATAAGACCTCCTTGTAGCAATCTGAAGTTTTTACATCCAGCTGTGAATTTCAATCTATTTTTTAGTGTAAACATTTTTGTAGGCATAGGGTATTTTATAAGTGATCATATATGTAATTTGTGCTTTTACACATTACTAAGAAGAAAGAATTAGGTATAGTAAAATCAGCAGCTATCTCACTGTATAGTAATTAAGATCATTCTAAATCCAAGTGCATACCAGGTCAACATTCTCTGAAACATTTCAGCAACATACTGATGGTCTGGGCTTTGCAATGTTTAGGAAAAGAACTGACAAGTGAAATGAACCAGTATGAGTAGGGAGAACATTTTAGAGACCTCCAAACACACAGTCACGCAGTGACTCCAATATCATGTTTGGGTTTGTTGGTAGTTTCCATACAGGCAGCCTCTGGAGGCTGGTTTTCCACACATCACTTTTAAAATCAAGGGCTACTCCATTTTTCAGGTTTTGAAAATGAATCATAGGGCAGGAATTAATGTTTGTCTAGAAGACAAACATCTGTGCAGATATTGTGAAGTTCCAACATTTGCTAGAATGTTATAGAAAGTATAAACATGAATGTTATATAAAGTATAAACATGTATATACCTAAACCAGATTAAAACATAAGACATAAATATAAGGCATTCATTTTTACTCATGAGAACTGCATAGTGCCCAATAGTTCATCAGTTTCTTCACAATTTTTTTGCTCCTCAAAAGCTTTTTTTTAGCCACTTAACTCAGAGAAGTGTCTTCAAGACACAATCTTCCGGCCCGTCATGCATGTCATTAGTCTCCTAAATTACAAATATCATTAGTGGAATTGATTCAAGCCTGCCTCCCTACAGGGGTTGCTGTCTGCATGGGAGACACTGGAAGAAGAGGACTTGGCTCTCCTGCAAGTGGTGTTGTCCCCTTTCACTAGTTCAAGCAGACTTCAGTGAGATCCTTAGTCAGTTGCACCCTAGAAGTAAGTAGAAAATGTTCATTACCACAGACCCCTAGAGAGTTAGAGGAAAGGACAGGTGAGAGAGAAGGCTAAAATAAGAAATTAGAAATGATAGAGAAGGCTAAAAGATAAATGAGAAATAAAAGACAGTGTTAAAGAGAAATGGGTGTGTGTAAAAGAGAGATTTTAGGTTTTGCCTTTGCTAGGACTTTTAATCATGTATACATAACTCACTAGAACTTTTACAATTTCATGTTATAGTCCCATAATAAAGAAAATTAACAAGAAAATTGACTAAAATGTCATCACCAATTCACCACTCATTCACCGAACATAAAACCTCATTGATTCTCCTAACGTTAGTTAGGAGAACCATGCTATTAGTTGTAGTATTCTCCATCCTAAGACAAGCAGCTTTTCAGGGTTGTGGCCACCAGATCTACTGCATCATCACAGGTGATTTTTTCAATCCAAAATGTTTTCCACATATTTCAGACATGAGAAATACTTATATATGTCCAATAGATCATTAGGTATGTATAACTCCGAAGGCCCAGAAATAAATAGCTGGCAAAAGTATACTCCCAAGAGCTGAAACCACTGAGTGAACAGATTGCATAACTGCATACAGTGCACAAAAAGATGAACTATAGATTCAACCCCAGGACAAAAGGGACGTCCCACACCAATACTAGGATCAAGGTGCACAATGTTTCTGTTAGTGGCTATTGCTCCAATTTGAAAGTCAGTTCTGCTTTTGATAGTTGAAGGCTTGTATGGAGTTATCCAGCAGCCTTTTGGGAAAGAACCAGTACCAAAGGAACCAGAGCACCTTGTTGAGAGAAAGCCCTCTGGAAGGTAAACATCAGACACCATTGCACAGATGACATACATGCCTTTCCTGCCTTAAACTTATGCAGTTCCAAAGTTGTAAAGGACAGAAGGCACCACTCATCTCATTTCCCTTTCACCATGGCCACAGTCAGAGGCAGACAGGCCAAAAGAAAGAAAGAGAATGAGAAAGATAGTGTGAAAGAGTGAGAGAGACTGAAGTAAGGGGTAAAAGAAAAAAATACTGGCAGAAAAGAAGCAACCTTGCCCACCAAAAGAAGGGCAGAATGAAAAAACAAACAAACAAGTAGGGCAAGAATAGTTTTATTATTTTCTCTTCTAAAAAATAAAAAGCATTTTGTTTAGGCTGTTGCTGATTTTATGATTACAGCTAAAGCGTATTGCTTGCAGTTTGGTCATCACAATTGCTATAGCCTTCAGTCAAGATTATGAAAATGTAGAACACCCTGCAATGTTGTTAGTTTAATTATCAGCTCCAAATCCTAATAAGTCAGTGCTAGCAAACACTACAATATGTTACTGTCAAAATGTATCCTGGTGGGCTTTGCATGGCTAACCTGAAGTTATTTTATATAAATTCATAAAGATTTATAGCTGACACTGATCTCTAGCCACAGAAGAAACTGTCTCTCCTTATGTGTCAGATTCATCCATACTGTGGGGGAGGTGTGCATTCAATAATTCATTCGAAGATTGACACATGTAGATCTCAAGGGATCCGACAATGTATATATTCTGTGCTGAGGTCCTTTGAGATACACGATGAAGGTCTGCCTGTGAATCTGAGATCATGGAGATGAAGGTCAAAGGTTATTCTGAAAAGGGGGCTCTAAGACATCGGAGCTAAAGCTGGCCCTGACCTCATTTGCAGTAATATAATGAATTCCACCTACATCTGACTAGATCTCACTAGAACATTGCAGAACACCCCATGGAGGGCCAGCATCAGTATGTATACAGTATGCAACTAAGGAGAGAGAGAAAGGTGTTGGTTTAATCATATCCATCCTGCATACTGAGAGTGGTGGTCAGACATGAGTATTTTGATGAGGTAGAAGATTAATCTTTTGTTTCAGAAGATTCTGTGACTGTTTTGTTGTTTGTTAGGCCTATTTTTGTAATTGGACTATTACACAAAAATTAATTAATGACTTAAGAAACAACATCAATAATAATACTAATACACAGATTTCTTCCTAATTGTATTCTATATGGTCAGATGTTAATTTGTTGTTGTCTAACTCTACTACAAAGCTCAGGATTGGTAGGAGAGGACAGCACATGAGACATTAGCTTCCTAGCCAATGATGAGGCATGAAGAGTGGTCGATGTGCAGATCAATAGCAGCATATGGGCCTCAGCAGCACCACACAGAAGAAGACTTTGGGGAAAAAACAGATCACTGAAGAGCCATGTTGTCTGCAGTCACACTCACACGCACATGTTACACATAAACACACACTTATACTTTATGCTTGACTGGCCTTTGTTGTGGTCCCCCATAAACAGCCTATGCAACAAACAAATGAATGAATAAACTAATAATCACTCAAACAGAAAAACAGAAAAAAACTTTGTGCTGCTGTTTTGTTATGCTTCATGGGTTTGATAAGGTTCAATAGAAGAGAGAGGGTTTGAAAGAGAGCGAGAGAGAGAGAGAGAGAGAGAGAGAGAGAGAGAGAGAGAGAGAGAGCGAGAGAGAGAGATAGATGGGGGGTGCTTTTGCTAGAGCCCAGAGGAATGTAAATAGCCTATGGATTAATCTGATGTCTGTCTTCATTAAAATTTTAAAATGACAGAAGACTCTGGTGAATTATTCATTACAACTGTGTATGAGATGATGTTATTTATTGCCCACATATCACACAGCACCTTTCTTTTTAGTTTAATCTGATGATTTACATCTAAACATGTGGTAAATCCGCAGTGTCGCCTGCTGATTCTTTATCAATGCTTTGATTTCGCTGCGCTAAAAAACAGTTAAAAATTAAAAAAAATGATTTAATTATGACTCCACAAGAATTTATAAATTACACGTGGGACTGGGGTGGGTTTGATTAGTGCTACAAGTGATATGTTAAAGACTTTATAGCGATACTAGAAAAGTAAACACAGAACTGTATTGCTTGGTCAGTGAGAGTCGTGCCGAATCTCGACACAGTTCAAACGCTGAAACTTGAATTATTCACCGCATCTTGTATACGGTAAACGGTAACGGTAGCTGGTTTGTATTGTTAAATAACTTGCTAGGCATCGCATGATAGCACTGTCTGCCTGTGTTTGGTACCCGCTCAACCAAAGCCAAAAGTGTGTGTGTATGTGTGTGTGTGTGTTAGACCGAAAGTGGATACTTACGGGGGGCGAGGCCGCTTCTTCGGGCTTTGTGTCATTGGTTTAGCAGACCCAAGACCCCGCCTTGATGAAAAAAAAAAACAAAAAAAAAAAAACGGAAAGTGGGAGTGGGAGAGAAGGAAAGCGAGAGCGACTGGGAGAGAGAGAGAAAGAGAGAGAGAGAGACTCAAACATTTCCCTTCTCCTGAGCCTTTCACACAGAGGACGTCCACCCCTCCAAACAGAAGCATCCCATCTTCGTCGCAGTAGCCCACTTTCAGCCAAATTATTTTGACACGGTTCAGTGGCCTCGGTGCTGGGATTGCTCGTAAAGGCACAGTTTCACTTCAGTTATTTGGATAATTAAGTTTCTTTAGCATTTTTAAAGATTGGAGCAACTATTCGAAAAAGAAATCAAAATTGGAAGGAAACATTCACTCGTCTGCGGCGCTTATGATGGTATTCCCGGGCGCCTAAAACTCGTCTTTCATAACTTGCAACAAACGTCTTGCATTAAGGTAAGATTTTATGGTGCCATTCTAAAACTGTACAGCACAGTTATTATTGAGCTTTACAAATAGAGTGTTTTATTGCATTTTGTCTACGATGTGGCTAGCTGGAGCTTTGATATAGCCATGTGTTCTCGCTTCGCTGCGCCACGAAGAAAAAGAAAGGGACGAGGAGTGAACGGTGAGGACATGTTTGACCACGTAAAGCCCCAGATCGCTACCTATCTGTCAAAAGAAGCCTTCCCCCAGATCTATCCTCGCTGTTTCCAGAGAGCTGGCTTTTAAAATCTATTAAGAGGCAACTCATGCAGCTTATAAGGTGTTGATTTCACTCAGTCATAAGAAAGATGAGTTTTTTTAACAGGGTAAGTGTGACGAATTACTAGGTGATGCACGACGGTTTCTTCGTGAGATTCAGTTTACGTCGCGAATAATATCGTAATCGGATTATTGGCCCACTTGCACTTTTCCATAATTTAAAAACAGACGAATCCCGTGTGTGGTAGTGGGAAATTCACATTTCTCAGAAGTTCAAGCAGCCTATATTTACCATTTTCTTGATCGTACAATGTTTGCGCTATTGTCCACAATGACACAGCCCAAATAACAATTAGCTGGAGCTGGTGTGTAGTGGTGCTAGGAAGTTGCGCCGCGTAGTCTTGAGTGTCCAGGATTCATAACGGAGAACTCCCGTGTGTAGTCGTGAGGGAGTAGGAGCGCCATGATTAGAGGTGTATCGTAAAATATTTCATATCGGGTTGGTAATCTGTTGAACAGCAGTAATGAATAATATTTTTGGTCTGTTTGGTCAGTACACCTGACGTCTAATTTCGCATTGAGCTCTTTAAACTAACGATAGGAAATTGATCATACATTCTTCTTAAAGATGACAACCCAAACTGGGCAGAACAAAATTAATTCGAGTAACACGAGAATGCCCGGCTACCTGAGATCTCGAGCCTTAGAGCTTTTATCCGGCGACTTTTTGGTTGGAGTGGACGGATTTGGGCTTTTGGGTTGGGTTTTTGCATGGAATGACCAATGAAACAGACAATGTCACGGTATAACTTAATACATATTAACTTACCCATTAAATAAATATTATCTTAATGTATATTGACATATTAACTCTAGACTGCTAAACTGCCACAGTAACTAATGTGACTTCATTAATATTATCAGGTTTGTGGTGTGCGGGATACAAGATGGAATAAATACATTTTAATTACAAAATAAATCACATCAAAGGTAATGCTTAAGTTAACTAATAGTACCTTAGCAAAATGCTAAAAGAATGACCAGTGTGTGAGACAAACCCTATGAGGAGGAGGGAATAACTCAGTGGCTTGACCCCTGTTAGTGAGTAATGCACTGACAGAGATGATTGGAGAGCTAAATTGATTCATAGGAGCAAGCTGAATGGAGCACAACCTTAGTGAGTGGAGCTTTTGTGTGCCCGAGAGATCGCAAGAGAGAGCGGGAGAAGGAGAGCGGGAAAGAATTCAAGTGAAAGAGTACAAGAGAAGGACACAGAGGGAGGGGGAGAGTGTTGGAGAAATGGAGGAGAGAGAGAGGGATGGGGGGAATCTGGCTCTGTGTTGGGATGATGGTGAGCTACAGATGTGCTCTCTCTCGGACATCTGCGTTTTCTTCTGCCTTTGTCAAGGAAACATTTAATATGGTGGACGGCTCAATACAACAAAAGGGCCCCTGTCAGAGCAACCCATTAAGAACCACTAGTCATGAGAGAAGCATCAGAATTGCATTCACCCAGCACACTCTGCATCTGTGGATGTTTTTAGATATTTGTAGAGAACTAGAACCAGGATGACACACTTATCATCAGAGGAGGCATGACAAGTTTTAAACTTTCTTTTAATTATCTTACAAATCCAGATTTTTAAGTATAAGTTCAGACATAGCATTATTTAGCATTAGTACGTCAGTGAAAACCCTCTACCAAGATATAAGATGTGTGGGTGCATGTGTATGTTTGAGTGGGTGGGGGTGGTGGGACTTCCTGTGTCGCCTAGACATAGGTTATTTATATTCTCACACATTTACCAAGAATGAATGCCTGAGCCATTTAGAAGATACAAGTTACAGAGTCACTCATGGAAATAGTCTTAACTCATTTCTGTGTCAGCAAAATGGACACATAAGGGGTTAAAACAAAAATGGGGAAGGGAAGAAAGTAGAGAGACAGATAAACAACTGTCTTCTATAAAGATGGTGAGCGGCATCCTGTTTAGCAAAACATTGTAACATGTAGGTCATGGCGTAGTGTGGAGTCATGTTGTAGCATAGTGGGGCACTCACCACAGTCCTCAATACTCTTGCTAACTGAAGTGAATGTTTGTACAGTTCCTCAACTAGCAGGCATCAGTGACCTCTGCCTGTCTCCCAGAGTCTTCATGGGTCTAATCCTTTGAGCAAGTAACCACCTCCCATGTATTGTTCTCAAAATCGTCTCCAGCTGGTGGCTGAGTGTAAAAACTCTGTGGAGATGATGTGCAAGCTTATGTATCTGCAGGAGTTCCCTGAAGCCAGTATTTTCCTGAATCATTCGTGAAGTTTCACAGTAGTGATTCATTCTGTAGGCATGCCAGTACACATCAGGTCACCTGAGCTGTGGATATGCTTTAGTTAGTTGTTTTTTTTGTTTTTTTTTCCATGTTTTATTAGTCTGTCCTGCAACTTTGATGGTGGCACATGATTTCATAGACAATGCCACCATTAATGATATGGTAACATGGGACCTTTTTTAGATTTTGTGATTCATGACTCACCACTCTGGTCAGAGCTACTGTGAGTCCAGTGGAGACAAACAAACGAGCAAATAAATCCGAAAGCATAAAAAAAAATTAAGGAGTTTAGCTGACTGAGTCAAGATGATAGAATAGCCCTCATCACAATTTGCTTGAGAGAGAAAGGTGGGTCAGTTTGAATGTGTGATTTTAATTGGTCTCTGAAGACCCTCTCTTACCTTTTTTCCTGCTTTTTTTGTGCTACCTTCAAAAGTGTCTGGAGTGCAACTGTGGCTGTGTCCTCAGTGTGGGGAAAGTTCCATGCTCATTAGCCTGAGGTTCGGGCAGGATTGATTGGATGCAGGCCACGGCTAATCACTGGTGACGCCTGCACTAAACAGGGAGGTGAGGGCGTAAACTGCGAAAGACAGCCTGCCTGCCCTCCGGTTAGCTCGCTGCTAAACATGAGGAATGAGAGAAAGAGAAGGAGGGGAGTTCTTACTGTATTCTGTTTTTATTTCTTTCTTATACTCTGTCTGTGTTTCTTCCTCGCTTGCAGTCTCAGCTGCTCTAAACATCAACTGTCACCAAACATATTAGCATTCAATGTTATTCAGCGGTTGTGAAAGTATTCAGCACCGTGATTGTACATTTGTTCTTGGTAATCGGAGAACACACTTGAGTCTCAACTCATTTTTAGATAAATAGTCGGGTTCGGTTTTTTTTCATATTTTTGATCATTCTGAGTCTAAGTCCAAATCACGCGGAGACCTTATTTGGGTTCTGTTGTTTGTTTTTGAGCAAATGAACCAGTCATGGCTAGGCGAAACACAAGAATTTGATGGGGTTATCAAAGACAAATCTGATTTGAGCATTAGATGGTTCATAGTGGAGCTGTTCCAGGTTGGAGGTGTGTATATGATTATGAAGACATTAGAAATGAGTTCAAGACATACGAGAGGGGGATAGCCTTACTTCACTTTGTTCTTCAGCCAGTCTTAATTTAATCTGCTGTCATGATGGTTATCTTAGCTGAAGATGTGCGGCGGAGAGCGATGAAGGAGAAATAAAGTGTAGAGGAGAGGAGGAATGAGACATGGATGAGAAGAGAAACTGTGTGCCTCCGGATGTCTCTTTCATGGGAAGAGGCTGAGGGCCGTGTAATCACGTTAGAAATCAGGCCTTCTAATCCAGCCGCCTGTACCACACACACACACATGCACACACACACACACATATATATATATATACACACACACTGACACTTTATGGGGGAGTTAAAGGGTGAAGAACAGCCCACGGATTAAACAGGACACATCCACCACTGGTTAGTAAAATGCAGACAGGGATTATAATTAGAGCTGTGTTGAGCCGGTGTGCTGTGTGCATATAGACTACATTTTACAGCATGTATGCTAAGTACCATAGTGTCACTGACTTTACCTTTTTTTAGGTAACACACTTTGTGACTTTGTTTGGGCATGGTAACAAATTGATTTTTATTGCATATTTCAAGATATTTTTTCTTCTGTTCTTGAGTCTTGTTAAAACAGATATTTCAGAGGTTTTTTTTTTTTTCATGTGTAAACACAAATCAAGTGAAATGAAAGGCCAAAGTCTAATGTGAATCATTAAAACATCTCAATAATAATAATAATAGTAATAATAATAATAACAATAACAATAATAATACTTCTTTTGTTGGTTGTTTATTTCATGCCTTTTTTGGGATAAAATATACACATTTATAGGTCTGGTACTGTTGTCAGCTCGAGCCTGTTGGTAAGCAGTGCTGCGCTCCGAGCATTTCCGTGTTACGACCCCACTCGGCAAGTTTGGGCTCGCCTCGTTGTTGAGAAATGCCGCAATTATCGATGCCTTTTTCTTCTCTTCCAGTGTAATGCTGCTGCTGTTTTAATGCTTATTAATTGATGCTCTGCTGGGCGCTCGTGTAATCCACTCAGGATTTCTCTTAGGCTGAATGGCCTTGAGTTACCCCTAGAGGGACGCTTCCTTCTGGGAGATGTGGCACGGGTGTATTTGAATCTGTTAAATTGTTGTATCTGAGATGCAGGAAACATGCAGTGATATTGAATTAATCTTTCTTGGTGTGTTTACAAAAGTTCAGGGACCGTGTGTGTTTCTATAGGTAAAATTTTAAGGAAACATATTCCAGCCTACATTGAAAGAAAAAAGAACACACTTGACAAGAATGGTGAGGGAAAACTGTGTACACATTCCACAGCTGTTCTGAGCTGAGGAGCCCCTGCGTGACTGTGCTTCTTGGGTCCGTTAACAGTCTGGAGGTGCAACGTGGTAGTCGGCGTTTCCCGAGGGCTGGAAAGCCCATTGCCCGGAGCGAAAGCGAGCAGTGTTGTAGGAGCTAATAAATGTGTGTATGTGTTATTGTGCACACTGTCCCTAAACCTAAAGAAACATAAAGAAAGGGCAGGTAATGTTAACATGCCAGAGTACCATTTAACTGGTGAGCATGTTAATATGTCGAGATGGGACAATGTTCACTCACTTGCTCTCTCACACACATACTGAGGTATGCAAAGGAACTTCAGTAATTGTTGACCATTGGACAGACCACACAAATCCTCTAACAGTATTTAGTTAATACTGTTAGTACTCTCCCTCTGAAGCTCACTTCCCTGTGAGGTTTCTGCAATGTAATTATTTATTTTCTTCATGTTTATACCCTTCAGGCCCACCACTGCTAATATAGATCAGTAGTGCCAAATATTTTGTGTGGTCACTTGCAACTCCACTCTAATGGCTTAACTCAAATCACATGAATGAGTAACTTGAGCGAACAGCTCCACTGAATGCCTTTAACAGTCAAACAAGTGAGTGTTGGGAAGGGCGATACTCAGATATCTTGAAGCGGTTCAGCTCATGCTAGCGTTCGAGTTGTCTCTGGGAGGCTGCTGCTTGGGATATCTTTAACTCATGTCTTTCATACTTGCTTGTGGAGTGAGTGTTTGAGTGATGAGTGAGAGGAGCAGAGCATCTTCCACTGTGTGTATGACCATGAGTGTGTGTGTGTGTGTGTGTGTGTGTGTGTGTGTGTATGTGTGTGTGTGTGTGCCCGCTTTGCTTGGCTAGTACAATTGTCACTTTTTTTTTTCTTTTTTTTTTAAACTGCGGGACAAAGGGCAGCAGAAAGTGAATAACATGCATACAAGGAGGCAGGTATCTATCTTTGTGCAGCTTCCCAATGCCAGCAGGGTCTGGGACACGTGGCGCATTGCATTTCTCACGAGTGTGTTTTACACACACTCGCACACCATCACTCTCAACCATGTTGTACAAAACATCTTAACTACTACACACACCCACGCCCAGGGAGAGAGAGAAGGAGAAAGGAAACTTTTTTTTTTTTTTTTTTGTCCTCACTGCATGCAACACTGCTTTTCTGGAACCATCTACTCCGGTGTGTCCTTTTGAGTATCTCTGTATATGGAACTATCCTGCTTAAATGGCTAATGACCTTTGGTTTGGAGCCTGTCCAGGACCCGTCCAGCCTTGTCAGCAGCACACCTGAACTCATTTCTCTCGGTGCTGGTCAGCGCTTGCGCCTTGCGAGCTGAGATTACTGCTCATCTGCCTGTTGGAGAGCTAATCTGATCCCATGTCTTTTGCGAGCTCTGGGTGTCTGATAATATCCTGTCGGCGGTTGTGGATCGCTGGGACAGAGATTGGTATTGCCATAGACTCATTCCGGTGCTGTGTGTGTTTCAAAGGTGGCAGCCATTTTCTCCTTCCTGTCCAGTGCAGCTACGCGGCACTTCACACCCCGTGTAATGTTTCTGAAGCATTTGTGTTGGCTTGGGGGAAGTCAGGCATGCCAAAACTCTGCATCCCCCCACCACACACACACACACACTTACACACTCGTGTACTCTCGTGTATGGACAGATGGCGGCCCTCATTCCCAGTGCTGCCCCTCACCGAGGAACTGAGTGTGCAGCCGTTGAACCGTATCCGTGGTAACGCCACCGTTTGTGACATGGTGTACCACCATCACTGGGCCGCCGTTATAATCTGCCCCAGCACTGGCCAACATGTGACACGCATGTTCCATAATGACTGAAGAGACATCATTTGTTTCTTGGGTGTTTTAAAAAAAAGTTATTGGGCAAATGTTTGGTCTGTCAGTCTTGGGCTTACGTTGGAGGTTTGCTGCCTTACTGGGTCATCTGCAGTTATGTTAATACACCAACCTACAGGGCTGCAGTGCTGAAATGTTTTTGACAGGAACAGTGGTTCTACTTGTGGTGCTGTGACAGATGTGTTGCTATTTATGTATGGTGTTTGTTTGTTTATTTATTTATTTATTGAAGTTCTCCAACTTAGCTATGGAAGTTCTGGTGAAGAGTAATTTTGATTGTCACATCCTGCTCTTGCCTTCTTTGTTTTTTATTTTTAAAGGTAGTGGTCTGCAGAGGTGGGGGGCACGAAGGCAAAAGGGAAAGCAAATGCCTCTACTGATAGGAGTAGTAATGATGATAATAATAATAATAATAATAATAATAATAATAAAAATGTGGGTACAGGTCGGCCATGAGAGAGGTTTTGAGCTGCCTTCCCATTAAAGTACTATTTTTCTGCTGATACGTAATGATCAGTACCTCTGAGGAGTGGATGCGTCTCGCTGGAAATTACAGGTCATTTTTGCCAAAACAGTGCATAATTGTGTTCTGTGTTATCAAGGCGCAGGAAAGGATGGGTGTTTTTGGGGAGTGGGTGGATGGTCGGGGGAGGGGCGGGTGGCGTAACTTGGCAAGGTGACTGCGGCAGAGCAGAATCATCATCATCATCATCTGTTAGTAAGTGGACTGGGCATGTTGTCGAGGCAGTTGTCTAGTAAATGAAGAGCCTGTTTATCTTCCATCCCCCTCGCCAGTGCTCGGTCCGTGGCCGTAGACCAGCTACAGATGTCCACCGCAGTAGGGCCGCGCTGAGATCCAGCCCCGTCTCTCTCCTACCGCCCCTGAAACACCCTCAATCTGCTTCTCTGTTAAACGGCCCTTTTTTGTTGCTTTTTTTTACCTCCCCTCCAACACTCGAATACCAGTCGCGGCAACACGCTCGTCATTTGTAAGAATTAAACGCCCACCAGAAGAAAAGCTCACGTAATGAGGGCAGCTGCTGGACGATGCGTCCGCGCCGAGTCGGAATGTTTTCGGAAACCCCAGACAATGTGCCATCTGCACCCGGCAGGGAGCCTCGGTGACACAGAGCAACTGCTGAGAAAGACCATCGTATTGTTATTGAAGCCCCGCTACCATACTGGCAGCCATATTAAAGCCTCAGATCGCTGGCCTGATAATGCAATAATAGGAGGAGAGAGAGGGAATTAGAGAAAGGGAAAGAAAGAGGAAGAAAAGATAGAGATGGGGGGGGGGGCATGACAATGAGCAAGCACAGATTCCTGTTGGATCTGCTGACACATCGTGCTGCTGCGATGCAGCAGATTAGATAGCAACATAAACTTCTCCCAGGGCAGTGTGTGACAGTTATCTCTCTCTCCCTCTCTCTCCCCTGCTTCTCTGGCTTTTTCTTTCCTCCCCTGGTCTCTTTCTGTTTCTTTATCCACATTTCTTATATTTCCTCTCTCCGCCCCACCTCTTTCTTCTCCTCCTGTTCGTGGGAGGTTGCGGGAGCTGAAGGGGGAGTAAATCAGTGAGCAGCTCCTCTGTGCCATCGGAAGGGCTGTGGAGTGGCTCGCTCAGGTCGCTTTCCGACGCTCTCGTCTGGAGGAAAGGGAGCGCAAGCTGTGGGGAGAGCGACGTCCATAAATATGCATGCGGAACCTCGCCGGTTGGTGCGGCGACGTTTCTGAAGGGGCTTTTGCTTTGAGAGGGCCGTCAGGCAGCCTGATGGAACCTGACATTTCCAAAGGTCTACGAGGAGGATTTGTTTGTGACTGCTTTAAATTACTGTGTGGGAGAGGCAGAGAGAATGGTACAGGGAGAGGGAGAGAGAGAAAACATGGGGGGAGAGATGAGCTGAAGCTGGAGGAAAATGACTCTTGCCTGTTTCAGTGACTCCCCTAATGGGGATATGCTACTTTTTTTCTTAAGTGTTACATGAGCATTTCTCACTGTGGAGAAAGATTTCCTCCTGCTGCTGTTGTCCTTAAGCTGGATGACTGAGACAGACTCAGAGCAGGACGGGAGAGGGGCCAGGCACAGGGAGAATAGCCAGAGACATGGAAGTGTCTCTCTCTCTCTCTCTCACACACACACACACACACACACACACACTCTCTCTCTCTCTCTCTCTCTCTCTCTCTCACACACACACACACACCCTCTCTCTCCCTCTCTCTCTCTCTCTCTCTCACTCTCACACACACATGAATGCACACACACACACACACTCTTTCTCTCTCTCTCCCTCACTCACACACACACACACACACACACACACTCTCTGACACACACATACACACACATACAGAGTCCCACTGTTGTAGGCCCGGGTGACAGTTAGAGAGAGCAGCAAGAAAAGCTGGACAGCTCGCTTATTCAGACAGGATTTATGATTTCCTTCTTCTTTCTCTCTCTCTCTCTCTCTCTCTCTCTCCCTTCTTTCTGCCTATATCCTCAATAATTAAGATTATTCTTAAAGACTTGAATGAATGTGCCATTTTTTCTTTTGAGTGCTGCTGTCTATTATGCATGAATTCTCAGTCTAACCCCACCCCCCCTCCCTGACACAAACACACACATCACAAGAGGTTTCAAATAGGATCTGCAGTGGTGCTGAGCTTAATAATTGTGTGTGCAAGAGAAAATAACATAGCAATTTTTTCTTGAGTGTTTTTTTTTTTATGTAACAATACAGATACAATACAGCAAAGCCTGTTATTTCATGTTGGCACTGAACTCAGGGTCCAGCTCTGACTCTGACCTTTTGGAAAAAAAAAAGATGGCCTAAATTGTGCATGATTTTCACAGAATGGAGAAATGATCGAGCCCCCCCCCCCCACCTTAGTCTTCTAGTCTCCCCCACCACTCCCATCTGTAAAGGCAGTAGGTTTGGTTGTTAGCTTTGAAATGTAAAAGGAGAATAAAACCCCACTAAAATGCCTCTAGGTGCTTCTAAGGTCATGGTAAATAAACCAGGCCTTGTTTCAGATCAAGAAGCAGCAGCAACAACAACAACAACAACAAAAGCCATGCAGATTGGACATGGGTGTCAGTCATACGGGCTTGAATGGAAACATTTTGCATCAAGTGTTGACAGTAAGATGGGTTTGGCTGTATATTTCTCCTCTCTCCTGCTCACAAACACATGAGGCATGTGTTTACTCAGTAGTCAACTTTGATGATGTCTTGCATGTCGCGCATGCATGCACACAAGCTTATTAGCTGTATTCATAGTGATTCACATGGAGAGGGTGTGGCTAAGAGTTCAGATGCAAAGCACAGGTTCGTCCTTCATTAACATAAAATATGAACGCGGCGATAATGAGCTTGTAGTAGCTGATTTACGGAGCGCAGGGCAGCGGATGGTCTGTTAGGCTTGCCCAATGTGTTGATGCATGCTTTCTCTGCCGGGTTATGTGTTTGGGTAACCAGGCAGTCTGTGGTGATACAGATTAAATGGTTGCCAGTGGTTTAGTGAGGAAAAGATCACTGATCAGTTTGGATTGTTTGTTGAACTATGATTGGAGGGTGGAAGGTTTCAGACTACATAGTGTCACAAACCTGATGATCATTAAAGCAATAATGCCTTTTGTGTTACCAGTATTGCAGAATGTTGCAATGTGTAAACAAGCAATCAACGAAGAGGTATTGGTATTGTTTGCCGTGAACATCCACCTAGCTCATATGTTCCTGGTGAATGTTTTGTGAGTCTTTTGATGAATTGAGGTTTTCGTACTAACCAACCAACAAAAAGATCTGGTCCAAGTACCCCAGACTCATCACCAATGTATTTGTAATACACTGCCAAGCATATTGAAATACTTGCCAAGATAACTGATCGAAAACAATAGTAAAAGTATAGGTTGGAAATAAGATTAATTCTCCCATTATTGTTGTCCTTGTCTCGTGTTTTGTGTAACCCCACCCATAACCATTGTTTCATGTTTTGTGTAACTCCGCCCTTCACTGTTTGCACCTGTATCCCCCCAGTCTCTGTGTGCTTGGACCTCTTCCTGTCTTGTTGTCGTTAATCGTGATTATGTCCGTGTTTCACTTTTGTATCTCCGTGTTTTACTTTGTCTTATGTTTTCTGGTTTTGCCTCTTTCTGACAGTTACCTGCCTGTGGACTGTATTAAGGTTAATTAGAATGGATTTGCCCTTCATAAACATTACCGCCATGTATGCGTCCTGCCTAAACTCATTTGATGTCATAATATCATTAAAGTATCATTAAAGTGCAAACTTCTCCCTGTTTTCATCGTTATTTGTTTTTTCCTAACAATCACATTTTGAAAATTGCATTTAAACATTTATTCGAATTAAATGAATTACTTGTGAAACTCGCCCAGCACTATATTAGGACAGGCTGATCTCAAGTAAGCAATCTCTATGCGAAAGATTTCAGACACCCATGTTAATGTGATTTACACATCATGTGCATAGGCTGAGCCAAGTGTCTGCAACAGAGGTGTTGAACTGTCGACATCACATCCAAAATTTGGTTTTGGACATTCTAATTACTTGTTAATTAATGTCGTAAAATCTAGGTATTGAATTCATAACACTAAAATCCAGATACAACAGACTTCTCTACCTAGGGGTCAGGTGTGATGACAAAGTGGTCAATCAGTTCCATTAACTGTTCTGAAAACTACCAGTGATTTATACAATCCTAGAAATTGGATTCTAGCTACAGATGAGAAACTCTACTGGTATACTGGTTTTTGCTCCAACTCTGTAAAGCTCTACTATTTTCACTAATAAGTACACCTCTTCAACCAAGAAACCTTCCTGACTAGTGACATCAGGATACTTCTGTGCTGTGCTGGCCTAAACATCTGAAGACACTTGGATCTTCATAGGATCTAACTGAATAGAACTATCTGAGCCTTCATAGAATTTAACTTAACATGACTGGCATCGAGTATTTATGGGGGAGGAAAATCATTTGAACATTAGCTTAACTGTTCCAGCCTTTGTGATATCTATCCTACTCCAACGCACTTCAGGTACTGAAGTCTTGTGGGCGACTGTAGAGACTGCCAGTAGGGAGAGGAATGAGAACACTGAAATGCACAAACGCTTTATGTGATTCTTCAGAAATGAGGTGACCGTTCCCGCCCAGTTCAAACATTGCATAGTCTGAGTGTAAAGCACTGGATAAATATGATCGCAGGTCTCAGAGGGCACGGGAGTGTGTGAGGTATCTGTGTCTTTCAGCTCCCAGCCAGGAGCGTAGTGCCGACGTCGCGGTTGCTGAGCGTCTAGGCTCGCAGCGTCGCGTTCCTCCAGGGATTGTGTTTGGCAGGTGTTCAGCTGCGTTAATGAATAATGCTCTGTTAGTGTGTGTTGTGTATACATTTAACTTGTTATGAAAACAGGGCGCCTGCCAACGAGAGGGTCGGGCAGAAAGTCATGAAAACATCTGCAGCGCGCTTCACCAGACAAACGCGCGCACACATATACACACACACATACACGCACGCACACACACCTCTCCCGATGACTGCATGGGATTCAATGCTGTAGACCCACTGTGCAGGACGACCTAACAGCACTTTCAGTTGATGCGTTTGCTTTTAGCCTTGTGTCTGTCAGGGGCCGCATGTTGGACATGGCTAATGGGATGTTAAATTACGCAGCGTTCCCTTCTCCTCCTGGACCCGAACCATCTGCTGGCTTCTGTTCCATCTTTTGCTTTTCTGCTGAGTTTTCACTCTCCCTGTTAGGCATGCAACCCTTGGCTCGTGCCAAGTTGTGCACACCACCATACGCCCATGGAGTATTCCAATGTCCGCGTTCCGTCATATTTTTATGAGACGTGCTGATAAGCACTGTCAGGCACTGGGCCTACCATTCCGATGTTTTTGGCTCTTGCTGCTCCAAGTCTCTATTTTCCAGACATAAGTTGCTGTAGTCAGGCCTCCTTGGGAAGCCTGGCATGGGATCAGGGTCATTTTCAGGACAGGGCAGCTTTGTGGTGCATATCTCTGTTTTCTCCGATTCTCTTCAGAAAGGCGGCAGGTTGCTTCAGAGGCTCTGCAGGGCAGAAGTGTTCGCGGAGTAAACGTGCTGAAGGCAGAATATTTTAAAGAGTACGCAGCAGCTTCCCCGGCCGCCGGGCCCCCAGGCTAGAAACGGCTTTGCATATATATTTATTTTTATCGGGATCAGAGCAAATCGGGGTTCGCTGAGGATGGGGAGCCGGACAAGCTGCTTTGGTAAAAATAACTTCGCCTCAGTATCAATATTCATCATGGCAGATCGCACAAAGCCACCTTCAATAACGTTCTCCCATTACTCGTTGGGGAAAAAAGGCTGAGTGGAAAAAAAAACCCTCAATTCATTCTCGGCCCACTGTAGCACAGTTGGAGGAGACTTTGTTTTGACCTCGGGTTTTCTGCACAACTGAATAGTCTCTGATTATGCCAGCCAAGTCCATTCGTAGATGGAAAGATTTGAAATGGAAAACAAGAATTGGCAGCATTATCAAGAGAGTTGTTTTTCATTTTCACCCCTTGGTCAGACGTACCTCTTTCATAACAATGGCTAGAGTAGTTTGCAGAGAAATAATGGTTTGGAACGGCACTTAGGGCTTGCACGATAAAGCCTGATGGCTCAAAGCTTCTGCAAAACCAAGTTTTCTTTGTGTGTGCTTTTGTTTGTAAGCTCCTAGCCGCACATTTGGAATCTTTAGCTCATATTTGTACATAATGAACATTGTGAGAGATTTAGAGGGCAGTGTTATGTTATCAAATGCTCTGTACCTGAGATAAGTGACTTTTATTTCTGTCTCAGTTCTTCATGAAAGGGAAAGGGACCATTCTCCTCGCGGGGGTTGGCTTGCATGTAGTCTGTGTAAGCATGTTGTAGATGCGCTTTCATTAGAGCTGCATCATTTGAAGTGCAGCACATGAGACCACTCTCTCAAGTAAACACAAGCAAGATGTACACTTCTTACTCTTTGCCAGCACATGATGCAAATTTCACAATTGATGACCACAGGTAAACTCCCATTGCGATTTCTTCCAAGAAGACTTTTTTTCTTTGTTATGTTGTAAATAAAACATGCTCAGGAGAAAGTCCTTTATCTGGTAGAGAATCTTTTGTGTATATGGGGTTTATATGCATGTGGGGGCTGGAGATGGGATTGTTGCTTTTCAGAGTGTGAATAAGCAACTGCTGCTCGGTAGTGACTAGTGTCAGGGGCTCTGGATATTCTCCCAGTCAATGACAATACAATATTCGACTGCTAAATGGTGCAGGATGAAAAGTGTATTCAGGTCTTTTTAATGACAGCCCAGTCTGCAGGATGAGGGCTGCATAGCACTGTGGGGTGAGCCCTTGCCTGTGATCACTGAGCTTAAATTTTCAGCGGAGACTCCATAGGCCTGGGCCCACTGCCCCACTGGGGTAAGCTAGCACTTGGCCCCATCAGAGCCAGGCCTGTGTGGTAACTGGCATTTTCAGAAACATTGGCTCCCTTGGGTGACCCACCAAGGGGCTCATCTCCAGGAACCGACATGGTAGGGGGATTGGGAGCACAGGACTGGCAACCCAGAGAAGCACCAAGATGTGAGAGGAAAGGAAAGGAGTGTGGCCTGGAAATAGTGAGAATATGCAAACCTTTATAGACCTGAGAGAGCAAGGAAATTATCAAAAATAGATAGGGAGCCATTATCAAACGCAGTGTCTGGGCTGTGCAATTTTTATGAATTGCGAAATTGTGATTATGCACTGCAGGAGACTGTGATATTTAAGATGGTTGTCACTAGAGACAACACACAGGGTTTTTCTTGCCACAGCAACACTCATGTGCAACAGTATAAATGTCAAATGTAAGTTCACTCAATGTGCTGCTTTTAACCTTTGTTTTAAACTATATGTCAGGCTAGCTGCATTTTATTGCTCTTGAACAGATTTATGACCATTGAGTGCAGTAATTACTGAAGTAAAAAGTTAAAGTTCAGTCATTTTTCTAAGACGCTGTTTTTGGCCATGCTCTACTGGATTATTGCTACTCAGCAGTAGTTCTTTAATGGACAGCAATAATAATGAGATTAGAAATTAATTTGTTTTTTAGAGCCAAGTCAGGTGCATACCACATGTAAGTAGCCTACCTTGCTGAAGACATTTTTTTGTTTCCTCAGCATGCACTTTGTGCCTCAGAAAACAATTTATTGACGCATCATTTATTAAAATGTACACATTCATGCTTTCGTGTGCATCTTCTTCTGCACTTATCAGTGCAGAGTCCAAGGTCAAAGGTACCCACCCTCATTTATTCAAATTCACCACATGATCCCTGCAGTTCATTCCATTATGAAAGAAATGAACATGAGCTAACAGCAGTGAACTGCATGCTTTTGGTTTCCAGCACCACAATTCACAGGATAAGAATGATTTGTAGAATCCATCCCTTTCAAAAGTAGGGCCAGCGATCTTTTGTCTGCAGAGTGTGGTATGAACCAGTAATACTATTGGAGTAAACCGCTGATAACCAGCGAGCAGCTTGTTCTGAAGCTCCACAAAGCAGCCAGCCCCACCATGTCCGACAGGCTTTGATCACTCTACTCATCTCATTTCCTTTGAACCGCACCAAAGGTATCATGTTCACTACATCCCTGCTGCAAACCTAGCACATTGGCACCCATGCCACAAAGCAGCCTGTGTGTTGCCATACCAGCTCCCCTACGGCCTGGTCTGCCAGACCCTTTCTGCCTCTTGAGCACTCATCCCTATGAGTCTTATCTTCTGCTCTGATTACCCTGCATGGCTAAGCTTCTCTTCCCTGATCCCTTAACAGAGCTTGGACATCTCTTTCTGATCCGGGTGCATTGTTGCATCTGCTCTAACACACACCCGTGGAGTATCTCGCACAGCTAGAAACTTATAGCAGTGATTAACATGAACTGCAAGATCAGAACCCTCTCCACATGCACATCAGATACTGTTAAACAGCCAAGCATTTCAGAGAACATATCAGGGAAGTAATCGATTTCCAACTTGGTCGGGGGGGCGGGGTGTCTTAAGCGAATACTAATTTATTAGTGTTTTTGCATAGCTAAATGAGCCTTAAAAGCACTATGATGATCTGTGATTCGTTTTGTAAAGAATAAGAGACTGACTGAAAGCTGTCTATAGAGCTTGATCTTATGTCATATATTGTGTCCTTTTATGGCATATCAAAGGTTTTGAACATAAGTTTGGCATTCCATCATCTGTCACTGCATTCCGATGAGTTCCTGTGTTGAATATGTATCTCTTAGGCAGATTGGTCTCAAATAGCATACAACAGATTGCCTGATGAGGTGTCAAATATTCCCCGCGGGGTCTTGTTTGGAGAGATCTGGGTTTTCACAGACTGTGCCCTGAGTCTATTGAGATGAACCAGTTCTGTCTTTTGGAACTTTATGGACTTGCTCAAAGAGCAAGCCTCTCATCGGCTTGCCTCAGACACTTGGCGCTTCCGTCACAGTTAATTGTCCCAGCTGCCAGGCACATCCTATGGTTACTTATTGTTTCTGCTCAGTAATCTACTGCTGGGAAATTGATTTGTTTTTTGGGTGCGCATGTTGAAGTCTCTTCATGAAAAATGGATAAATGTCATCTCATCTGCCTCCTGGAACGATAAGGACAAATAAAGGAGTGCTACCATGGGCCTGGAAAAATCCGTGCTGTGTTGGTCGATGGCATGTAGATGGTACATCCGTTCTCGTGACGAGGAGCCGTCCGGATTCTTGTTTTGCTGTGCCGTTCTGAATCTGGTCTGAAATGGCGGCGAAGCATTGGCTTTGCCCAGAATCCCTCCACCACTCCTCTTTGTGCTTTAGTGTTGTTTTGGCCAAGCAACCATTACGACCACGAGCCCCTGCATAATTTGCATGCAATCAACTTGGCCTGCTGTCAGTACACTTCTCTCTAATTAACCTCCCCAGGCCTAAAATGGAGGATTGTTTTAAAAGCTTTCATTAACCTGTGCTGCCAGACGGAGGCCGTTGTCTTCGGACCCCACAAAATGCCCTCCCGCCCCAGCAGGATGGAGGAGCATGCAGGCAAAGGATGGAGTGACTCCATTTGAACACGCATCTGGAGCATTGCTGACCTGACACAAGGTCAGGGGAAGGTAGTGAGGGGACACAAGGTCAGGGGAGGCTAGTGAGAAGATTGCCTGGGGCCAGTAATATCTCCTTTGCATCCAAGTTTTAGTTTTCAGCCTGTTCAATTAGCTGTGTACTTTTCAACCCCACACTGTTCGAGGTCACTTCCTGTCCTTTCAGCCATGGGCTCCAACAACAGGACCTGCTGTGACATGACAACTTTAAGTCAGTTAAATTTCAGGGACACAAAGCTACTACTGTGCTCAGCTCGGTGGTGAGCTCGTCTGCCAGGGAGTGGAGTTAGCCACCGGTGGCTGATCGAATCCGATGTGGCTCAGTGAAAGTGTGATCAGCAGTCAGGCCTCAACAGGCTGGTCGTCAGAGGCACGCAGACAGACACAGCCAGAACCAGCTTGGCTGCACTCCCAGCGCCTTCTGCGGCAAGACTTTAAGCAAAGTCCATCTATAATGCATGATCACTCCTATGCTGCACTTGTAGAGAATTGTCATTTTAATGTCTTACTTGAGAGAGTGTATATGCTGCAAACCATTGTAAGTGCATGCTACGTTAAATGGAGTATGAGAATCTTATAATATTTTGTTCAATGTTGAGTTTTATTATATCATCTATTACAACTGTTTAATATTCGTAGAGGCTTGTGACATTATCAATGACATTGTAAGAGCAAATGTTGTAAAATAAAAGGTCACAGTTTTCTGCCTTGGTCCTGCAATTACAGGCATTTTGTGTGCCATTATAAAGCATTTTAAATCCTATGTAACATTACATACTATTTGCTGACTAAGTCATAGTTAAAAGTTGGCAAACAATTCTTCGATTTTAAATCATCTGTAAAGTATGAAAATCAAACCTGTGCCATCATGCCAGTGACTGGACAAGTTCTCATGGCAAACGTCCATTCAGCCCATGGACTCATCTCTTCGTCTTCTGCATTTGCTGCCATAGTCTCTTGTAAAGGTTGTGCATATATTGGTGTGATTTATTTTACTTTCTTTGTCTTTCTTAGTTTTTTGTGCAGTGTACCATGTCTGTCAAAGGATTAATTATGAGGCTTAGTTGAATCCCATTTAATTGGTTTTTCTGTTTTTAATGCTGGAGTGAAGCCAGGCTAACATCGGGATTTTTTTCTCTAGTGACACACAATATCATTAGTGGATCTGTATTGTCAAATAATTGGTTAATATCACAATACATGTACTGGTTTGATGGTGCGATAGCACTGGTATTTGGTGTTGGTAGATAGATGTGATGATAGACTAAACAGTCCATGCTGTGGGTCAGTCACCCTGCTTGAAGCTCTGCAGATTTATTTATTTTTTGTTCTGGAAGATCGTCAGGTAATGTTTATTAGTAATGAGTTCAGTTTACGGCCTTTTGTTTTGCTTCCTTACATCCATCCACCACCTTGTCCTGCTAATGCCTCTATTAATTTTGTCTGTTATCATCCATATTCATGTTTGAATGTGAAAAATCTAACAGCCTGGCTTGAGCAGATAGAGACATGGAAATATTGAGTGTCATCAGGACGGGGCAGCCTAGAGCAAAGTCTGATCCGAAAATACTTTCAGGAGGGGGGCTGCCATGTTTATCATTATCTGACTGAAATGATTTGGAGCACTTGTTCAGGCTGTAAAATTGTTCCTAGACTAACACTGAAAACTACCAGTGACAGTTAACCTGTTCTTGAACTAACAATGTTTGTTTATACATGGCTATTAATGTAAACATTCTTTAAGTGGAAGAGTTGCAAGGGTCATGAGGGTCTGTTTTTATTTTTAGTTAGTCGTAGGATAATTAAAGATCACTCTGCAGTTATAGACAGCACCGTGATCGTCAGGAAAACAGTCCTTATAACAAAGGTCCCATGAAAACTAAAGCAGATGGGGCTTTATCTGTTTGCCTGTTTGACTGCATTTAAGAAACTTGTGAAAAAAACCTGAGGATATATAGACTGTTTACCGATTTTTAGTTTGCTTGCTTCAGACACGCTTGATTGTTGAGATTGTGTTGACAGTGTGTGCACACTGACTAATAGCCTTTTCTCGTTTTGTTTTTTTCACTAATTGAATTTCTCATTGAAATGTAAACAGCTACACAGCCACATTTGTGGCTTGAGTGTAATTCATATTTCACTGTGATAATAGATTTGAAAAATGCATTTATCACCACCTAGACATGTACAACACAGTATCTGACTACTCATTAATTTTCTTATGAGAAAATTTAAATGAAATGGGCAGATCCAAACAACCGCCTTTTAAAATGGTGATCTCACTATTACTAGTGTTATGTGATGCTATTAAATATCAGTTCCTTTTCTTTCTGTAGCTGAAGTATCAGATCATTTCATCTTGACATGTCAGCATTAAATATGTAAAACAGCGTAACTAGGCAGTGGGCAGGGTGAGGGGTTAAACAGGGCTAAAACCTCTCCCTAGTGCTCTTGGCGTCCACCCCCGATCAGTCCCCACCATATGATCTACAGCTTGTTTTCCTCTCCTACTGCTGTCCTAGTTAAGAGTGGAGGGGCATGGTGGAGACAGAGTAGCCCTAGGAAGTGAGGGGTTTTCTTTAAAAAAAACATTTGAAGTAAATGATTAGCTGAACACACTGCCTAGCTGTCCATTTTCAAAGGGACTACCGGGCTTTGATCTCCTGGCCTCTTTGAACTGATGTGGAGAGGACTGGGCATGCACAGGCATGGCATCTGAGCAGGGTGGAGGAGAGAGGTGGTGTCATGGCAACAATGACGGCACTTTCCGTAGCAACCAAGGGGCACTATCTTGATTGTGCATGCGGCAGTGTGGATTGTGGAGTGGCATGCAGTTGATTTCTGAAGTGTGAAATAGCCATGTTGACCTCAGAGGTCAACAGGAGGGACAGACCCCCCCCCCCCGAGCTCACTCACAGAAATGACATTTATATTGGTCTTTTACAATAAAGAGTTTGCACTATAAGGAAATAATAAATTCAGAGTGACAGAGATGAACTATACAGAATGAGCTGTAGAGTGGTGTGCGACTTTTCACTCAGACATGTTTGATATCTATCTTTAGTTGTTTGGAGATGGAGTTAAATTTGATCTTGTCCTATCTGATGGTGAAATCCGCACTAGTTTGGTGGGCAGTTTGCTGTGTTGCTCTGGGGCGTACCTGAAGCTGTATTATAAACACAGAAACATACGGGAAATGTACATATTCTGTCTCTCTTTGCACTCCATTGTCTTTCCATTTGGACGTATATTCAGTGCATAAATTTCACACCCCAAATTTTAATGCGTGCTTTTGATCAGCAGATACACACTTATTGTTATTGCAGAGGGCTGTTATTAGGTAACTTCTTAGTCAAGTTGAAGTTGGCTGAATGACATATAATGTGGCACTGCTTATTGCATTTGTGAGGTAATGCCTCTCATTGTGAGGAGCACTTCAGTAAGAATAACTGGCTGGACTTGCAAACGAGCCTGTTGTTAGTGATGCATGCTGAAAGACTTTCAGTTTTAGATAAAAAAACATGCCAAGTAAATACTTGCAGAGTTTACAGTCCTGGACTTTAATGAGTCCCTGTAGCTACATTTTTTCCCCCCTCTTTTGCTAATTTGACATGCTTCGCTAGGGCTGGGGCTCTCGTGTGGCACATCCCAAATCCTTCACATGACTCCCTAATGAACCAGCCAGAGATGGAGAGGAGAGTAGGAATAGAAAACTTCACCTTGGGTTGCAATTAATCTCCCAAGCATCAGTCAATCATTGCTGTTTACTACAAACAGCAACTCCAAAAACAAGGCCTGAGCAAGGGGTCCCTGTAGATCACACTGTCCTGTTGAATGGAGGGTTTATCTGGACCCTCATGTCAATTAGCATACAAGTGTTTAAGACAATTCAGCCAAATGATGCTAGAAGCCAAGAGCTGATTGTTTTTAATGCACTCGACCTTGTCCACCTCCAACAAAGCAACATAAAAAGAGATGCATGTTAAGCTAGTGAATGTTATTCTGTTGGCTTTACCATTAAATTGCAGAAGTGAAATAAGCTCTTCCAGCAAGGAGAGGAGTCAGTGAGTTAAAAAAAAAAAAAACCCAAACAAACTGCGATTGTATATAAAGGTTAATAAAGGTCTTTGGGGACCACACCTGACGGCTGCTGTCCCATTTTGACCTAAGTGTCCTTTTATTGGCTCAGCGCTACACCTGCAGCCCTCACTAATGGACCCTGGCCGTTAGGGTAGGCCAGTTCTCGTTAGCCTTCCACTGAAGACCAGTAATAAGCTCAATTTACAGCCCTTTGTTTTCTTTCCTCACATAAGCCATCCACACCATTGGCCCACTGATGTCTGAGAGAGCTTATGAATGCATGGTAATTAAAATCCCAACTCAATTAGCCTGTATCCTTGACCTTTGTTGGTGGGTAAAGTCACTTTATCTTAAGAGGAATGTAATTACAGCATGGCTAGTTTATCCTGTATGACTCCCTCGTCTACACCACGCAGTGGACCATGTGTACTAAATACACAAAACCATCTCCCTCTGGGCCACCTCTTGCCACTGGCTCACAGCTTTATTCAAACAACTCCAGTCTCTTCAGGCTGGAGTCAAAACGAACTCATCCCTTGCAAATCTGTGTTGGGCAGATCCAGCCAAGAGATTTTGATTAAAGCACCTCCAAAGTCCAAAGATATAGCGCATGCACTGCACACCTATTCCCCAACCTGCATGGTTCTGTGAAGTCAGGATTATGAGAATTGGTAGGCGATTAATAATATTAATAGCATCGTTGACACCACAGGCCTTCTTTAAAACAGCACTGTGATGTTGGCGTGGCTTCGCTCCGCTCCACTCGCTCTCCCTGTTCATGGCCAGCTTTCTGTATTATTAGGGAATTGGGCATTAACTGGTGTCAGCAGTTTTGCCCCACTGCAATCTCATTACATTTACAGGAGAAGGGGCAGGAAGAAACAGGAAAAAAAAAAAATCTTGTGGGGGGGCGTGTGATAGGACGGGAGCCAGGCGGAGGCGGGATAAATCAGCGCTGCGGCCGACAGCTTTACGTCCCTGGTGCAGCAGAAGTGGTTGACTTTAATGGAAGGAGATAGAAATGTTGAGTTACTTTATTTTACTTAAGCCTGCACAACCACCCCTGTCCCCTCCCACTTCCCACCCTCTGTGGACCTCCAGCCCCTTAACCCTTTAGACCCGGTGCCATCTACATACAGTCGATTCCACTCCCATCTGCAATGTAACTGATGCATTTCGTACGTTTAATGCGTAGAGAGCGGAGTGAGGGATGGAATCGTTAATATTCTGCTGGGAGATTGCAGCTTCCCTCATCTGCCTGCCACCCTTTGGCCTCATGCATCCTTTCACCCTCGTTCCCCACCCCTTCTTCCTTTGCCCCATCCCCCTGCACACTCTCTCTCTCCCCCCACCCCACCCCCCTCCTTTGCGCCCCTTCTCCTCGTGGTCATATTTTTCCATTACTTTGCTAGTTAATTTCGCTAAAAGACAGACTGCTAGTGGTGATATTTCATGCTGCATCATGTTTCAGGTTAGCCTATAAAAATGTCCCCTCTTGGTTGACTGGAGCACAATAAACCCTCTTGACCAGAAGGCTCTTTCTTGGGACTGTCAGCTTGGCTTTTTGGACAATAGCAAAGCAGAGAGCTCACTCCCCCCCCCCCCCCCCCCCCCCCCGTGACCCCACCTTCACTGGGGTTACAGCCCGGTTCACAGGAGACCTTGGGTTTCTGCTGCTGAGCACGAGGTGAAGTTTTCATTGGTAAACGTCATCTAATGAAGTAGTGCTCTACAAAAACTTGGCCCCTTTGTTTCGCTTGGTTCATTAAGCACTCCTGTGCACAATATCACAAAGCAGAGGACTGGATGTTAAAGTGGTGTATGGGTGGGATGTCTTTGGCCTTATATGGGGGTGGTAAGTAGAAGCATAGTGGAATGCCAGGTTTTTAAGATCAAATACTATTATTCCTAGCAAATATAGTTATTATAAGCTTACACTGGCTAAGTGAAATGTAAAATTTACAGTATGCTTAATTTACATTTACTTACTGCCAACGGAGAACTTGTCTTGGATGAATATTTGTGTATAGAGCTTTCACGTTTCACTTTTTGTGAAAACAGAAGGGTTGAGCCTGCAAGAAAATGTATGCACAGTGGTCAGCGTGTACAAGTGTGAAGTGGCGGACATTAGCGTCACTTGCCCCTTTGTTCTGTCTGCAGCGGAGATGCCACATGCTAGCTTGCTACTGTTCCTACTGGAGTCTTTCTCAGCAGGTCCAATTTGGCTTTTAATTCGCAGAGAGAGAAAAGCTGAGACATTGTGACATCCGATTTAGTGCTTGATCTTTGCCGACTTTTCTGAGGAGAATAAAAAAGAGCAGCTCAGTGCTACGGGAGTGACGGGAGATGGAAAAAGAGAGAGAAGTGGAAAACATTTCCCTTCTGGCTTTGAGCAGAGCTTTAGATTAAAATGGAATCTGTCACCTTGGGTCTACCTAGATCATGTTTTGAGCTGAATTCAGAAGGGTTTTAGGAATGGGGTCATACAAATCTTGCACTTTTAGTGTACCACTGTTGCCTAGAACATTGTTTTTGTTTGGTAACTCGGAGGTGAATTGGGGTTTTAAGAAGACCACCACATTCACATGTGGAGAGCTGCCTTTGGGGTTCACAGAAATGAGCCTGGCTTTGTGTCAGGAGACATTTTGTGCCAGGCGGGAGAACAAACTTGGCACTGTGACATGGCTTTTCACTGCTATAAAAGGCATGTTGACCTTGTGACCCTCCAAGTTGAAATGGAGGCCACCATGGACTGTGATGGCCCTATTGAGACAATGCGAACGGAGGAGAGAAGACGAGGGGGAGAAAAACATAGCCTAGAGTAGCGTTCCACGTAACCCCGCTCACACTCACACATCCCCCCCCCCCCCTCACACAAACAATTGTGGAAAATTTGCCAGAGAAAACAGCACATGATCCACCGTGTAACAGAGTGAAAAGGCAGCGTGTGGAGCGGAGTGGGGAGGGAGCCTTTCCTGGTTGGATTTCTAGTTGGCGTCGACCTAAGCCCCGAGGCCATTCCAGCGTTCGCAGCAGCAGCCCAGTCTCGGGATTCAGCCCAGTCTCGGGATTCACCTACCTGTAGTGTCCAGGCAGACGTTCCCTTCAACCTCCCCCACCCTGATCCGCTCGCTCCGAGTGGCCTCCGTCCCTGACCTCCGCTGTTCACGTCTCCTTTGTTCTGGGCTGTGTATGGGGAATGCTGTGCAGGACTTGGAGCGTGTTTCACTCCCACGAGTGAACCGGCCCATTATTGCACCTCTCCATTCTGAATGATGTTCTGTTTTCCAGAATGGCCATGTCTCACGGGGTGTGTACATGAATTTCAGATTGTCGAGGTGGAAGCCACCTACCACTCTGCCTTGCGTCCCTCTCTTCGAAGGAATGCATTCGCAGCAGAATGCACAGTTGAATACAAGGGCAGGAAAATGGAAATCATTTCTGAAAATTACCTAATTCATTGTGTACTTAATCATTGTGGAAAATGGTCATGGCTAAAAATTCATTTGGTGAGTTAATGTATTGTAACTTGAAAGAAAAGGGTATTAGGCAATCTTCTCTGTCCCAGTTATGCATCTCAACCTTGGCATCTGCCCACACTGACCCCACCCCCAGCTCATCCACTCGGCCTCGCTCCACCCCCACCCAGCCAACTCTCGCTGCTTTTATTCCCTTGCTAATCAATTAATGGAGGGGTTGGTATTATCAATATAACTGCCACCAGCGTCTCATGGTGCAGTAACTCTTAAAGGGGTTTTGAGTGGCGTCTGAGTTTGATCTGGTGCCAGGGCGATGAAAAGCTGTTTTTCCTTTTTTTTGGGTGATCAGCACTTTTATTCTGCACTTAATCCACAAGGCCACGCTCTGTTATGCCACTGTAATTTTTCACTTTTTTTTTTTTTGTGTCTCCTCCTCTCCCATCCTCCTTGTTTTGTAGTGTGTTATGTTTTAAAGACACTGTTAAAGGAAATGGTCTCTCGTTCCCAGGAAGCCTCCCTGCCCACTCTGCTGATTTAAAGCCTACACTTTGTTAGGCCATGAGGCTGACACCTCGTGAAAAGGTAGGCAGGATGGCACCCATATTTTACCTGCCATTGGCTGCATGTTCAGAACACCACTGTCGTCGCATCCGGCAGGTATTGAAAAGATGCTCGATTTTGGAGATAACACAGCATACCGCCTAATTTACTGCACACAGGTGCAAGCCCTGTCTCCTTCAGCCCGCAGCCGTACAAACCCCGCCTACTTTTCTTACCCGTCCAGCTAACCGCAAACAGCATGGCTAAAGTCAGTGTAGAAACCACCATCTCGGCAGCTATCATTGTGTTAGTGGTAGGGGGATGTGGTCCGGTCTGGTCTGGTCCATCTAGCATCAGTCACCACCCGCTAACTAAGCGGGAATGGCATGAAGCCAGAGCTTGGGTTACGAGCAGCCTGTTCCTGGCCCGTGCTTGGGGCGGGTGCATCCTGGGTCAGCCGCGATCGTGCGCTCAGCAGCCTTGGAGCAGGCTCGCGGCGCAGCTCCAGAGCCTCTGAGGATGAGCTCCGCATACCACAGCGCCCTTCGTTTTTCTCCCGGCCGCGAGGTGCATCCCGTGTTAATGGGCTGTGTTGCGCTTGGCTTTCGTGATGCCCCGGGGCCTGTGCAGTCAGACTCGGATAGATCATGGATATCTGTTCACCCTAATGCTCCCTGTTAGTCAGGTAGACAGAGTTGGCTGATTAAGCTGCTCTTGAGTCAATCTCTGATTTGGCTGCTCGAGGCCCCGCACTTGAACAGTAAAGGTTGTGCGGCAGAAAAAAAGAAGCTTACGGTCATGTGTTGCAAGTCTGTGATCATTGTCGATAGAGTTTCTCAAGTTTTTTGGAAGGATGGGAAAGAATCAGAATGATTCTTGAGTGCTTTATTTTGTATGATTATTTTGTGTGATTATTTTGAGTTGTTTTTTTTAGAAAAAAAACAACCTTTTGGCCATTGTGCTGAAGAGCTACTGCCAAAAAGAATCTTTGAGAGCGAACAGTCGCTGTCTTTTCTCCGTTGTGCTTTCCCGAAAGGTTTGCCTGGCACGTTCTGTTGGCAGGCTCCACAGATGTTACACAAGCCATGCACAAGCCCTGTAAAAACTCTAAATCTGGACCTTGGACATGGAGTGGCCTGCTTTCCGTTGTAATTGAAAATAAATATTCATCCAGTGGACCCCTGATGCAAGCCCAGCCAGCCCTCCGCATGGAACATTATGAAATTAGATTGTTTTTACAGCTCTTTACAGCGGGAACTTGCATACATCTGCAAACCACTGCAGGTGAAGGGTCACTAATAGTTTGATGGAGACTGTTTTAGTGTTAGCCAAAATAGTATTCAGTCTTTATTGCCATGTAAGCTGCAGAAGGTAGGAGAGGGTAGAGCTGCGGAAGGTTGGGGAGGGTAGAGCTGCGGAAGGTATGAGAGGGTAGAGCTGTGGAAGGTAGGAGAGGGTAGAGCTGCGGAAGGTTGGGGAGGGTTGGAGCTGCGGAAGGTTGGGGAGGGTTAAAGCTGCGGAAGGTAGGAGAGGGTAGAGCTGCGGAAGGTAGGAGAGGGTAGAGCTGCGGAAGGTTGGGGAGGGTTAGAGCTGCGGAAGGTTGGGGAGGGTAGAGCTGTGGAAGGTAGGAGAGGGTAGAGCTGTGGAAGGTTGGGGAGGGTTAGAGCTGCGGAAGGTTGGGGAGGGTTAGAGCTGCGGAAGGTTGGGGAGGGTTAAAGCTGCGGAAGGTAGGAGAGGGTAGAGCTGCGGAAGGTAGGAGAGGGTAGAGCTGCGGAAGGTTGGGGAGGGTTAGAGCTGCGGAAGGTTGGGGAGGGTAGAGCTGCGGAAGGTTGGGGAGGGTAGAGCTGCGGAAGGTTGGGGAGGGTTAGAGCTGCGGAAGGTTGGGGAGGGTTAGAGCTGCGGAAGGTTGGGGAGGGTTAGAGCTGCGGAAGGTTGGGGAGGGTTAGAGCTGCGGAAGGTTGGGGAGGGTTAGAGCTGCGGAAGGTTGGGCAGGGTTAGAGCTGCGGAAGGTTGGGGAGGGTTAGAGCTGCAAAAGTTAGGAGAAGGTTAGAGCTGCGGAAAGTAGGAGAGGGTAGAGCTGCTGCACAAAACTGCCTTGTTTGATTTCACGTTGTTAAGAAACTTGTTTGATGTTCGGCCATTTTTGTGGGTAGTTTGTGTGGAGCCGAACAGCCCTTCCTTTGTGCTCTTCCCTCAGCCCTGGACTTTATCAACACATTGTTTTAGTTGGCGCGCTCCCAGCGCCGGCAGAAGCGCAGTACAACGTTGGCAGGCTGTTCCATCAGGGGCCGAGCTCAGGAGAGTGTGTGGGCGTGGTGGTGAGGGGAGCCACCTTTTTCTCGGGGATCAGGAAGCTGTGAATCATGCACGGCCCTCCTGGTAGGGCCCTGGAGGAGCTGCTGTCCACACTCGCACAACGCGCGCCTGCCCGCTCTCTGACACCAGCCTGGCAGATGCCAGAAAATCAATGTCTGTCTGTCTCTCCGTCTCTCTCCCTCTGTCTCTTCCTGTTTCTCCTGTCTGTCTCTTTCTTTTCTTTTATATGGCTTGCTCTTGCTGCAGCTGTGTCACAGAGTGAGCGTTCATGACTAGCACCACCAGCACTGTCTTCTCTTCTGAGGGTAGTCAGTGAGTTGCACTCTTTCAGTCTCGTTTTGCTTGTGTGTGTGTGTGTTTGTGTGTTCTTTAGTTAAATCGTTTTGCTCAATTTTCACTTTGTCATTGTTAGTTAGCATACGCAGACGTCTGTGTTTGCAAACAGAGCAGTAGAAAGACGGTACTGTTTTAACGTGATGTGAGGCGTCAGGACATGGCCCTGACTCTAAAACGGCTTAAGCAGACTGTACTCAGAACAAGCCGTTGGGGTGGATTTGTATGGGCCTCGGTGAGTCCTGCTGGGAGGCTGGCAAGTTTTTGTTCTAACTCTAGACCGCATGCTTGCTGGTCACCTTGGCTAACTTGCCTGAATGAATGTGTGTGTGCTTCAAAGAGGTGTAAGTGGGCATTGGGGTTGGGGGTGGGTGCATGTGTAGGTGGGTTGTGAGAGGGTAAGAGACATGATCCAGTGCTGTAAGTGCTTCAGGTCCGTCGTGACTGCGGCTCTGCTGAACGTGAGCGTTTACTGGTGGTCTTGTCCTGGCTGTCCTGGGCTCCATCATTCAGGGGATGTGTCTTTAGTGCTGGACTTCTCAGCCCTTTAAGCCAAAGCTGTCTTCCTGTTTTACTCTAGCAGAAGTTTGGTTTTGGCCCTTAGCTAACAGATTTGCCCTGATTGGAGGAGGGGGTTTAATGTGTGCTTGATCATGGGCCCCATGAAGAGGCATTTGTTGATGTTATCAGTAAACACTTCAATGATGGCAAAATTGAACTTTACTGTTTAATGGGCTGAGAGGTGGTTGTTTGAGGTATAACCGTGCATACGACTGATTTCTCTGAGTGAGTACGTACACAGGAGGAGGAATTGGTCATGTCTGTTTTCGTGTGCGAACTGGTCATAGACATGATTTATACTTGTGTGTATACTTTGCCTGTGTGTATGTCTGCACGTGTGTCCTTTTGTGCTGTGGGATGCAGGTGGTGTGCTACCCTGTTGTCCTGGAGACCCCTCTGTGTCCAGTTCTGTGGGCCCATCCTGAGCAGGGTGAGACAAGCAGCACAGGAGAAGACTGGCTGGCGTGCATAACACAGGGCAGCTCCCTGTCCCTCTGAGGCAGAGAAAAATCCATACTCTGTGTTGGAGTGTAGAATTTAATGGCAGTTCCTGTGGTCACTTTATGGTTCATATTGTGATACAGTTGAAAAGTAACTGTTTTAAAAGCCCACAGTAACCCCAACCCTGCTACATCATTTGGTTACTGAAAGATTGTCATGTTCAGTGATGTCAGTGAAAACATCAGCAGGGATTACTGTTATACGCACTTCAAATGAAATAAGCACATGGTTGGATAACATTATTCTTTCCCTATTTTTGCAAAAAAAAAATTTTTTGATTGTGAATTTGTGAAGTCATTGCATCCCATCCACCTGCCAACATGTACTGGACAACCATTAGGCTTTGGGCCTAATCATAAAGACCTGTGTAATTGTTGGACATTAATTGGGATCATCACACAAAGTCTTCAGAAATGTGGTTAATTCTTCTTTTCCATGTCTCCTTTTTTGTTCTCGTGCTACTAAATAATAAGCTCCCTCATTTTCTGATTCTGAGCTGTGGCGTTCCCTAGCTTAGTGTATAGGGAGAATCACAGCATGCCGGTGGCCTGACCTTTTGAATAATTCACACAAACTATTCTGCGCACATAAACACACATGCACACAGACTGACACACTCATCCTCATCTCTGAGATGACGACGAAAAAAAAAGAAGAAGCTTCAAATGATTAAATGAATGTTTTATGTGGCATGTATTTGAGTTAAAGGTCGAGGCCAGGGACCATGGTACCATGTTCCAGTTGCCTGTTGGTGTGCTGATTTACCTTTGTCAGCTATTGGCATTAAACATGGATTCTGCAGTTCTGTGTGGGACCATATGGATTCAGTTTTCACAGAATCAATGAGGACATTTTTGCAATTCATACAAAAATTTCCATATAAATTCAGAATCACGTAAAAAAAAATTAGAGCAAAAACTAATGTAAAACAAAACAGTAGGGCTCTAATGATGGTTTGGCTGGTACAAACATTTTACTTGTCAGTCCCGGTTAGACACCGCATTGCAGTGGATGGATCAGTCAAATTTATAATTGAACTGATTTTACTTGTTTCATATGAAATTGCAGGTTGCAGTAGTTTGAGAGGATACTGATTGTAAACATGCCTGCATGTGCCATTTTTATGATCAGTAAAATAGCTTTAGCATGTTAAATGTCCTGGACTTCCTGAATTCTCTGGGTTGTATGTCTTATAGATGTTGGTGAGTTCGATGCTGCTGTTTTTTTGTTGGCTGTGGTCTGCCTATCTGGAGTAGGCTGGGAGGAAACTGAGACATCCTGATATTTCAAAACCACATCCATTCTTTTAAACCCCACCCATTCCTCTAAACCCTACCCATTCTTCCAAACCCTGCTGTGTACTTCCAAACTCCTCCACGTTCTTCCAAACTCCATCATGTTCTGTCCGTCTTAGGCATTGGACATTTTTTATTTCTACAAAAACACATCGCAACAAATGTGTGACGTTTGAAGGCAGATTGTCAATCTGCATGGCTGCTCTGTGCTTTACTTTAGTAATTCAGTTGCAGCTTTGGTTTATATTTAGCATGTAGGAGCATGAGCTGACAGCTAGGGGGCATGTTGGTGCACAGATGTCTTAGTAAGGAAGTGTGACACCTAGTAGTCTTATAACTCTAAAATGCAGATACACACATTCATAATTTGTGATGCTGAGTTTCCACACTTTGTAGAGTAAGCTATTTATTAATATAAAATTCAGTGCTTTTTAAGCTGACTCCCACTGTATGTAGCTGTCAGAGAGGAGTTTGTAGACTGTCTGACACCATTCTCTAACTTCTCAGTGAATAGCTTCCTTACATCATAGTTATTAACTATAATGGAATCTTGCTATGCCCACTGAGATTTATTATTGCAAATAGGGACTGTCTTAAGAGTGCATATTATAGCATGAATGGAGAAACCTTTAAAGAAAACCTTTTCATCTCTCTGTGTGTGTGTGGGGGGGGGGGGGGGGGGAAATGAGAGAGAGATGCAGCACTCTGGAATAGAGGGAGTAGTGGTTTTGGAAAGAAAAGCAGTTTTACAATTTGAGCTAACAAAAAAATGTGTTGCAGAAAATTGTTGTGGGAGGACATGGTCTTGTCAAATAAACACTAGCAGACACTGGTTATGAAACAGCACCTGCTTCAGGATTTAGTTTTCATTTCTGGAGCAGATGAGAGAATTTATTGAAATCATAAAGGATCACAGATATCCACAAGAAAATCTGTGTTCGTATAAACCAGAACATACCTCTAGAGTTTTCCAAAGGCCCCTGGATCAGAGAAATCCGTTGCTGTCCGAGTAGAACAAATAAATGCACACATAGATGTGCACACACCATCACTTGCTTCCAGGGGCAGAACTTGCAGTTGTTGGTGAGAGGGAGAGGGAGAGAGAAAGTGTGACTGACATTGAGTGAGCGTGTGGGTGTGAGTATAAAGTATTAGTAGATAGATGTGAGAGGAAACAGATTAGAAAGTAGAGAAGACAGGAAGGGGTTTGATGTGAGGGAGACAGAAAGAAAGTCTTAAATTAAGAGGAAATCAACAGAAAGAGAAAGCGTGTGTATTCTCCACATAGCACATAGCCATTCACCTCTTGTCCTAATGAGCACTAGAACTGTGTTAGGGCTGCACAGTACTTGTTTGGCAGTCATCGCAATAGCAGCCTTTATGCAGAGGGTTTGATACTGCTGAGTATTGTAAAGTTTAGCTATATGTCACAAAGTTTCTTCAAGCAATTGAAGAAACTTTGCAAATAAGAGTACAGTTGATTTTTATAAATGTTGGATAGAATATAACATTTTAATTAAACCATTTCACTGAGTTATACTGTGTATGACTGTATGTGACAAATAAACCGAACTTGAACTAATTTGATTAAAAGAGATATAAGTATAATTGGTCATTTGTACATTTTTATTTGTAAATGAGTACTCTAACCCATAATTCAGTTATTTATTGCATTTATTGCATGCTGTGAGCTTCCTGACCACCCTCAGACTGTGTTTTGATTAATCAAGCCATTCATCTAATCATGTAATGGCAAATAATTTTTGTCAAAGTAATGCTGACAAGTATATAACCATGTCAGACTAAAGGTTTGCAAATGTTTTAATGTTGTGGAAAACATTGAAATCACAATATGCAGCAGTATAATAACAAATAATATTTTTCTGTATTGTATACTCCTAACCATGGTTAAAAAAATCTTTTAGTTTCTCAGGAAGTTGCTGGTACACTAAAATACTATAGTACCTTTAACCTGATGTTCTGTTTGTCCTGAATATAAACTTTCACTGGCTCTTTTATGACACAATTGTCTTTCTAGAAATTCTGTTCTGTATATGGAAAGAGAACAGCTGTGAAGCTCTGACTCTGCTCTGCAGGTGTGGGTGGACTTGCTGAGGAAGATTTAGGTGTTGGGTGTAGTAGCTCCTGGCTACTTGTTCACTACAGGAGTGCGGAGTCGCCCTCAGGCAGCCTTGCATCGCTTATTGATTTCACCCATTGATTACACCATCCTGCCTTCTAGGAAGGTAGCAGGCCAAAAAAAGGAGTGTGTTCAGTGTTGTGGGTTTTTTTATGGGCTGTGTTTGTGTGTGTTTGTGTGCGCATGTGCGTGTGCGCGTGTGTGCGTGCACGTGTGTGTGTGTGTGCGTGCGTGCGTACGTGCTTCAGTTGTAAGACCTCCCTTATTCCTCCTTAAATAGGCCAAGGCCTTTGATGTTTAATCTGAATTTCTCCTCTCATGAATAAAAAGGCTTGTGATTAATAATTAGAAACTTCTCTTGGAGGCGTTTCTTAAACACTGCTCACTACAAAAACTCAGACTACACAAAGGTTTCATACATGGGTTCCAAAACACAAAAGGTCTGATAATGAGTCTTATGTTCATTCTCTCTGCAAGACTTCACGTCCCTCTGGTGGCCAAAACATGTCAGTACAGGCCTGTTTGAATCGCACACACTTCCCAATTATCAGCTGGTCATGGTCCATATTTCATTGACAATTTCCAAGCTTCAGGTTCTGTTGCGTGTGAATAATGTATGTAAGCAATGTTTATTTTTAGAATAAAAACTGATGTTGCACCAAAATGCTTTACACCAGAATGAATTCATGTACTGAGTATCTGTGGTCCGTCTGTTCACATCTGCTTAACCCCAAGTGCGCACTTTATGCTACTCCCTGGTGCTGTGATCTGAGTTCATACAACTGTTTTCCCCATTAACTCAACTGTCTCTATTTTCCCATTGGGCTGTTTGTGCCTCACCCTCCAAGCAGGTGACGATGGGGGGTTATTTAATTATTTGTTTCAAACTAGATCACGTTTGTGTTTGTAATCAAGCAGCAATATAAATCAGCTCCTGATTTCATGTGGTAAGATTTGGTAAGGGAAAGATTAGATTACAGTCATGCTTTCTCGGGTAGGACCTGGATTTGCCTTCAGGTAATTGTAATTGTAAGCTGAAGTGTTCGGTGGTTGGGATGGTGGGCACACTGACCAGACTTAAAGAGCGTAGTGGTGTCCGTGTGTCACATGGCTTTGAAGTGCGTTTTCCTTCCTCTTTAATGCAATGTGCATAAAAATGTGCGTAAAAAAAAAAAATAAATTTAAATTGAACCACCACCATAACCACAGCAAACACTCCCCCACCCCTCTGACGTGCTAGTATGAGGTGGAAATGGAAAATTTGATATGCTGATGAAGTGAAATGCAAAAAAGTGTGAAGGAAACACATGAGGATTCCTTTCATTACATGCAAGTGCCAATGACTGCCATGCAAGTTGTATGTTTGTATATCCCTAATCATGTTGTGTCAACGTTCCCATTTTTATCTGTCAGTTCTTACTTTTATCTGCCAAATGTGCAGAACATTTTTGAAACACCTGAATGGAAACCCATGATGAGATTTAGGAAATGTGGTTAGTTTGGTTGTATTTGAATGGTTCCTAAACAGGGAGCTTGGAGTAGACACCAAGATTACATAAAATAGAGTAGCTATAACCACAGCCAGTACAGAATAAATATTGAATTAACTTCAAAAATGTGAATAGTTAAATGTCAATTACTAAGTAAAATAAATACTGTTTTTAAGATTCTCAGACAGAATTTCATTAAAATTAGAATTCACTTTTTCAGTGCGCTGACAGTGACATTTTGTCCGTTTAGCTTAGATGCAGAATGCATAAGAGTGTTGGGACATCACTCAGAGACCTGTGATGGTGTAAGGGACTATTTGTCATTTCTACAGTCTCTCTCTCTCTCTCTCTCCTTGTCTTTCTGTCTCTTAGTCTTGTATCTCTTGACAGTTAAACTCAAGTCTGTTGATTAACAGTTGAAAGGGTGCCAGTGTGATCAGTGCAATAAACAATAATGGCAATAACAACAATAAGTGATCAGTATTTTGAAGTGTTTTTGGAAAAGTGTGACAACAAGAAAATTCAGTTTCATTTCTAGGGTGTGTTCACGATCTCTCAGCTTAGATAGAACACCATATAACAGTAATAAAAGTTACTGCTACCATCAAATAGCTCAGTTTATGCGCACACGCAAATAGAGCAGCGTGACAGCAAACGGCTGCAGCGCGGAAATCAGTCAAGCCTATAAAACCAAATAAGCTCCATATAAAATAAGCTACAAACCTCCATGTAGCCACAGCTTCATTACTGCGTATGATGGCAAGGCTCGATCTCGAACCATGAAACTGTGTCCTCTGTAATCAAAACTCTCTGTCCACTCAAATGGAAGGAGCGGGTGTTCTGCTGGCAGGTGTACTGCTGGCCAGTGAGCTAGCTGCTTGGGAAGGTGTGTGGCTGCAGCAACAGATTTGGTTGGTGCAGGTGTACCTGGGCACATGCCAGCGTCTGCGTCGCCCCCAGCTACGGCTGGGTGGCTTGTAGCTTAGCCTTAGTCATCAAACCTTTGTGCTATGTAACCTCTCACGCACTGTTCAGCTGTGCGTTATTTGATGCTCTTGGTGTGCGTCCGTGTGTGTATGAATGATGTCATAGTGGGTGCTGTAAGGCAATTTTGGTTGTTTCTGCAGCCCCAGGAAAGGTGCCCTGCTGCAGATTAGTTGGTGCGTGTGTGTGTGTGTGTGTGTGTGTGTGTGTGTGTGTATGCACTGCAGTCAGTGTGAGGTTGCCCATGTCCGGCCTGTAAGCAGCCGTGTGTGTCTGTGTTTTCTCTTGCAGGTATTCTTTGCAGTTATGCCTCAATTAGGGCACGCGGCACTGTAAAAGGAGCCTGACCCGCGCCGGAGAGTAAACGAGAGAGCGTTCAGGAGAGAGGGAAAAATAAAACGTGAGAGAGAGGGGGAGAGAGAGAGAAAGAGAGAGAGGGGGGTCTCTACGCCACGATGGCTCTGACCGACAAACACAAAGTCAAGAGACAGCGTCTGGACAGAATCTGCGAGGGTAAGACCAGATTTCCTCATCTCATCTGTTTCTTGCCTCTGTCCCATCTTTGCACTGCTCCCCTCCCCACCACACTGCTTCAGGCCTGGTCCTGACGATCTACTTGGTCCTAAAGCCCTTCATGCAATTTTAGCAGACAAAATATAAGCTTACTTTGACCCTCGTCCTCAGTAACCTACATTGAACCTTTTGTGCAGTATAATTGACCCCAAATTCCTATCATTGTAAACCCCAGTGCCCCGATCATGACCCCTGATCGTTTGAGACTGTAAAATGGTCCAGCTGGCCCACTTTTGCCTCTGTGTGTGTGTCGGTTCTGAATAGAGAGCATGTCCTCAACGGAGGGTGGTTCATTGGGTTGCATGTGCACACACACAAGTCTCGTATTGTATCTTTGCCAGAGTGCTTTCAGTGACTTGTGACTTATTTACCTGCTATAGACAAATAATGCTTACACCCATTCCGGCCCTGACCTTACGTTTGGCCGCTAAAAGGAATCCTTGGTTCTTATAGTCTTCCAGGTTGTATTAAAAGATTATGAGGCAGCCAAATGTAATCATATGATTTCACCATTGTTTACACAATTTCACTTACTCCCAAGCCCAACTTATATATTTTTATTTCTTAATTGTATTGTTATGCTTTTGCAACAGGCTATAGTAATTATCAGAAAATTTTCTACTGTCAAGGGGACATGTTTTTCCAAAATAAAAAGCTAAATAACACCCCCCACCCCATCTGTATAACCAAAGCATACTCACACACATACATGTTGGTGTGTTTATCTAAACGTGTGTTTCTGTCCAGTTTGCATGTTGTATCTTTTGAGTTCAAGGTTTATATTTTTAATTGTAAATTGATTAGTTTAAATGAAAAGGCTATTTTTGACCTCTGGTCTCTCTGACTGAAACTCTTCTGTGTACTAACATGGAGAGAGCAACATCCCAGGGCCAGTTGTGTGCACTGAGGAAGACTGCTGCCTCAGATTATAAAAGGAGGCAGACTTGTAAGAAATGGAGGAACCCTTTCTACATGTGCAGTGTGGAGGCATGACAGTAAAAGGAGAACACCCTGCTGTCTGCCCCTCCGCCTGGGCCGGTGCACACCTCCACCCGTGCGCTGCTGTCTGAGGTGGGCCATGCTCAGCATTTTTCAGTAAGTGCAGAAAAAGTTCAGGTTCGGTCCCTTAGTGCGGCGGCTGAGAAAAGCCAACGCACTGCAGATGAACGGGAACGGGATTTTACCAGTGCCGTGTAAAGCTTATCCAACCTAGCAACAGGAACTAGGAAGAGATGCAGAGAGCGTGTAGGCCAGTTGCACATTATGTATGAGTGAGTGAGAGAATTGTAGAGGCTGAAAGGAAGAGACAGAGAGAGACCATGAAGGAGTACTGGACTGTAAGATAGCGAGGCAGACAAAATAGATGGGGGTGTAGAATGTGTTGACCTCTCCCTGCCTGGGAGTTTGCTGTGTCCCTAGTGATGTCAAAGCATCACAGAGCTCTGTGTGAAGTGAGCATCACATGCGGCACACTTTCACCCCAGCCATCCGCTACATCACAAGCTGGGGTATCTCTCTCTCTCACACACATACAAACACACACGCACACTTCAGGCACATGATAAGAGGCACTGACAGTAACCATGCATTTCTTGTCACTTCCTTTTTGTTTTATCCAAGCTAAATTGTTGCCCCTGGTCGTTGTGAAGAAGTGCAACTTTGCTTTTGTGCAGTGCTGTTTATTTCTAGTCAGGCCTCTTTCTGGATCCAAGAATCTCTGGCACGCTTTGCATGGGATCATCTGTTCAAGCTGTTGCTTGCAAGTAAAACGTGAGGCTCCCTTGTGTTTGCCTGTTTGGGGGAAGCAGTGTGAGAGATGGTGGAGACAGAGCTGTGGAGCAGTGAATGACTGAGGAGCAGATGTGCCTATGATTATCCTCAGTGCTGAGCTTTACAGTGCTAGGGTTGCAGCTTTAGGGTTCTGGCAGGTTCTGGGTTCTGTCGGGCCAGGTTCTGCGTCCAGTTTTCCAAAGTGTGGGATACCACACTCCTACAGATGTTTCACACTTCTGTTGAGTTCAGGGCTCTGAAAGGATTTAGAAGCATTTGGCTGTAGAGGAGACCATGGGTTGATCCTACCAGTGGTTCTTTAGAGCACCTCCTAGCTGACCTTGAATAAACGTGCAGTTTTCTGGTTAGTATATGGACCAAAGGCAGATAAGGTCAATACTGCAAAGTCATTGTAAACTTGTAAATGGGCTTTATTTATTCATTTGTCATTAAGGCTGATGGAGAACATTCTCTCACAATTGAGCTGCTTTGCCCTTTAAAACAAAGTAGCTCCCCACCCACATTTGTGTTTGTGTGGATGAGCGCGAGGAAAGCTACTCACCGTCCAGAATAAAATAGCCACAAGCTTATCAGTTCTGCTTTCTGTTAGACATCTCACGCCTTAAACTTTTCACAATTGTTGGGTTTAGAAATAATAGTCAGGTAATTATTTTCACTACAATCGCTGTTAAATCGAAAAGCGTACCGATACACTCATGTCCATTTGCAGTGTGGCTACATTTTAGTGTATAAAATGTACCTTGCTAATGACTCGGTTACACGTGGACGTTAAATTATGCATGTCAATAACGAAAAACAAATTGAATAGGTAAGATGTTATAGTTAGAAATCAGGATATGTTGCCTATCCAATTTTCTGTTTGGCTCAGTGGAGCATGGTGTAATGGATCAACTGAGCACTGCTATATTTACTGTAGATATGCGCATGCATATGAATACATTTAACTTTCCTACTGATGGTGGCACAGAGGCTGAGTGGCTGAATTAGATTTTTGGTGAGAACCGAAAGACACCCAACACAAACAGCTTTCCAGAAAATAATCCTGTCTCAGGTTACATTTGCCTTACCTCGACCCCGGCCACAAATTTTAAAAATAAACTGTTGCGCGAGCAGATGCCTAATATACAGCAGAAATAACAGTCGAGTGCAAGGTCAGTTTTCCTTGCACAAGTAATTCTCGAGCCGAAGAATGTTTTTGCTCTAGCAAGGAATCTTTTTTTTTTCCCCACTCGCTCCTGAATTTTGAATTTATTTTGTATTGTCTTCAGACTCTGCAAAACTCTGGGCTGTTGGAATAGCTGTTTTTTATAAAATCATGACATGCAACACGAGTGCTTGGTTTCTTTAACTACAGTCGTGCGGGGAAATGAATCTTTCTACGAAGCTTCCTACATCCGTGTTTTAAACAACTCAGTTTTAGATTTCTGAATGTGAAGGATGGTTTTTCCTCTCTCGAGATGTTTATTTGAAACACGCCCTATCCTGCAGCCAAGTCGGAATTAAGACATCAGTGGAATTCAGTCGTTCTCTTTTACTGTGACTATGGAAACCCTTTGGCTATATGACAGCGATGATTAAATCATTACCCTGGCTCATATGAATTTTGCATAATCTAGCCTCACTGTATTAAGGAGTTCGAGGGCAGTCCGTCTGTCTGTCTGTCTGCCTTTCATCCATCCATCCATCCATCCATCCATCCATCCATCCATCCAGCTGTTTGTTAATTATCATTGCAACTACAAGGTCTGACTGGTTTCAAGTCTGTAAAAGGGCTGCAAGCATTTCGGATAGCTCTGGTTGGCTGCTTGTGTGCTCATTAGCATAGAAACTGTATGAATGTACTAAAGACAAAAAACCTATAGCTAAGAGGCTAAACTGAGAACAGGAGTATAGGAACCATGAATTAAAACTTATGTGGTTAGTAGCTTATGTGAATGTCCTTAGAAAATCATTTGGATTTCAAGTGGTAAAGTAGTACAAGTGCCTGGGTGTAGTTTTGTGTGGTTGTGTGTGGTTGTGGGCATGGTAGTGTGTGGTTGTGTGTAGTTGTGGGCAGAGTTGTTTGAGGTTTGGACAGGGTTGTGTGTGGCTGGTTGTGTGTGGTTTTGGCAGGGTTGTGAGTTCATTTAAAAGAGAAGAAAAAGACTGAGGAAGCTGCCTGTAAAAGAGGGTTGTGTTTTCCTTATGTGGATGCCACTCTCCTCCACTTCTCAGAGGAAGCTATCTGCTTTCCAGCTCCACCCCCTCTTCTTCCTCTGTCTCATCCTCTTCCTCCTCATCCTCGCTCTCTCCAGAAATCGTGCCGCCTCTGCCTCACCCTTCTGTCGTCCCATCTGTGGTTCAGTGTGGACCACTGGCCTGGGAACGGCAGGAGAGAGAAAGAGAGAGAGAGAGAGAGCGAGTGAGAGGGAGAGGGAGAGAAAATACCACACAGCTAAGTGAGCTCCACACGTCTGATCCAACCATGAGATCAGACTCATGCTGCTCATCCAGAACTGTGTCACACTTTGAGCAGACGCTTGGGGATGGAAATTCCTATCACATGAATTCAGAGAAGAATGCCTTTTTGAAAATTTATTTTTTAGTTGTGCAATGTCTGTATTCATCATCTTTTTCACTATTTTTAAAAAGAATAAAACTCATGCTGGTTGTAAAGTTCATTTTCATTGCACATATGATTTGGAGCTTCTGAGCTATTGATTTCAACTCAAAAACCGCACTTTGTGGATTACTAAATTTTAGTGCGTTTTCACACTCGAGCCGAAAACTTGAGCCCGCACTCAGGACCGCTTCTAGGCTCGTTTGAGGGAGAGGCTCATTATTGCTGGTTTCCCATCACACACAAGAACTCTGTCCGAACCGTGGATCAATCGCACAGTTCCGTATTTACTTTTCTGCATGTAGGCTCGCAAAATGGTACAGGAAGCAGTGTGCTGCGTTTTATTATTTTGCTTGGAAACAAACACTCAGGCAGCGAGGAACAGCACTTTCGGGATGCATCGCATTTCACCGTGCAAGAGCACCTGCAAACAAGGAGCCGTTCTCGTATGAGATCTTTGTTGCACTGCATATTGACAGATTGCTTTTTCATATGAAACGTACTCTACAGTGCTTTGCACAAATTTTAGATACCTGAGAAAAATAGATTAAAAAAAAATCTGGACAGTAAGCGTTTATTTATTCAGAAAATGCACGAAACTTGAAAAGCGAAGTGATGAGTCGAAGCAGCCCCACACATGGTGCCACGGGCAAACAGCTTCCGCACCTGTTGATGGCCGCACCAGAGCTCGCTAGATGCAAACCCCAGGCCACAGCTTTCTGGACCTAAGATCAGTACTTTACCATTCCCAGGCTCAAAAACTGCTTTCACACTTGACCAAACATATAGAACTTGCGGACCAAGCGGCCCTAGTGTGAATTGGCTCTTAATCACAGTTCCATTTTTATTGTTTAAATTTTTTATTGTGTCAGTGATTTAAAACCGTTACCAGATTTAGCCTTCAAGTGAAATAGACTCACTGTTGACAGCAGAGAGCCTTGGAGACATACAGGACCTCACCAGCTCAGAATTGAGAATGTGTCTCTCTGTCCCAAGATTCTTGTTACCTTAAAAAAAAAAAAAAAAAAGCCCTGAGGCTTGTTAACTTTTTAATATACTGTACAATCACTGTAATTGACGGTGGTTTCTAGTCATGGAGTTAATTTACTAGTCCCATGAAAGTTTAATTGCCCAGCAGTTGTTCATTGAAGTGTGTTTAAACCACGCCCCCATCGCCAACCCCCCCCCCCCCCCCCCCCCAATCTGCTCCATCTGCCAGAAGTGTCCTGTGCCCGGGAAAGGTGGCCCAGTTCATCGCTAGGCAACAGGATTGTCACTGTTGTTTTCCACTTGGTGTGAGGCCTAGTCTGTCCAAGGGTAGTTCATGCTGGACGGCTGTGGGCACCCACTCTTCCAGCAGTTAGGTTTTTCACTGGGGTTGCTCCCCAAATGTAACGGAGCTCCTTTTAGATTTTTTTTTTTTTCCTACTTCTTTTTATTTCCGCATTTCACATATTCGGAGTGTTGCTGTGCTTCTCTCACCACCGAATGCTAAGGCGAGGCCGCTGGCACCGGATGGTGAAAGGGAGACGTGTGTGTGTGTGTGTGTGTGTGTGTGTGTGTGTGTGTGTGTGTGCATGTGTGCAGCTGCTGACGGGGAACTGAGTGCACGGGTTGGCAAGCTTCAGTCCAGAAGAGTAGGACTCTCATTCCCGCGTGTGTGAGCTTGTTTTCCCGTGTCGGTGTATCTAGCAAACACAAACCTGAAATATGTTATTAATATTTCGGTGGGGTGTGAGTCTGAGTGACGCTCCGTAAGGGCTTATTAAAAATGGTTATTGTCTGGATGCCTGAGAGGTGCAGGTCCATAATTAATGGTGCATTTTACAGCTTCCAAACACAGTGGTGCAACAAAAGCGGAAAAGCCAGACAGCAGCAAAACAAAGCACTGTGAACGTCGAGCGCATTGGTGAGAAAAGCTGCAGAATTCTGTAAACGAACACGGCATTTCTTTGAGGCTTGCCCTTGGAATTTTTCATCACGTGCATTTGGTCTTTTCAAAATGGTGTAAAATTTGTTTGTCTTCTTGTTCTCTTTCTGCTCGTTTTGTTCTTTTCAAGTCTGTTGACTCATGCCTAGAGCTTAGAGGGGATCTGGGCCCAGCCCAGCCCAGTCTGAATGTGAACTGTTTAATGTGTCGTGGCTCACCCCCGCCCCCCAGTACTGACCACTGTGATCTGTTAATGGAACCCAAGATGAGAAACACTGCAAGAGGGTTGAAGAAAATTCCAAGTACTGCACAGTGAAGAGCAGGGCAGATGTTGATGTAGTGGCTTGCTGTGTCTTTTATGTGGTGTGCTTTTTAGAGACCCACTCAGCCCACTTGGTGCAGTTGCCTCTTGCATTAGTCACTGATGCAGCTTAACCATCACTTAAAGCATACGCAGCAAAGAGAACAAGCTTCCTTTCTCTTCCATTATCATCTTTGTAAACTCCATACAGAGAAATGCTTGAAAGCGTTTGCAGCTGAGAATGCCTGATGTTTACGAAGCATCGTAGTGGAAGGTTGCTATTGTTTATATCATAATTTATGCTGCTATTTATAGAGGATTCATTAGGATGCAAAGATGGGAATATGATTCTAATTTAACATTCTTAATTGCATTTGAATGTTTAATGTATGTATATATGGATATATAGATTTTACCAAACCCTAATTATATTACAGATTACATTTAGCACATGGCTGATGGCTTCCATAGACATCCACAGATTCTGGGCATCTCTCCTGCTGCTGCTCTGCTTCAGTTTTTGCTTGTTTTTTTACTTTTGTGGTCTGCATGCTCACCAAGTCTGGTGATTGATTACTAACGTAATGTTTTAAGGCTTAAAGCTGTAAGGCATTTGCTGCAGTCCATGTCACTTGGAAATTCTTACATACTTTTTACAACATTTGGTTTTATACACATATACTTATGTTTTTGTTTTTAACATTGCAACATGTTTTTCTAGGCTTGAAACAAAAAGTGAATGTGCCATTCAACATGGCAATTATTTTCTTTTTAATAAAGGTACTCGGATGTTTAACTCACAATGCGTCTTGAATTGCGAATTTAAAATAATGAGCAGGATATGGCATATACAGGCCAATATGTTCTGCACTGTTTGTGGTTTCACTCCTACTCTCTGACTTCATGTCACATGAGAATCTACAGTTTGTCCATCTCTCTGTGGGGCACAGGTTAACTTATTTTTTGCCAGGAGTTCTATAAGCCTCCTCATAGGGTAGATAGTAGTTTGATGGAAGCATAGCGAGCCTCACGGAGTGAGAGGCAGAATTAGGTCTCTTTTGACTGGTCCTTCATTACTGTGATGGGGGCATAAACCCTGATGGATTAGTGCTGCCTTCATTGTCTTTTATTGTTGGTTTGTTTCCTTGCAATATATACACAACAACCACATTCATCCTTTTTAAGCTTGTAAGAGGAACGTTTTTACATTTAGGTGCATGTATGTTAGGTGTATGCATGGGTTTTGTTTCTTGTGCCATCTTGCTGTCCCTCCCATTACATGCTTATGTTTCAGTGGCTGAATAATTTAGGGACTGCCTGCTAACATACAGGCCACATGATAGCACTGGCCAAGGGGATGCTCCAGCAGATCAGGTGAAACGATCCTTTACGCTTCAGCCTTTTGTTGTTTGTTTTTTTTCTTCACCTGCATCTTTTAAGCGAAACGTGAGAGGTGAAACAGAACCCATTGCTCTTTATTTTCTTTAGTCCACGCCCTCTTTTTTTTCTTTTTCTTTCTTTTTTTTTTTTTTTTACGTTTTCTTTCTTGCTCCTGAAGTTGTGGAGTGCAGTTGTAGCCTTCCTCTTGGAAGGAGCAGTTTAGGATAGACTGAAGGGTTGGTAGGACAGAGCTGCAGAGCTACTTGTCCACACCTTTCCATCACCATTACGAGCCGAAGGAATTCTGTTTCTTTTGGGAGTGACGGTGAGCTCTGGTTCAATCCCAACCTGCCACCTTGCTTCCTTCTTAGTCCTGGACAACAGGAACAAGACACTCTCGCCTGCCTGGATAATCCCAATGACAGCTGCGACACTGAAGCTTGCAATGATCTTTTCCTGAGGGTAAGTCTACTACCAAATTCACAATCGAACAACCACCAACTTGAAGAGGCCATGACTGTGAGGGGTACTGTTCGTACCCCTGATTACTTACCATATGACACGGCCTTGTCTGCACAGCCAGCGGAAGACCTGCACGGCTTTTATAGGGGGAGCGCACAGCTACTTAACAGATCAGCTTCGCATTATGGGCTCGCCCCAGGAGGGGTGAGATCTCCTTGGGATCATACACAAGGTAGGACAGCTGCCCCCGCTCCTGCACCAGCTCCACCTCCCCCACCTATTCCTCCGCCTCCCCCCCCTCCACCCCCCCCACCCATGGCTCATGAGATGAGCACTTTGTATCGGGATTCGTTAGCCCTCCCAGATGATCAGCGTATTCGCAGCAGGGCTCCCTCTCCTTGCTGTTACGCGATCGAGCCCGCTGGGACAAGGTTCGCGGCCAATCAGAATCCTCTGGCAGCCCATTCTGTTTACAGTGACCTCAACGGCCTACCTCTGGACCCCGTGCAGGCCTCCGCCACCAGCATAGTGATGGACCCTATTGTGGACGGAAGTATACCACGAGGGATGTCTGCATATAGCACCATACCCACTCAGAGGTTGACCTATGACCCTGCCTATGATGCAAGTGTAGCTATGGTGAGCACCACTCCAGCGCCATTCACAGCCGGAATCCCGACCCACCACCATTCGGGGGCTGTTTCCATGGAGCCAAAGAGGACTATAGATCCGGCTTTCTTGACATTTCTGCGTTCTGAGGGCCTGTCTGAGAACACCATAACCCTTCTGCTGCAACAAGGCTTTGACTCCATCACTATGCTTTCCATGATGGAGGACCACGACATCCGCTCTGTGGCACCCAACCTGGGCCAGGCACGGGTGCTTTCCAGGGTGGTGCTCAACTGCAAGACTGGAGCCGCCAGCGCTCCAGCCATGCGTGCCCGGTCCAACAGCTTCAGCCATCGCTCTGACCTCTACACACAGCCCCAGGCATTACCTCTGGATGCTCACCTCATGCCACAGCCACCTAGTGCCCTCCATGCCTTGCCTCCAAGGATGGGCGAGTTTCTCGGCCGACGACCAAACAGCGCCCCCTCCCAGCATCTGTTGGAAACAACAAACTACCCGGGAGTACGGTCTCTCAGTGGGCTCCCAGTTAGCCCTGGGCCATGCGACGCAGCCTTGACCCAGGGGCGACCTCTACACGTGTACAACGCTCATACTGGTCTGGCTATGTCGGCTCTTCCGCAACAACATCAGCAACAGCAAACGGCCATTCCAAGCATTTACGGGGCGCTGTCCAGGACCTTCCCCAACACATACACGCCCATGGAGCTGATGAAGAGAGCTTCTAGTCTACCACACCTGTCTACCTACGGGGCAGCACAGAGCCCTCATCACCAAAGCCCCCAGCTCCTACAGAAGGGAGTTGTTCCTGTGGAGGTCGGGGCCATACCTGTGTCTACCACCATCCCTGCTCGGTCCTTTAACCTGAACAGCAGGATGGCGCGACGGACCGGACCTCCAGTGATCTTTTCCACTATGCATTCATCAGATACAAGTAAATCCATCCCTCCTCCAATCCCTTCTTGGTTATCTGACCCATCTTTAACCCATCTATACCTTCTGGCTTGACTCTTTATGAACATTTGAGTGTTTGCTTCTTCAGCTGTATTATGAATAGATTGGCAGTCAGCCATATGGTCTGTTCTTGTATATCTATTCCTTGTTTTGCTACTGGAGGGGGGTAGAGTAACCTAAAGGCATACTCAGTTAGAAGTATTGTTATTTGTTTGAATTAATGACTGGCGTAGAAGTAGCCTACTGAATAAAAACAGTTTGAGATGATGTAGAGAAGTATAATGTGGAAAAAAGTACTCACATGAGCTTTGTGATTCCACTGCAACAGCAACTGCAATTGCAGTTGTCAATTTTAGAACCAAAGTTTCAATGTGCAGTTTTTCTCTTTTTGTAATACAAAAATAATATGGGAAAGCTTGAGAATGAGAGGTATAGCCAGGAACAAAGCATTCATTATGCCTTTACCAGCTCTACATAATTAAATAAAAGACTTAAAGGGTACAAGTAAAAGCGAATGACATTAGTCGAATTCATTGTAACACAAACATAATATGGGAATAATATGGGGAATTCATCAAAATCTTTCCTGTATGTCAATGATTTAAATGAAACCAGATGATAACCCACCTACACTTTTCACATTAAAAAAATGTTCTCTTAGTTTCAAAATGTGCGGAGCTTTTCAAATGTTTTCATGTTTGTGCTTTGCACTTTTTAAAAAGCTAATGGCAAACATTTGATGTTGGACGTGCAAAGCATCTTTGGCTAACAGGCTATTAATACACCCTGTGTGTTGATTTTGTGCCATTAGTTTGTGGAATTCTGATTTTGCAGTCTGTCTTCCTGAAATGCTCGAACACACTCACCTTACTATTATATTAGGGAAAAATTGGAAGGCCCTGTATCACACTTGAAGAATCCTGAAGAGTGTGTCAGGTTCCACAAGTATGTCAGGATTCTGGCAGATTTACTGAAAACAAAACAATAGGGATGAAGAGAGTGCTTAAAAGGCTGTTTAACCATGCATCTTATCTCAGATGATTTACCCATTAGGCTGCATTGTCACTCGCTATTACGTGCTAGTTTAATTGCTAACTTATGTTCTATTACTCCTTTTATATCGTGCTTACACACACTTCCCATGAATTAGAAAGTATTATCGCTTCACTCAGTTTGTTCGTATGACCTCATTTAAGTTCACCGCATGCTGAGGTGGCTTTACCGGAAAACAAGATGACAGGGATACAGAGAACCCTCCGCAGAATGGACTGTGGCGTATCTTAAACTGAGTCATGTCTCAGCTACCTGCTCTGTCCCTAAACACCTGCCACGCTATTGGCTAATTTGGGGCCCATTTGGCTCTTCACACTTAAAGTAATTTACAAAATTAATACATAACACATCCTTTGATATTTACGTAATATGACAATGGATAATCTCATACAAAATAACAAACTAAATGTATAATATATCATCTTTTCTACTTCCCCATACCCCCTTTAAAGATTGAATGAATATGAGAGGTTTCATCTACGTGTGTGTGTGTGGGGGGGGGCTCTGTATTTAATTTGCATTTGAATAAGAATATAAGAACAGAAAGAATCCAGTTCATAGTTCAGTTTTGGTCTGTTCTGATGCAAGATCTTAAGATTCCTCTTCAAAGAGCTGGCAAACCCAAGCTGCTAAATCTTAGATGATTTGATGTTTTGTTAATGGTGGCAGAATTTCAAAATGTTAATAAACCACATATAATAAACCACATTATAAATATCAATGATACAGCAATGATGAAGCATGATTAAGATTATATATTTTATAATCCTTCTGAACCACAAGAACAAAAAATGTTTTGGCTTATTCCTTTTCTTCAAACAACTGACTGGACTTGTTGCTTTGTTCTGTGTTTATTTGGGTGCTCTTTTCCAGCATCAGTAACTGATTTCTTATGTGTTTTGTTTTCAGTAACTTACTATTTATTTTCTGTTCAGTTAACTCCATGAGGACGAAAACCAAACATTTGTGCGTTAGTGGCTTGTGGTGTGTAGCACATCTGCTAGTTGAGTTGTGCATTTCCAGGGTTGAGTGGGGAACTGTCTCTGCTCTTCTCCTGTGCTGGCATAATCAGGGTCTTAAACCCCTGAAATCCCATTAGAGCTAATACGATGCAGAAGGGCTGCGTTCTGGAGGCTGGCACGTGGCCTGCCCAGTGTTGAAGACATGAAGGGTTCAGCCACTGCACTGTCTCCGCTGACATTAGTAGGGAAGGCAGTTGAGCCTGGGGCTGGAGCCATCCTGAGTGGTGACACAAGTCACTGAAACATTTACTAGTTTGAATATAAATGATTGAATCAGTTAATTGAATCCTTCACTTGTATTTCTACTTGTAGTCCGGAAACTATCGCTGATGTGTATTATGACGCATTAAGGTTGATTCAGAAGCATGCGATGATATTCCTTTCCCGCAGGTTACACCAGATTTACAGTTTGTAAATCGAAATTCCTTTAGCAGAATCTTGGCAGAGGCTATAAAGAGGTGTTTTGTGTTACTCACATACATCAAAAGGTTTCTTCTGTGTGCATTACGAGAAGTGTTGTAGCCATGGCGAAGGTCAGGGTTCTTTGTTAAAGAGAATGCTTAAATAATTGATCAGTGCTGTGTGTTGTGGCATTGCCGTGGCAGAAAGGCTGTTGTCTGTTCCTGGAGGGCGAGCTGATTTAGTTTCTGACTGTGGGGTTTTGAGCAGGTTTCTGCTCAATAATATGAGCAGCCCTTGAATATGTAGTTTTGACTTTCTTTAAGTATTTACTGTCTCCTCTTGTTTTTTTTTTTATGGTGTTCACTGTATGTGCCCTGAGGTTTGATCTGGCCCCACTCGTGCTTTTACTGTTTGCTACACCTGAATGAGCACACACACACACACACACACACACACACACACACACTCTCTCTCTCGCACACACGCACACAGACACACTAAACTATGCACACAAACAAGGTCACCCCCCCACCTTTTTTTCAATTCTTCAATTTAAACATTCTTTCAGCACAACAAACTCATTTGCATGTAACTGACATTTGTTGCGCCAGTAATTTCCATCCGATAATGGCGGACTGCCGCTCTCTCGCCACGCGTGCTCCTTAATTGTGTGTTGCTAGGCAACGGCGGGGGGTGTATTGGGGTGTTAGTTGTAATCACATGGAGATAATCTGTCCGTTTAAAGACGGCAAGTCTTTTGCTCATGTTCAGACCTGTGGAAGCTGCTGAAAATTTGTACGGTGTGTATAAAAACGTTTGTTTTTAGAAGATAAATAAATGAGTGCCAGGGAGGGGGGCCATTTTCAATTCCCAAGGACAGGAAATGGTAGGGAAACGGGCTTGAAATAGCCGGCGAAAAATGTGTTTATGTGCACAGCATCTCCTCAGAATGATTGAGTCTGTTGTGCTTTATGCTAAAAGGTTTACCGAGAAGTACACACTTTGAGGTAGTTTTTACACATGCACAGACTCACATGCATGTGCACACACACCTACCTAAGAGACTCTCTGCAACTGTGGTATGGTGTTTGGTTGTGCATCTGATCAGATCATTTTGTTAGTAAGACTCAAGGCAATTTGCATAAAGCAGTATTTATTAACCAGTAAGGAAATAAAACCATCTTTGGGTGTGGGTGGAGGTGTGGGTTGGTGTGTGCACACACTTGTGAGTGAACAGAGAGTGGGAGGGCCCATCAGCAATTGCTGGATCAGCTTGGTTGGCTAAATCTGTAAGCAGCGTATTAACAGAACCGTTAAATGGTCTGGCTAGGAACTTCACAGCCCTTAAAAGAGCACACACGGCCACACACCTTTTGAAACCGGTTATGGAACTGTCTGTCCCTCGAATCGAAAGCTCTGCAGGTGTGTATCACATGAAACCCAGAGTGTGTGTGCATGCATGCGTGTGCACATGCATGAATGGCTAGCTTAGGTGTGTCATTTGTGATGACACATGAGATGGTACTGGGTAATCTGAATGTGTGTGTATTCTTGGGCTTTTCCCTGTAGAGGATTTAGAGGAGGGAGGGAGGGAGAAAGAGAGAGAGAATGCGCACCTGTAGGTGTGTAGTGCATGATGGGAAGCCAAAGCATCCCATCCATGGTTGGAGCTAATCAGCTTATTCGCTGAGTTGGTTGAGCTGCTGACCTGAGACCTTTTTTTCCACTTAAACATAAGTATGACTCAAGTGTTTGTTACTGATCTGTAGCCAGTATTTCTGAAGGTTAATTCACTGGCTGGTTTAACATAATTCTGGCCCATGAAATATGTGTTCTTGCAAGGCAGTTTACTGTATCAGGGTCAGTAAAGGGGTCACATTAGATTAGCTATGAAAGATAATCACGCATTTTAGTGAGAAGTGTAAATGGAATCCAGACAAAGTAAATTCAGATATGATCCAGACATGAAACCCATGTTAATGCAGGGTGTAAACCTGCTCCGAGTTAGGTCTTAGATTTGCATGTGTTGGATACTAGACTCTTTGTTAGGTTCTTGGCACATGATACTAGGCTGTACTTTACACTACTAGCGTTGCATAAAAGGCATGAAACCTGTGCTAATGTGCTAATATTGGTTTTTAGAATTTTAGAATTTATCTGTTGAGAACAGCTTCAGACATCTTCATATTGTGTTTCTGAATGTAGTTCTTGCAGTTAACTGGTCTGTTCCTGTAGGCTCACCAGACTGCACTGCGTGGAATAAAAAAAGCATCACTATAAATTATTATTATAAATATAATAATAATAATTATTATTATTATTATTATATTATTATTATATTATTATTATTATTATTGTTATTATTATTAGTTATATTTTACATGGCACCTTTCTCAGACTCAAGGATGCTTTACAGACAGATATCAGCTTTTACAAGCACTCACACACCAATGATTTACTGGTAGGGGGCACCAGAGTGAACCTCTTCAAAGAAGCAAACATAAAAGTCATGACATTTAGGCTAATTTACGTTTAGACTAGTCAGCTAGACCCAAACCAGCCGCTCCGCTAAAGAGCAGAGGCAAGTAAGGCTCATGCTCAGTACTGTATTAGAAGCTGCTAAGAGGAAACAGAAGAAAGGTGGGAGTGTTCACACATGCATATTAAGAGGCACTACTGAGCCTGAATAAGTCTGATCCTTCTACTTAAACATGAAAGAAATTAGCATGATGACGAGCAAACGCACAGCTGTGTGTTTAAATATGAGAAGCAGGCAGACGAATACACAAACTGTGCTCAGCTACTGTTATTTTATTTTGTCGTGTGTGTGTGTGTGTGTGTGTACACGCGTGCACTTGTACTGTATACATGCAAGTAAATAATTCATCATTCCTATATTATATCATCATATCCTGTATTGAAATCTCATGGATATTGAATAGTAACCCATATAGCCTTCTTCTCTAGCTGTTATTATTTTTTTTCTTGAGTTCACAACTTCACACCTACAAGAACCATTGTCTGGTCTCCTATGTGTCTAGTCTGCCTCCGTCCAGACTTGCTGTTGCTACACAGTCCAGCGGCCCGCACGACTGAAAACCTTCACAGACGTGCTGTTCCCCTGCCCTCAGCTACTCTCAGAAGTTATTGTGATCTCTGTCTTTTCATTTTTTGACTGGCCCACTACTTTGCCAGATTGAATTTCTAAGAGACTGGATTTTTTCCTCTTTTCTTCCTTAATAGAAAGAATTGTTTCTTTGTGTTCAGCTGGTATAAGGGTCTTTGGAAAACGAACCTGTTGCATCGTCCTCCTGGTGAGCCCATTCTGGCCGTCTGCAGCAGTTGATTCAGCTGAGCTGGACTCTTGTGTGGTTATTAGACATTTCTCCACGCTGCCATCGCCTCATATTCAAAAACCCTCCGTGAAAAGATAGACTGGCCTTTGAAATCCAGACACTGCCGAGTTTTGAAAAGCAATATTGTTGGCCCTCTTTGCTGGATGAAGTCCAAGCTTTAGTGCGTTTAAAAGCAATCTATCTGCTCGAGTGCTCTCCCTGCTGCTTGTGAGCACTCTCCCTTGGTCTCGTCAGTCCTGCTGGGTGGTTCTTTTTATTTATTTATTCATTTTTGGCTGAGTCTATCGTTATTAGCCTATTTAGTGCTACACCTCTGAACTCATGGGGAAGCCTCGCTGTAATAACACATAATAACATGTAATAACAGTGTGACCTGTGTTCTTTTCGGAAAAAAATCAAGCCCCATCTTGACACTGTTGTACAGCTTTTAAAGCTTTTAAAGTCTACCAGAGACGCTCTAGCCCCCTTTTTTGCTTGCTGTATTTTCTCATTCTTAGCGGAACTGTTCCTTTACTGTTACTATTATACCCTATACATTTTGTTGTCATTTTTATGTATAGTTCAAGTTACTTATGCAACCTGAATATAGTTGGCAGGTGAACCAGTGGGAGGCAGATCAAGTGTTCATGGCCGGGATCAAATGACCCACCTGGTTGTGTGTGTGTGTGTGTGTGTGTGTGTGTGAGAGAGAGAGAGAGAGAGAGAGTGTGTTCTCCTCTGTCAGTGAGTGTGTAATAACATCTGCCTGTCAGATTATGTGTGAATTTATGATGGTGAAAACTGAGCCTTGCGGAAGAGCTGTAACTTTACGCTGCGTTCCACTCCGAGACCTCGCTGACAGGACCCACACACTCCAGCCTGTTTGCTGTAATGGAGCACAGGTGCAGGCAGGGCTGGAGAAGGAGTGGGTCTGTGCAGCTGCGGCTACTGGGGCTTATTGTAGCTCTGGAGGTCACTGTGCTCACAGCTTCTCAGTGGAGACCAAACTGAGGAGAAACACTGAAGCTGCGTGAGACCGCTGCATGGTGGAGCCAACTTTAGCTCCACCTTAGGGATCACCACACGCTGGGGCCCACTGTAACTCTGCGATATGGACCGCTGCATGCTGGGGCCCACTATAGTGCTGTTAATGCTGTGTTCTCATAGCCTCTGCCAAGAAAGGTTTTGTTGCAGGAGGGAGGCAGGGAGAGAGGGAGGGAGAGAAGGAGGGAGAGAAGGATCTGTCTTTAAGAGACTGCATATCTGACGCCCACCTGCAGCTGTGAAGGGACTCTCATTCTCGGGTTATCCGGTTATCGTGTTTGAGATGCCTGGGGTATTAGGACCCAGAAGAGCACATGGGTGGATGGTGACAAGGTTATATAGAAGCATATAAATATTCAGAGCATCATAGGAGGGTGTGGCTGAGAGACACCCTGGTAGAATTTTGCCTGGTAATTTACATATCTAATACTAACCCAACTGGCTGGTATTACTGAGGGGCTTGACCTCATGTCTCTCTCTCAATCTCTCACACAGACACACACACAGACACACACACACACACACACACACACACACACACTGTGAATTGTTTCTATGGATGACAGGTTGTCTTTTTTCCATTTCCAAGCCTTTGATTTTAGCCTCTATATGTCAGTGTTTTTTATAAATCTCCTTATTTCTTGTCATTTGCAGAGCATACATTACATTTGGTAGTGAAAAAAATAAATAAATAAATAAATATATATATATATATATATATATATATATATATATATATATATAATGTTGGTAAATAATTCAGGTTACTGTGAATTGTGTGTCCCAACCTTTTTAGCTGTAATGCTGTATTGTTGCCATATACTGATTAATGTACATTTCCATAGCTCAGACCACAAATGGACCATTATGTCTCTTAGCAACATCCACATCCTTTCACAGCAATCACCTTGGTATGTGCTGCGGACGAATGACCTTTAGGATCAGAATTTCTGTTTTTTGTGTAGCATAAGGATGAAAAACACACTGCCATTACTTATGCTCTGTGTGTGTGTGTGTGTGTGTCTGTGTGTGTGTGCGTATGAGCACGCACGTGTGTGTGCGTGTGAGCACGCACGTGTGTGTGTGTGCGTGTGAGCACGCACGTGTGTGTGTGTGTGTG
>NC_137511.1:11105000-11122500 GCF_041902795.1 Electrophorus electricus | reverse complement strand
GAGGTGAAGAATGTGGACGCAGCGATTTGCAGGCAAGCACCGTGTTTCCTGTTTCTCCCTCTCTTTCTCTCCATTCCCTCCCTCTCTCTCTCCCCCGTCTCATCTGGGGCAAATTGATGTTTTATCACTGTGTCCTTGTTTTTCCGGCACATTCTCTCTGTTTCCCCGCACCCCCCAGATCAGCACTCTAATGCTCTCTTCTCCTCTTTCTCACTTTCACTTGCATGTTGAATGGGTGGGGTGGCACATGGAGGACAAGTGGCCTTTGTGCACTGCTCCAAGGAGTGTGTGGGGAGGTGTGGGTGGGTGTGGATGTGGGTGGGTCTGAGTAGGTGTGGGTGTGTGTGGGTGGGTGGGGGTTTAAAGTGCTGCCAGCCAAAAGGTCTTATGCTTCCTCCATGACTACCTCCTGCAAGTTCCATGTGGATACTTTTTGTGTGTGAAAGAGAGAAAGACAGCTGAGGTAATTGGTATGCTTTTGGATGTGTTCCAGTTAGTAAAAGAGTAAACTCAAAGGATAAACATAAACATCAGTTATTTCTGACAGAACATCTGCATTTTGTGTGTGCGCACGCGTGTGTGCACATGTTGAAATCTGCACAATTTTCCTCTGCTGTTAGTAGTATGGTGTTGGCTCAAGTTTGGATTACTTTTTAATTTAGAAATTTGGATAGACAGCATGTTGCCTTAAGTCCTCGGAGTTGGCACTATGAGACTCAATAGTACACACACACACACGTACACACGCACACAGCCTATTAAAGTATATGGTAGTATGGTAAACTCAGTTGAATACTTAGATCCATATTTTGTTTATAGTTTCACATATATATATATTCTTAGTTTGTTTCTAGGAGCTTTAATCCTGAAGAAGCGTGGTTCTCATAAGCTCAGTCCATCTTGCTGAGTTTCCTCTGTTTCGAGCCACACATCCCCAGACCAGCAGTGATCCTTCCTCCTGTTAGAAGGGGCCACTCTGGGACCTGGGCCCTTCCCAGGCTTGCCACAGTTATGTGTGTCTGGAAGACCAGGAAAACCAAACTGCCTGGGTCCTCATTCCCTTCCTCCCTGTCCTTTGCACTGCTAGCCAATCATAGCCATTTCCTAGGTGAGACGTATCTATATAATAGTCAGCGCCTTTCTCTACATGTGTTCCGCTGGCCTGTAGCCTTGTGGGAGCACCAGTTTAAAACCTGACAGCTACTTGGGTTTTGGTGGAACTGTGCATTAGGTTGGTGACTGTTGAACAACTGGTAACAGGTAACACTGGACAACCAACTGGATCAAATTAAATTTAAAAAATGGACAAATACTTGGCAAAACAGTGTCACCTTGTAAAGGCTGTCAGTGATATCCAGATTCCTGACTGTGGCTGTCAGGTTCAGTGATATCCAGATTCTTGACTGTGACAAATAGAAACAAATAGAAATGCGTTACTGTCTATGTATACTAGATTGATTTTCTGATGATCTAATCTTAAGTGTCTGTCGATTTTGTAAATAGTTTCTTGTGTAAACTGTACCAACTTTCCAGCTAAATTGTCTACTTGGAGTCGTGAGTGCTCCTCTTACTGCACTGCAGAAATCGGTCATATTACACTACATTAGCTGTAGCATGGGCTGCAACACAAGTTGATCTCTTACAATAATTTATATAAATAGATTACACTGCATTGATTATTAAATTATTGCTTTTCATTTTTTGCTGTGTAAATAATATGAGCTTCAATTCTTTGTGCAGGTTACCAGACAACTGTTAAAAGAGGTCAAAGGAAATCCTCATTACTTCATTTCTTTAGTTTAAAATAAGTTTATCTTTGGATTGTTGTTAATTGCTGGTTGGCATGGCAACTGCATCTTTGCCCAACCTGTTGTCATGAAGGGAGTCACAGGGCAACTGTAACCTGTAGTTGCTAGGTAACCTTCAGCAGCAGTTAAAAGGAAGGGACGATTGGAGACTGTAGTTGAATAAGAAAGAGCGCAAGAGCAAGAGAGAGAGTTTGTGTGTGTGGCTCTTTGGTAAAAGCTGTGGAAATCCAAAGACACAAAGGAGAGCAGAGAGTTGGACATGTGAAGGAGAGACTGGTAGTTTATGCTGTCAGAGGCAAAATTGCCAGCAGGTGCATGATGCATGTAGACAGGTGTGTGGAAAACACACACACACACACACACACACACACAGGTTTGTAGTGGTCAGTTTTGTGCATTTATGAATGTCCATGTGGGTGTGTGTGTGAGTACATATTTGGCCTCCACTGTTCTACACACAGAGCCTGAGTGCAGGGTCACAGCAGCATTATGGCCCCTACCACACATACTCACCCCACCTCCCCTACTAACTCCCACTACACCTGCTCACCCCCCACCTCCCCTACTAACCCCCACTAACCCTACTCACCCCCCAGCTCCCCAACTCCCCTGCACTCACCCCACCTCCCCTACTAACTCCCACTAACCCTACTCACCCCCCACCTCCCCAACTCCCCCGCACTCACCCCACCTCCCCTACTAACTCCCACTAACCCTACTCACCCCCCACCTCCCCAACTCCTCCGCACTCACCCCACCTCCCCTACTAACTCCCACTAACCCTACTCACCCCCCAGCTCCCCAACTCCCCTGCACTCACCCCACCTCCCCTACTAACTCCCACTAACCCTACTCACCCCCCACCTCCCCAACTCCCCCGCACTCACCCCACCTCCCCTACTAACTCCCACTAACCCTACTCACCCCCCACCTCCCCAACTCCTCCGCACTCACCCCACCTCCCCTACTAACTCCCACTAACCCTACTCACCCCCCACCTCCCCCGCACTCACCCCACCTCCCCTACTAACTCCCACTAACCCTACTCACCCCCCCACCTCCCCAACTCCTCCGCACTCACCCCACCTCCCCTACTAACTCCCACTAACCCTACTCACCCCCCCACCTCCCCAACTCCTCCGCACTCACCCCACCTCCCCTACTAACTCCCACTAACCCTACTCACCCCCCAACTCCCCAACTCCCCCGCACTCACCCCACCTCCCCTACTAACTCCCACTAACCCTACTCACCCACAACCTCCCCTACTCAGCCATACCACCATCATCTGTACTCAACCCACCACCCCTACCAAACCCACATACTCTACCCTACTTACCCCTACTCACCCCATCACACATACTCACTACCCCCACCCACACCCACACTTATTGCCACTTTCCACAAGCACTCCTACCACTTTTACTCACCCGTGCTCACACCTACTCTACTCTAGCTACAGAAAACAGGCGCTCGATTCTCTCTCTCTCTCTACCTTACACTCTGTCTCCCTCTGTATCTCTCTTACTCTCTGTATGTCTTTCTCTCTTTTTCTCTCTCACGTGTGAATTGATCTGTGAATTGATTGATTTGATTGTCTCTCCTTCTGAGGTTAAGGTGGGATAATCTCTGATGGGCAATGTTGAATGGAGATGGGATGGAGATTTTAAAAAGTGAAAGAAGTGTGTGTGTGTGTGTGTGTGTGTGTGTGTGTGTGTGTGTGTGAGAGAGATACACAAAGCACAAGACAGTAAACTGAATATTTAATATATTATAGGGAGTCTACAGTGAGAATAGCGTCCTATCAGAAGAACTATTTATTAAGGAGGTACTTCATCAACACTGATAGACCTACAGCAGTGCATGTGAATACACAGATAAATAGATAAATATTTACACAGGGTTCAATGTGAAATTGGCACAGCTTTCATCAGTAGGAACAGAAATGTAAGGTTCAGTTAAAACACTAGCTACAGTCTGGGGTTTTGTCCTTCCCTCCAAGCTGGTGTCAGTAATATTAGTGTGGAGTGATTGGCACTGCTAGCTCCACCCTAGCCCACCCCTTCTCTCTCCTCTCTTTCTTATATAGACTTCTAGCACAATTGAGAGAGAGAGAGAGAGAGAGAGAGAGAGAGAGATTTCTCATGACTCCCGGCGCAGAAGTCAGTTCATCACAGAGCTGCTGATAGACAGTGAAGCTATCACTATGACAACAGTATCCTTCCACCAGCTGCTGTGTGGAAGCTCTGTACAGATGACCTCACATTGCAGACATGCTTTTATCATCTCACCACTTCTCTGTTTGTCTCTGTGTGCGTGTCTTTCTCTGTCTGTCTGTCTGTCTGTCTTTCTCTGTCTCTCTCCACCCTTCTCACTACCATTTTCTATTTTCTCTCTCTCTCTAATTCTGATTGCCTATATCTATCTGTCTATTTTATATAATTCATAGAACTGTGTCTCACATCTTATTCTTGCTGTGTGATGTGATGAAACTCTGAGAAACTGCTGTTTCTCTGAAGAGAAAGGTGAAGCCATTGAGGCAGCTAGCCTGCCTGCTTGTGCTCTGGGGTAGACTGTGTGCTGCTCTGTCTGTAGAGCCCCCCTGCTCTGGGGTAGTGCCCTGCTCTGTCTGTAGCCCCCCCTGCTCTGGGGTAGACTGTGTGCTGCTCTGTCTGTAGAGCCCCCCTGCTCTGGGGTAGACAGTGCCCTGCTCTGTTTGTAGAGCCCCCCTGCTCTGGGGTAGTGCCCTGCTCTGTCTGTAGAGCCCCCCTGCTCTGGGGTAGTGCCCTGCTCTGTTTGTAGAGCCCCCCTGCTCTGGGGTAGTGCCCTGCTCTGTCTGTAGAGCCCCCCTGCTCTGGGGTAGACAGTGCCCTGCTGTGTCTGTAGCCCCCCTGCTCTGGGGTAGTGCCCTGCTCTGTTTGTAGAGCCCCCCTGCTCTGGGGTAGACAGTGCCCTGCTCTGTCTGTAGAGCCCCCCTGCTCTGGGGTAGACGGTGTGCTGCTCTGTCTGTAGAGCAGCTTTGTAAAGGCAGGCCTTGTTCTTCTGAAGGAGCACACCTAGATCCCACTTCTCCTGAAGTAACAGAGCAGCTGCCCAAACAGATCGGCTACCACAGCAAAGGTGTCAAAGCACCACAGGAGAGGAGATATTAATGACCACTTTTAATGGCCTAATGTCTAATTAGAGCATGTTGAAAACATTTTACATAATTTTGCACCTGTATGTGTGCATACTCTTAGCTGGATAAGAAAAAACACACAAATCCATCCCAAGAGATTTTCTCAGTATGACATTAATATTGATGTTTTGCTGTCTTTAACATTGTATGAAGCTCAGTGTGTAAATGACTGTGTCTTTCTCCCGTGTGACATGTTTCTCTGCTACATGAACCTAATTGGGGCACCTGTGTCTTCGTTCTGGTATGTGGGTGTGGGTGTGTCTACATGACTCTACAGTGCTTGAGGAAGTGTTCTAAATGACATTCACTCTGTTTTTCATGTCACAATCTTTCTGCACTGATGCATATGTACTAATAAACAAAAGATTTTCATATGCACAGTGTAATGGTGTGTATTATGTGGTGTTACTGTTATCTTGCTTAGATGTGTTGCTATATTTTGACTGTAACCACCCCTCCAGACAGGAGCTGATTGACTACACTCACTGTCAGTGTGACAGGCTTTAATGTGGAGCAATAAGTGAAGGACAGCTAGGTAGCTCTGCGCGCGTGTGCGTGCGTGCGTGCGTGTGTGTGTGTATTTTTGCCTTAGGAGTAGATGATAGGATGAGGAAGATTCCATTAAATGAGTGTGTCTTAATCCAGTACTAAACCAACCTTAATGGTCTATTGAAGTGTGTGTGTGTGTGTGTGTGTGTGTGTGTGTGTGTGTGTGTGTGTGTGTGTGTGTGTGTGTGTGTGTGTGAGACACACATTTATTGATTCGACCTTTGTTGACTTATTGAGTGAAATGTTTTGCGTGCATGTGTGTGAGCGTGTGGATGTGTGTGAGCGTGTGGATGTGTGTGTGTGTGTGTGAGCGTGTGGATGTGTCGGGAAGTGACTCTTCATCCCTTTCTCAGGGATTCTCTTGCCAGATCTCTCACTCTTAAGTCATTCTATCACTGTTGCTAGTAATTGCTCTGTTTAGGTGCACTGCCTTTAATCACACCCTGAACGTTCTCTTTGTGCCTCATAAACGTAGGACTTAATCACACACATCTATTACTTCTGACTGTCTCTCCAAGTGTCCCCTTAGTGTGTGTGCTCCTACAGGACATAGCATTATTAGTTTATAGCTCACATAAGGGTTTCTGCAGTCCTTGAGGCCTATAGCACTGTACAGTTTTGTGTTGGTCTTATCGAAAGCCCAATTATCAAACTGAACCCATCAAAAAAGGGGAAGTAAGTGTGTGAGTGAGTGAGACCTTGAGGACTGAATATACCTGCTGTAGCCCCATTTAACAAGTACTATGGTGGAAGGTTCCGGTAGGAATTTCAATGGAGGCTTTTGCTTAAACCAGAGATGAAGCATCTGCACTGGTAATCCATACGAAAATTAGGTTAGAAATGAACTGTCTGTATGTCTGCCTCTTCCTGGCTCCCTCTCCCAGGTATCAGGCCCCACATCATTAATGGTCCACTGCACCCTCGCCCCCTGGTGGCACTACTGGACGGGCGCGACTGCACAGTGGAGATGCCCATACTCAAAGACCTGGCAACCGTGGCTTTCTGCGATGCACAGTCTACACAGGAGATACACGAAAAGGTACACACACCCTTACCGTACCAATTCATTCTCTCGCTCTCATTCACGCATTAACAAAAACTCCCATATTACACATAAACGCTACAATCTCTTGTCCCACACACAGTCTTCCACATGTAACTCACACACTCACATAACTCACATGTATACGCTACACCCACATTCTCACACTCAGATACTCACTATATGGACAAACGTTCTTCATCCAGAAGAGCATTTGTGAGGTCAGACACTGATGTTGGACAAGAGGACCTGGTTCATAATATACGTTATAGTTCATCCCAAAGGCATTCACTGGGGTTGTGGTCAAGGTACTGTGCAGTAAACCACGCAAGTTCTTCCATACCACACTCACCCAGTCATGCCTTTATGAACCTTGTTTTGTGCATCCAAACTGTACTTACAACGTTGGAAGCATACAATTGTCCAAAATGTCTTGGTATGCTGAAGCATTAAGATTTGCCTTCACTTGAACTAAGGAGCCTAGACCAGCACCTGAAAAAAACCAACAACCCCATAGTATTATCCCTCCTCCACCATACTTTACAGTTGCCACAATGCAGTCAGGCAGGTTAATGTTCTCCAGGCATTCTCCAAACCCAGACTCGTCCATCAGACTGCCAGATAAGAAGTGTGATTCTTTACTCCACAGAACACGTTTCCACTGATCCAGAGTCCAGTGTCAGCGTGCTTAACACCACTCCATCCATTGCTTGGCATTGTGCTTGGTGATGTAAGGCTTGCATGCAGGTGCTCGGTCAGGGTAACCCCTACCATGAAGTTCCTGTTGCACAGTTCTTGTGTTGATGCGAAGCCAGAAGAGGTTTGGAACTGTGCAGTTACTAAGTCAACAGAGTGTGACTTTTACATGCTATGCACCTCAGCTACCCTGCTCTGTAACTTTGTGATCTCTTACTTTGTGACTGAGTTGCTGAGGTTCCTAAATGTGTCCACTTTTCAATAATATCATTCACAGTTGATCATGGAAAATCTAGGAAGGAAGTAATTGTTGCATCAGTCACATTCCTATTACAGTACCACCCTTGAATTCAGTGAGCTCCCTAGAATGACATATGTTTGTAAAGGCAGACTACATGGCTGGGTGCTTGATTATATACAAAAGGAGTGAATGAGACACCTAAATCTGATGATTAAGAGATGTGTCCCAATATGTCTGTCCATATTGTGTAACGTACACACACAGACACACAATCCCTTTGCCCCACAGTGTGCTCTGTCTCTCTCTCGCTCACTCACATAATATTCACATGAATTGTTTTATTACAAAAAAAGAATGTCTGCTGTTCTCTCACTTCTTTAAAGGTTGACTTCCTGGCTGGCAACCAGACAGTGTGTAATTATCTAGGGTTAACGCTAGCATTAGCACTCAGGTTAGCACTAGCCGTAGCGCTGGTTTATAGCTTGTTAAGCGAGGAGATGCTGGCATTGCTGATGCTGTGGGATGGCCATGGAGCTGCTAAGATCACTGGACTTGTAGGCTTTTAAACTACACAATAAGAGAACTGAGCATTAGCAAAAGAAACCATTCTCCTCAGCCATCAGCAGGGTGTGTGCTAAACATGGAGAGAGAGAAAATGTTTAGAAAGAGTGGTAGGGGCCAAGTGTGGAGTGATTTTTAAAAATCAGAAAGGTGTGATATTATTATATTTCTCTGCTTAGTATTCCCTGATATTTTTGAAATGAAGAATAATACTATGCGTGTCCCTCTTGTGTGACTAGTATGAAACTGTAACCCTCTCTCATTACAGCCACTTACAGAGCAACACAGAGGGTCCGGGGGGGGGACCTTATTTGTGTGTGTGTGTGTGAGTGTGTGTGTGTGTGTGTGTGTGTGTGTGTGTGTGTGTGTGAGAAAGATGTGAACACATCATTGAGTGCAGTGTAACATTTTTAGTTACTATGGTATTAAGGGAGTGGTTTTATATATGCGCACACACGTACACACTCACATTCCTTCAGGCTTATCTAACTAATGTACATGTACATTTATCATTTATACATATACCTGACACACAAGACACACTTATTACATGTTTTATTTGTATTCAAACATATAATAAGTAATCAGTGTGGTGTGTGTACTCATGTGTAACCTTCATTTAGCCGCTTACAAAGCAAAGCAGAAAGCTCCTGTGTGTTTTTTTGAGTGCGTGTGTGGGGGTGGGGCATGTGTGTATGCAACCACCTGAACACTCTACTCGGGAAAGCAACGAATCGGCTCTCTTGATTTCATCCAGCACAGTCACACAAATACAATCAATATGAGGTTAGCAGGATGTGTGCAAGGGCATGCATGCGCACACACACACACACACACACACACACACACATTTAAAAGCTGCCATATAACATTAGCAAAGAGACACATGGACACACCTCACACATCCCACACCCACTCTATCACTCTCCCTTTCTGTCACAGACACCAGAGCACTGTCTGTGTTGTGCACCTCACAGAATAGGTCTGAAGACTCTTCTGAGAATGTGTGTTTGCACATTGCTGTGTGTGTCAGAGAGGGAGAGATGGAGAGAAGGAGAGAGGCAAGTTAGAGCACAGTTTCTATTTCAGGTTTTGACTGTTCAAAAACCATTACACTCAAAACTCATAATGCTGTCCCCTTCACACTCAGTGTGTGTGCATGCCTGCGTGTGTCTTTTACTTTCACTTTTTTATGACTGTCCTTTTGTAGATTCTGGAGTGAGTTATCTCTATCTCATGCTCTCTCTCTCTCTCTCTGTCTTGCATGCTCACACACATACACACACATTCACAAGCGCATGCGTGCACTCACAAATACGCATTCTCTCTGTGCACATATGGCAGACTGTTTGGAAAGACTGATCAAGCTTTTCTGCCATGACATAAGACTTATGGTGTGTTGGAGAACTACATTATCTCAATATGTAGGGAAATATGAAATATGTGTGTGGATTTTGTGTTCCAATTACATTGCAGGTGCTGAATGAAGCAGTCGGAGCGATGATGTATCACACGATCACGCTGACACGCGAGGACCTGGAGAAGTTCAAAGCACTACGCATCATCATTCGCATTGGGAGTGGCTATGACAACATCGACATCAAAGCCGCAGGAGAGCTGGGTACGACCTTTCCCACTGAGGGTGATGGATTAGGCATACGTGTGCTAATTCATAATCGTTACTACAACACTGAAAACCAGGGCTTACCTCTTAAAATGGAGCATTTCAGATTGTACGGTATAAAGTAAGGGTCATTTCAAATCATATAGCAGAAATTCTGGTCTAGTTCTGTTGAGAGAAAGTAAAACATTGCTATTATTTCATTTTCTTATGCATTTAAGTGATATATATGACGAAATCAGTCATCTGGAGTTTTAGATGCCTCAATATTGCAGTAGCCTAGACACTAGCTGGGTTTACATGCACTTTGTTTTAAAATTTAAATCATTCAAATTGAAGATTTTGGCCGAAGTGTTTACATGGGATGTGCTCTAATACAGTTTGGTGTTTACAGTTGTGTGATGTGCACAGAGTTAGACTGAACTGAATGATTGTGTACTGTAGGCACCATAAGGCTCATATGAAACCTGTCAACACAGGCTCTGATGGAAATACTAATATCCAGTTCTTTAAGGGTTTGAATCATTAACAAGCTCTTGGTATAGGTGCAGGTAAACTTGTAATCCGCCATTTTGAGAACTGTACATCACAGGTACAGGGGCGGGGTTTGATTGGTTTATGAATGGTTTAAAAATCCACTCTGCAAACGATTGAACTGTTAACTGGTTTGGGCCTTTATTATGATTGAGGTGCTTATATGGAGCAATTTTATTTGGTTTTGGCTTTTAACATCAGAATATTAGGCTTAGTGTAAACCCAGCGTATAGTTTGTCCTTGGGACTACAAGTTGAAATCCACTCCATGATGGTTTTAGCATCATCTTAAGATCAAGGTGGACAGTCCAGGCCTTGTGACCCCTCACTCCACATTACTCCACTCTCAACCCACCTGAGCCATGTAATGGTTGGGATAGATATGCCTGGGTTATGAATGGCTGGGTTGGACACACCTGGATTGAGAATGACTAGATTGTAAATGACTGACTGGATTGGAAATGGCTGTTCAGGACAGTTTTTGCCAGTGCTGATTCCAGTTTAGGGCTCTCGTACTCAGTGGCCAGGCTGGACCCATACACACAGTCATCCTGACACACTGAGTCGCCCGGACACGCTGAGGTGATGAAGGGAAATCCTCTGGGCTCTTCTCAGCTGATAGTGCTGCTTCTGTCTTCAAACAGCTTTTTGTGGTGTTGTATCTCACCCTATATGTGTGTTTGTGTGTGTGTGCTACAGGTATTGCTGTGTGTAATATCCCGTCTGCAGCGGTAGAGGAGACGGCGGATTCAACGATGTGTCACATCCTGAACCTGTACAGGAGAAACACTTGGCTGTACCAGGCACTCCGAGAGGGCACGAGGGTCCAGAGTGTGGAGCACGTCCGAGAGGTGGCGTCCGGAGCAGCCCGCATCCGCGGGGAAACCCTCGGCCTGATTGGCTTTGGTAACGAGCGTTCCTTCACTCCTTGCAGCTTCAAATGTGTCTCTCTGTCCCTCTTTTTTTTGTCTCCTTTTGTCTCTCTCTTGCTTTCTTTATCTGGGGTTGTGCTGATCTGCACATTAGGCCATCGACGGTTTGTTTGTATGTGTTTGTTGACGCTGCCGTGTCCTGTGTGCAGGACGGTCGGGACAAGCCGTGGCGGTGCGTGCCAAGGTGTTTGGCTTCAACGTGATCTTCTACGACCCATACCTGCAGGACGGGATGGAGCGCTCTCTGGGCGTTCAGAGGGTTTACACCCTGCAGGACCTGCTGTACCAGAGCGACTGTGTGTCCCTGCACTGCAACCTGAACGAGCACAACCACCACCTCATCAATGACTTCACCATCAAACAGGTAAAGACACACACAGGCACGCACACACACTCCCTCTCAGAATGTACTCATGTCATGTTATCCCTACATAAAAATCTTGGTAACCAACTCCCAAGCATGCACAATAAACCTAATAAGTAATACAGGACTCTAATATGTTTAAACATACACACACACACGCAGCACATACACAAACACATTTGCACAGACATACATTTCACACACATGCAAACACAACTCTAAATGAGCTGTGTAGGGATCTATATATGTGCCAGGAAGTAAGTGTTTGTGTGGGACTGTATACCTATGTGTGTCTATAGAGTGCATGATGTCCTTCTGCAAGGTATCTTAAGTTTAGTGAAGCTAGAAACAAATTCATTCCATTGCTCTGTCAAATGCAATTAGCACCAGCCCACGGCTACAGCAAATATATCAACTCACTGCATAGGGGGAGGTGCAAGTGTGTGTGTGCGTGTGCGTGCGTGACCATGAGTGTACAAGCCTTCTCCACACTGGTAACGTAACATACCCTGCCCCCTATGGGTGACAGAAAATAAATGCTCTATACTCTCTGTCTGCCTTTCAGTCCTTTATCGTTTATCCTCTATCTCTCAAGTGACTTATTTGACTTATTTTTGTTTTTTGTATTGTAGGGCTTAGGCTGATATCTTTAGGTGTAGTTCAACCCAGTTAAACCTTTTTCTGTTCTCTTTGCTCTTATAGTCCAAAGAAATGAATACAGGCACACTGGTGCAGCAGCACACACACCTTGTTGCCAAATCTCAGTAGAAGCCCACAGCATCAGAACACATCTTTGTTCTTACCAGGTGGAGAGAGTAAGAAGGCCAGAGAGAGGGACGCTAATAAGAGTGTGTCTATGTGGGGGTTTTAATGCTTTTCATGCTGTGTGTGTGTGTGTGTGTGTGTGTGTGTGTGTGTGTGTGTGTGTGTGTGTGTGTGCGTGTGCGTGCGTGCGTGCGGGCAGATGCGTCAGGGTGCCTTCCTGGTGAACACAGCTCGAGGTGGGCTGGTAGATGAGAAAGCTTTGGCTCAGGCTCTTAAAGAGGGCAGGATACGTGGAGCTGCCCTTGATGTGCACGAGGCCGAACCTTTCAGGTGTGTACCCCTGCATACATCCTCTACACGTGTTCAAACATACACACATGTATAAAGTCAAACCCTCACATATCCTACATATTTACACTATACCACATACACACATACTAATTGTAATTAGCTAAGCCTAGCTGAGTTTTTGTTGCTTGTTATGCAGTTTGTGAAATTTCCATCTGTCTCCTTGCATGGGTGTGTGGCTGTGTGCATGTAGTTTTGCGCATGGTCCCCTGAAGGATACCCCTAATCTGATCTGCACACCTCACACGGCCTGGTACAGTGAGCAGGCCTCTCTGGAGATGAGAGAGGCAGCCGCTACAGAGATACGCAGAGCCATCACTGGTACACACACACACACACACACACACACACACACACACACATAAGCAGAGCCATCACTGGTACACACACACACACACACACACACACACACACACACACAGATAAACAGAGCCATCCCTGGTATACACACACACACATAAGCAGAGCCATCAATGGCGTAGACACAGACAAACAGATACGCCAAGCCATCACTGGTACACACACACACACACAGATATGCAGAGCCATCACCTCTACACACTTGCACACACACAGAGCCAGCAATGGTGTACACATAGACACACACACACACACACGCAGCATCACATGTGCGCACACAGACGGACATACACACAAATTCTCTCTCTCTCATTCCCTCTCTCTCTCAGGTCGGATTCCAGACAGTCTAAGAAACTGTGTGAATAAAGAGTTTTTTGTTAGCACAGCAACCTGGGGAGTGATGGACCAGCAAGGTGTGCACCCAGAGCTTAATGGCGCTGCCTACAGGTAAATCACAGAATCACAGTGTCTTTGGCCTCTGCTGTATTGCTACCTTTATTCTTTGCTTTGGCATAACATTCTCATCCAAGCAAATTTTGTACAGCTCTGTGTTTATTGTAACTGTGTGTTTTAAACATTTTTTCATGCATATTTGTTCAGTATGACTTCATTACCTCATCATCACCATGGATTTTAGTGTCAAATTTGCCCCAGGTTTGTTTGTTTGTTTGTTTTTCCTAAACACTTAAATAAAAAACAGTACAATACATTGAGTAAAAATGCAGCATTTAGTAGGTGTGTTCCAATCCTGCACTCTTCAGACTCCGCTTTGCAAAGAGGAGGGGCCAGTTCCCTGATGCAGATGAGCCCCAGTCCTGGGCTAATAAAACTCAGCTGATGTTCAGTCTTCAAAGAAACCCTTAAGCACTGAACTTAAAGGAGAATTTCACCCCACAGCCCATTATTTAATGCGAGATCCCAGACCATGAGGACACTGTGGTGGAATAAGAGGAGCATCCCCTCTGCTGTACTAGCAGGAGTTGGAGGCCTGGAGGCTTTGACTCTCACTTAAAGGATTCCAATCTCACACGAAGGGTTTTCAGTGGAACATTCCGTTGAGTTTTGGAAAGCCATTGTGAGGATTCTCCGTAGCCCTGCTCCTGTGCTTTGAGTGACTCATCAACCCAAGCCCCCTCCCAACACCAAACTCTGATTCTCTCTCTCAGCCAAGTGAACCCGAACCTGCAGGCCATCCCTTCTGGTGCCCCCCAAGACAAAATCAATGCCTAAAACACCAGCAGGTAAATACAGTCAAGCACAGTGGGACTGTCTACCCAGAACCCCTTTCCCTGTTGCTTACACTCTCTCTGTCCCTCTCTCTCCTCCCATAGAGTTATAAACCAGCCAGCTGTGTTTCTGTGGAGTTATTAACTAACCAATCACACATCTACAGAGATTTCAACCTGCCAATCACACTCCAATAAACCTGGAGCAAGAGAACAAGAACAAAGCAGTCATGCTCTTGTGCATTTATATACCATCCAGTTATGCTCCTGTAGAGTTGTGTACTAGCCAGTCATTGAGGATCTTAATACAGTCCCTTCTTTAGTGACTCCATTTGTTTATTTTCAGTAGCCAGTTTCCTTTTACCTTTTAAAATGTGCTGATTCTAGAAGTCCATGACTGACTAGCCACACCCCTGGTTTTCTAACTCTGTGGTTGTTCCTCTTCCTGGCAGCGATGAATACTAAAACCCCTCACCCCCTCACTAACCCAGCCCTCCATCCTGTCTACACACACACACACACACACACACGCGCACGCACACACACGCGTACACGTGCACACACACACACACACACACACACACACACACACACACACACGCGCGTGCGTGCTCTGGGTCAGGTTCTGACTGATTACTGGGATGGTGCTGCCCCTCCTAGTCAGTGTTTTATAGCAGATGGCACTTGACAGACAAATTAGACTTTGTTCAGAGATGTTTACATACTGTCTCTTCAAGTATTCTTTAGAGCTGTTTTACAAGTTCACTCTCTTGCATTTCTGGTGTTTTTATATTCATCTCTCGTTGTTGCCCTCCTTTCTCTAGCTTCTGTTCTTTGTTTCTCCATCTCCCATCAGCATTAGCACACTGCGAGCATGTGTGCAGTCATGTCTGAGTGCCAGTGTGCGGGTGTACATCCATGCACATAGCGTGTGTGCACACATGCGTTTTGTGTGGGTGGGCGCGTGCATGCGTTGTGTGTTCATGAAGATGCTCTTGCTGCAGCCCTTTTTCCTCTGTTGTATTTTTCTGAACTTTTGCTTTGATTTAAATTGCTGAGGAGTCACTCTGATGTGTTTGGTTGGAGAGGTTTGGTGAAGCCCTTTTTTAAGCTCTGCTGCTCCCTGCCAGAACACAGTCAGAAACACCATCACACTCAGCAAACACGCTTACGTCTCATCCATCTGATTCTGACCTAAGCTTGACCTTTGACCTGTCTCTGTTTAGGTTTCCACCGGGCATGGTTGGGGTGGCACCAGGGGGCATCCCAGGGGCATTGGAGGGCATGGGCCCAGGCGGTGTGCCCATCCCCCACTCACTCCCTTCGGGCACACACCCCACCCAGGTCCCCTCTCCTAACCAACCATCCAAACACGGGGAGAGCAGAGAGCATCTAACAGAGCAATAGCACCATGACCATACTCACACACACACACACACACACACACACACACACACGCTCATGTAGCACATACACACCTGCAGACAAATGCACAACCTCTTAAAAACATGTACATTTAGACGTACTTTATTACAGGTATATTTTGACACACCTATACACACACAAACACAGGAGCCATCGTCATGCCAATATGTTTCCCAGTATCTTTCCAATGAAATCACCCATCTTCCGGGACCAAGAGACTTCTCTCTCTCTCACACACACATTCAAACACATGCCGCACACAAACATACTTGCATACATACACATTACAGCTCAACAGGACTGCTTAACACAAGACTTAATACTCTTTTGTTTGTTTGTTTGTTTGATAAGCTTGTTCAGTACATTTCTTTTTTCCTCTCTTTGCTTGTGGCTCAGAAGAGATCGCAGTTGTAAGGCATGGATGAAACAAAGCCCTCCCTCTCAATTCATGCCTCACTGGATAAACCACGTTTCCTTGCACCATTCTGAGAGCGCTGACAAACCACCACTTAATGTGCTTACTAGTCCACTCACTACCCGAGTTCTGCCCTTCTCACTGATCCCACCCACTTTCCTTTTGTTGGTTTGAAGTGTTTTTTTTCCTTATTTTAAGCCCTTTAAAGAATATTTTCAGTGTGGAAGAATAAAATAAAAGTCGTGGTTATAAAATATATCTATATATCTATATATATATATATATATATTTATCAGACAACAGACAAAGGAAAACGTTAACCCTCTCTTGGCCACACCTACCAACACACCCATCCTTTACATGATTGACAGTTGAACAGTCATCCTCATCATGTACAGACTTTTTAAGAAGTGGAATGCCAGATGATATATTGACTGATCCTGTGTGCGTGTGGGGGGGGGGGGGGGGGGGGGGGGGGGGGAAAGCGAGGGAGAGAGCAAGAGAGAGAGACAAATGTTGACCAAATAAAAGACATTTCCATAGCTGGAAATGGACTGTCTTCTAACACTTTCTCACTCAAGGATGCTTGTGGGCAGATACACAGATGAGCGCGTGCATGTGCCCGTGCGTGCACACACACACACACACACACACACACACACACACACAAAAAGAGTGACAGCAGTGGGACCAGTCAAACATACTCTCCTGGGTCAGTGAGAGGTCCGCCAACACTGACAGCAGCAACCCGCCCAGCGATGTGGATACACAGCAGAAGCATCACTGTTTTTTGTCTTTTTGTTGTTGAGTGAGATGAGCTGTGGGGAGCAGAGGAAGCCTGCGACATGCTGGACCCGCTCGCTCACTCCTGCGCTCCTCCCCAGACTCCCTCGCTGCCTCCACAATCACGCCGCTCATGTTTTTGCTCTGGTTTTTTTTCCGACTCTCACCCACCTGTAGAGAGCCATTTAGTATAAAGTGTTCAGTGAAGCTGCCTGTGAGCCTTCTATGTGTCCAGGACTAATTAAAATCACCTTCTGCATCATTGTTGATGTTTTGGAACAACAAAAAAAAAAAAAAGACGCTTTTTCAATGAAGGCTCGCAAATTCTCTGGGGCTTTTTTGGTCCCGTGTGGCCAAGACTAGATCTCCGCGCATTTCATTTGTCCACTCCCTCCCCCTCCCTGGTATTGCTGGACACCAGAAGGAAGTGGAAAGATTTAAAGGGTTTGAAGCGTTAATGCAAACTTCATTCCTCAATGACTCAGGAAAAAAAAAAAAAAAAAAAAACCACAAATACCATTTTTTGCAGATGTTTTTCCCCAAAACTTTTGTGTGACAAAAAAAGGAAAAAAAAAAATAGACAAGTTAACATAAGTGCGGTAGTCTGACTGTTCTCCCCTCGCTCTCTCCCGCCCTGTTGTGGTATTTTTATA
>NC_137511.1:10795000-11100000 GCF_041902795.1 Electrophorus electricus | reverse complement strand
AACATTAATTTTTAAAGTTCATAATCATAGAATAACATGTATATTAGATTGGTAAAGATGAGCTATCCATTCATACATTAGACTGTGTTATGGGATAATTAGTCCTATTCTTTATGGGGGAACAGCCTGTTGGCAATTATGAATCCTGCAACTTCACTCACACAATCATCCAGTTATGGTGAATGAAACAACAAAACTTTACAAAGGTAAACAATTTCTCCAGCATACAAATTAGCATTTGTGATATGTCCCTAAAGTAAATTACCTTCCCTTTATACTGTGACATATCCCACACTGATTTCATTTGGAATGTCCAAGCGCGTAACTTGTTAAACACCTACCCAAAAGTAAGTCAGATATTTTCTCTGAAAGCATATTCACCCCCCTTGATGGGGCTTTTCAGCTCCTGGGGCCCTGCACAGTTTTCTGAAGGCCTTGATAATGAGCTGGTGAGCTAGACCAGGTGGTTCTATAACCCCTGGTGATTGTGCTCTGGAACAATGGAAGAGGGAGCCCCACCCAGGTCACATGCGCCAGCCTTCCAAGCGCCACACACTTGGAATATGGGGGGGCTCATATCACAGACAGGCAAAACTCATCCTACATCAACTTTTATGAATATAACTTTCAATTTCTTCGTTCTAAAGCTGATAAAGCAATAAATGTAGTAATTTAAACCAACAACCTACACTTTCAAAAACCATGTCATCATCTGCATTCTTAGTGGTGCTTTCTCTTCTGCTCACACCTGTAATTTTTCCCATATGACCAGTGAGCTATGGACCAAACTATTCCATGACAGTATGTGGATGCTGTCAGAATCAGTCAAATATTAATGGCCTGTGAGGCACTACATGAGAAAGTAAAGACTAAATAAATAGAAGGGTGGGGAGTTGGGGGACAATCCCATGCAACCTAAACCTCTCTTTAGCAATTGTCTTTCAGATGTGCAGTTCATGTTCATCAGTGCAAAACACTACACACTTTCCACACAGACCATGTTCTATTTAGATAAGGTTGAAAACAAATTTGGTGCAATCTTTCCTTGGCCATTCTCCAGTAATCAGTCTTCACACTACAAGATTTTAGAATGAAAACAACACACTGAGATTATGCTCAAGAACAAGAATCCTAACCAATGATTCTGAATCTTTGAACCTTGTAGAATTTCTTATGAGCAAATGTGAATTGAGACCAAAACAATCCAATGAGAGATGACACTGATTGCTATATTATTAGTGTGTGCTTTTTGCTGTGAAAAAGCCAAAGGAAAGAAAAACAAATGTGGATGAAACCATTGCTGAAACAACGGCATGCACAGCACTTTACCATACTACAGTATAAGCTCAAGCTAAAGGCTCCTGGAGCTGTGCTAGTAGAGTAGGTGAGGGCATGGAGCTGGCAACAGCCCACTCATGGGTTCAGCTCTGTGGGAGCAGACATACTCATATAAATGGTTAAATCAGTATGGAGAAGAGGGAGAAATGCCAACCATGTAAATACACCCAAATAATTTGGCATTTCAAATAATTAGTTGGAACCTTGAAGGCTTTAATACTAAAATGTTTAATGATAAACAGAGCTGTAGTTGAAAAGTTGAATAACATCCAGGATTAAGTTATAAAATTAATTTCCAGAATCCACAATTTAATTCAGCTAGGACTCACTGGTCCATGTGCATAAGTCAACACTGTATTTCACACCAGAGAATCAGCTTCTAAACCACTCTATGACTCTGTCTAGTCATAAAAACTGAACATGTTTAATATTTATGATTCACAAATCAGAGTGGACCTTACTGGACCAGGAGAATATCAGAGGGCTAAAGACTGGATGTAATCCAATTTTCCCACAGGTAAAACTGGAAAGATAACAGCTGAAACACCCCCCAAAACCCCAGAAATAAGGAGACCTCTTGCGATTGTTGTAAGGATAAATTGGCATTAAAATCTGTCCAATTAACCTTTACTGTAGGCCAGAATTTGGGGGGGGGGGGGGGTAGTTTGGTCTGACCCAAGCTAAAATAATATTGCCAATCTGCATGAATATCAAAAGGCTACCAAAACAAACTCCCATTAAAAGGGAGTAGAGGAGATGAAAAGCTGAAGTAGCCAAGTGTTGCAACCTCAGTGAATTGACTCCATAGACAGCAGCACACAAACAACCTAGCATAAAACTAAAGCAAAAAGAAAAACAAACAAAAAAACCCTTAAAAACCACAAATAAAACCATGCGCCACCCACATAACTGCAATATAACATCTTTCAGCATACAATCAGCATCTGCCAGCATAGGAAATGTTTTTTAGTAAATACTCCTCTCTGTTGTTATAATGAAAAGTTTAAAAGCTTGAAAGGAAGACATAGGACCAACCACAGATCATTCCCGGTGCTGTAATAAACACAACTAAACTACACATTAAAAAGTAGTTAAAAGTGAGAAAACATCAGTGTGTACAACCCCCCCCCCCCCCCCACAATTTCCCCATTATGTCCAGTTATTCTTCCATTATCTAATTTCCTTCATTTTGTTCAGTAACGAATAGGATCTAATGTCTTGGTACTGGTTTTCCTACATATGCTGGGCCATTATTTTTGTATTTCCTGTTCTGTCTAAAGACAGTTTGACATCTGAATATGATTCATTTATTTGTGGATGGTGTAAAAGGCAATGTTTAACCTGCATCAGCTCTAAACAAGACTATATATGCAAAACCTGTTTCAATTTTCAGACCTTTTTTAAAATGTGTTCAGTTTGATCAGTAGTGTAGCCCAAACTTAAATTCTTCCTCTAACATGAGGCTTACTCGGTCACATATTAGACTAAGCTTATTAATAAACTACTTCAGTAAACAAGTAGCCTCTTTCAACATGCTTTCTCTGACTTTATGTAAATGAATTATTAAAATCATTATATTACAAGTGAAACACAACCTTATATGAGACTATGTAATTTAATAGAATAAATAAAATGCACCCATTAGGCTAATGTCCACAGTCACCTGCAGGCTAGTTTTATGTAGTTTGAGTAATTCTTGTGAATAATAACCTCCACCAAAAAAATGTATACACTTTCTGCCTGCTAACTAAAAGCTATCCTTAGTGTGGCCTTTATCGCTGTTCTGGCCACTTCAAATCAGAACATTAAAACACCTCACAAAATGCAACGGAACTACGTCTCCTAGTGTTGCCATGGTAGCACAGGAAGTAAGACACAACAGGAGAGACGGAAGTGATTGTAATTTAATGTTATAGCACTCTGTAGAAGTGGTGTGTCTGCCACCCCACCCCTTTCCCCACAGAAGCACCTAAAGTTGTAACATCAAAAAAACAAACAACAAAAAAAATGAGGTACTAGATCATCACACATTATAATGTCAGTAAATTTATACACACAGGGGCTCATCTCATTCCTCACAGAGAGTGTACGGATCTTTGTGCAACATAAAAGGGCAAAGATTTGATTTGACAAAAACACACGGGGGGGGGGGGGGGGGTGACTATAAATGAAAAAGAAAGGGAAACAAAATTACTCCACATATGCTAGCATTTCTAAACAAATAAATACAATCAGACAAAAAAAAGGACCAAACACACACTAGAGGGTAAAGAGGAGAGAGAGTAACGAGGATCTGACTCAGGAGAAAAGGTTCGCATTCTAACTTTCTTCAGATATATTTATATATTTATATACTTTCTTTAGTGTGTGTTGTACATTGAAACAACATGCTAAATACACTCATCTTTTCACTTGCCGGCATCCATTGCTATATATGAAGCTATCCACCCCCCTCCCCCCTAAAGTGAATCAAGTAAAGTTTGAAATCTGAAGAAAAGGGGAAAAAAGCCTTTTGAAGAATACACATTATATGGAAAATGTGCTTTTGTAAGTGCCCATAACAAACCTATATAAACTTCATTTCTGCCTTATTGATGCTGGTATTTTTTTCTATTATATATCATATAAAGAACCGCATGCATTGCAACTGCACTGAGATATATATATATATATATATATATATATATATATATATATATATATATATATATATATATATATATATATATATATATATATATATATATATATATATATAAACCAAAAACATATGTTTTTGTTTATTCTCTGGAATGAAGGGGGAACAACGTAGGTTTTTTCCTTAAACATCTACATTTTTCTCAATCTAGAATATTTGATCACAGTTCTGTGGGTGAGGGATAGAGGGAGGCTGCGGTTCTCGTGTTGCATTATGGGGAAATGGGGGCAGGCTTTTAGAAATGTCCATCAATTTAAAAGTCCCACCTTTCTTTAGTGAGTGAGTATGTGAAATGGTCAAAGGCCTTTCCCGCCCTAACGGAGGACATGAGGGTGTGGATCCACAGGGAACACCTTTGCGAGTGCACTTCCCTGCTGTCCCGCTCCTCACTCATCTTCATCATCTTCATCCTCCTCGCCATCGGAGAGGGTGGGGCATGGGCGGATCTGCCGGTAGCCGTCCAGCCACTTCTCGACCATCTGCGTGATGAGGGGGTGGTTCCGGCGGCGACAGCTCTTCTGCATGGCAGCCAGCATGCCACTGTCTGTCACACAGCAGTCCAGCCACTCCCGCAGCAACTTCTCCTGCTGCTCCTCATTTCCCATCTACAGCATGTGCACGCGTACACCCGCCCACACACAATAAAACAATAACCCACACACAATCCAGCCACCACTACAACAACTTCTGCTGTTCTTTGCTTGTTTTTGTTCCAGAAGGATCAAGAACCTAACATACTATATGATGGTCTACTGAAAACTTGCTCAATAAACTAAAAAGCAATCATGATCAACCAAGTTTAAGGATAAGAAAAGCCACAACAGTTAAGGTTAAAAAAAATTAAGTATGTGTGCGCAAGTACATGAATATATTCACCTCTTGTGCTGACAGAAAGTGGATATGCAGAAGCTTCCTGTCACTGTCAACCAATGGGAGGAGAGTTACAGTGACGTCATCGTCCGTGTTGAGATTGGCGCCCGCGCCACGATTGTCATATCCGTCACTCTCCATGGCGACCAGCGCAGAAAAGTGACCCCTCGTGTAACCAAGGGCGATAGGGCTTTTCCAGCAAAAGCTCTGTTCCCATAGCAATGGTAAATACACACCTAAGGAGGGCCAAATTGAGTGTGAGGGGGCAGGCATAATAGCAATCAGAAAATCAATCATTGGACTTGCAAGTTTCTCAGAGGAGTGAAAAGGGTTTTCATTTTACCCTGGAAGATATGATCCAATGACATTCCAACTAAACAAAACCAGAAGAGGAGCTTCGAACAGTGACCCAGTTACCAGTCAGGGCTCCAGAGCAGGGCACGCCCACCACAGGCTGGCACTGCTACTGCTCTGACATGCCTGGCTGAACCCAGGTACACTTCAAATTATTGATCGGGGCAAATTACGAAATGTGGCACAAAACAAAGTAGTATGATAAGTGTAGTCAAAATAAGTGTTTTCAAAAGAGGCAAATAGGCTGGCCAATCAGTTTAGCCTGTGAAAGCTTAACCTCAAGAAAGCAGAACAGATTTTCCTCTGATTATGTGACTGGCTCTCACCCAAGACACATCTTAACCTCATGTTCATGTTTATAGTGGCGTGTCTGATATCTAAATTGGGTCTGATCCCTTTTGTAATTTAGTCTTTATTATTTTAAGATCCTGCTCACAGCACTTCTCTAAAGAGGGTTATCAGGCAAGGGCACGGGCATTATAATCTGGTGTCCACTGCATTTCCTGAGCGCCGTGGTTGCATTTGTGGAGGAACGCTGGTAATGTAGGCAGCAATGTGCCATTCTCAAATTCACTTACAGTAAACACTGGAGTGTACAACACACCCACATTTTTCACTGAACACTGGACCAAGCTGAAATGCATTTGAATGGGTCACAAACATAATGGACATCTCAAGCATATACGCACAAACATGCACATGCATACACACAAGCATGCACATTCACGAAGCATGGACACCTACCTACATATGCAAACAAGCACTTTCTGTAAATCTCAGCTATGCCTGTGTTAGTTGCATATATTTATTTTATGCCATTAGTTGTTTATTTCCTCAAGATATAGTTTTACAAAAGTGATAGATGTATATAATATTACAACAGGTATCTAAAATCTCCACTCACAATAATGCTACAGGCCTGTGTGTGTCTCCACTACCCAGCTTCCCCAACCACCCATTCTGGCCCACACATGAAGCTCATCTTTCTCTCAGGCTTCCCTCACTGACCATAAGCACCAGGGGGAACCTATGTCTTATCCCAGCAGTCCATGCACCCTCATCACTGACTAGTGAATGAACGCTCATCTGAAATCAATAAGGCAGACATAAGAGAAAACAGCTCTGTGTGTGTCTGCATGTACGTGTGTCAACAGTCATTACTGTTTTGATTTTGGTTTGTGGACATTATTAATATAGAATACATTTATAATCTAAAGTTTTGGTGTATCACATGAAATACTAATCTGCTTTTCAGTTTAGTCACTGTAGCCAAGAGGCCTGAACTATCTGCTGTAAATGATATTACAGACCAAGTCATCAAAGATCTCAATTCACTCCTTTTAGTCCCACACCCTCCTTCCAAAAAACATGTTCATTTAGCCTACCCTTTCTTGCACAGGCAGGACCACCTTATAGAAAAGTTTTCTGATGGGTTAATACACCCTGATCATGTAGAAACGTGTAATTGCTGATTACAGAGCCCAGGACAGTCAGAGAGACTTCTTTTTTATCAGAGATTTTAGTAACAGCTGTCAAATTGGAAAAAAAAGTTTTCTTAAAATAATTTGCTGCTCTGGTACTTGTAATAAATATTGATCAATTAGAAATTGAGTACTTGAGGAGTTTATTTTATACATCACCACCAAAGCACTGAAAGGTAAGAAATAAAGCATTTAAATCACAAAGCTCACCTTGAAATCGAGTGTAGCCTAACGTTTCACCACGAAAACTCTTGTAATACTTCACTCCGTAAACAATGATGGGCCGACGGAGAATGTGTGCAAGAACAAAGATATGAGTCTGCTCCAGACTCGCACCGGGCTGGGGGATGGGAAGAGAGGAGACAGAGAGAGAAAAAGAGATTGCACAAAAGGGCATGTGCAAAGAAAGTGGGTGTATTCAAATTGCACAATACAAAAAGGCTGATCATATGCATATAAAAATCACTGAAACAAAATTACGCCCACCACACCACACCCCCCAAAACAGCCCTCTGGGATTGTGTAGTGACTGCTGTGGTGAGTGTTTGTGTACCTGGCTGGCAAGCGACAAGATGAAAGCCCAGTCCTCCTGCCACTGCTCCTCTCTGAGAGAGAAATGCAGTCCAAAACTCTGAGAGTACCATGACTCCCACTCCTTCCACCGAGTGTAGAACCTAACACACATACACACACTGTTATTCACATGCGCTCGTAGTTTTACACACCCACACACCTCCCTAGCTTGGACACAACCTACAGCACAGAGTGTAATACAAATGTATATGCTTGCTTGTGTGTGTTTGTCCTGACCAGTGTGAGCAGTCGTGCAGGCTGTCATGCAGAGTCTTGCGTAGCACCGAGTCTTTGTCGTAGATGCCCCAGGTGGCCTGGAGGACTGAGTCCAGCAGACAGTCTCCAGCTGTGCGGTTCCATAGCGCATACAGCCGGCTGTCTAAACGTGTCCCCAGCTCCAGTGACCAGTTAATTACTGCAGCTTCCTCCTCCAGCTCTGTGCACCACACACAGGGTCACCAAGGCAACCAAATAAAGTCGAGAGGCATCAATGTGATGTTTTTCACTTTTCATTACTCTCTCGTTCGCATGTACATGCATTTCTATCTCACACACACACACACACACACACACACACACAGTGTTCCCTTTTGATAGGCACTCACTAAGGCATTTCATTCAGTGGCAGCAACGTTAGAATTCCAGAGGCTTGAATGCATTTACAGAGTTATTGTTTGTGCAACTGTTGTAAATATTTGCTTGAATCTCCAAGTGTAGCTGTTAGACCTGTTAGGTCTGGTTGTTATGTTTTGGTTGCCACTTTTACCTTTTTGCACGTCCCTGTCGAGCACTTCATCAAATAACTTCTCTTGAACTGCAGGGGGCAAATCTTCAATATCTGAAAAAAAGAAACTTCTTAAACACAGGAAGTAAACAAATGGAAAATGTTTTTTGCTTTTGTATTTACACAGGCAGAAACAGTGTGTTATTTTATTTGATTCAATAAAAAAAATTAAAATGTTATGAATTTGTCCAACATGATCTAAATGTCATCAGATCATTATAGATGCTAATGGTCAAGTCTAAGAAGCAGCAGTCTTATCCAAATTTGCATGCTTCCTATGAGGGTTGAGATGGAACAGTACTTTGCAAATGTTTGGGCTTCGCCTTATGCACATCTCCACATACTGCAAATCTGTGCACATGTCCAAGACTGCTGCAGGCTAAGACAATAAACTGACATTTAAATCCTTTATTTTCAATGCCAGGAGATACTGATTAATATTTCATTGTTTTTATAGTGTAAGACTCTTCTTATAATAAATCAGAGGCACAAACGTTTTTCGAGGCATAGTGAAAGACAAAATAGATTCATTTGCAATTTCGGCAATAATAAGACCATTAGTATAGATTGTGTTTGATACTCAATGATCAGCATCAGCAGCGACACCAGTAATGTGGCTACTGTTACTTCAGTGACTACATCTCGATGTTCTGGATTGAGGCTTGTGAGAAGTTCCATTGCGGTCCACTGTGGCCTCCACAAATACTGATGGATCCTTGATCACTGTATCAGAGACCTACACTGACTCCTGATTGGCTGAAGACCATTTTAACTCTGTGCTTGTTCTTCTGCACAGATCATTCGGGCCTGGCCATCCAATTTCTCATTGTTTTCTTTTAAAACCCAATTTGTCATCCTCTTCCTTTTGTTTAACTGGCAAATGTTTAAAATCCAAAAAGATAAGACTCTGGCTCTTTTCTTCACACATCATTACTGTCAAACATACTGACCATGTGAGATAGACATGCAACAATATAAATCCATTTGTGGTTTGAGACTCCAAGTTCCCCATCTTGTCAGCTCTCAAAAATAATGCATCTTGTTGAGTGTGTATGCGTAGAGCCATTTCCTCACAAGAACTATTCTGCTATCCATTTCATGGAGCATATTTGTAAATAAATGTTGAATTTTAGCCAGTGCAATATCTACTGTTGTCTGCAGCTTCATAACAGAAGTGATGCATCGATAAATTCAAGTCTGGATATGAACTGATGTACTACATCTACTTGCTGGCTCCATTTTCCAGCAATGTTATGACCAAGGGCTCTATAGACCTCATGTGTGAGATACACCAGAAATGGCTGGCCTAAGATGCTTTTTTTCATAAACAATAGCCCACTTGTTTTATTTTACTTCGGTGCATGATAGCATGTGCTTAATTACATTTTCTTCCCTAGTTGAAATCAGGATGTAATCAGTATAACCCTAGACTGGATTTGTGGAGACAACCTCAGGTGGAATGTATGAACATAAGAGAACACTTTATTGATCCAGAAGGAAATTGCAGACTTAAGTTAATGATTAATAGTACACATGAAATTAAAAGCACTCCATGGACATGCAATTTTGATGCCCACTTCCAAAGGAACAGATTTAGTGAGCTCTTTCCTACAGATGACTTGGCGATAAGAACTTTGACACACAGCTTTCACTAAGTCCACAGAGATCCAAGGGAACTGTATTTCTTCCAGTGCATTAATCATAAGACTATGTTTCAATACATAAAAGGAATCTTTAAAATCCAAGAAAGAAACCTATCAGAGTCATGTGTAAAATCATCAATGGCAGTCAGACATGTTCATTCATTCATTTATTCTTAATACAGGCCTTTGCTTTGACTGAAAATTCCAGTGTCATCAAGCCATGGTAATTATCCTAATAAACCCTCCAACAGATTAACTTGGTTAGTGATGGTCATAAGCCAGTTACTAATGCACAGACAACCCACATATCTTTTCCTTTTTACATGCATACGCGTGCACACACACACATGCACGCACACTTCTACAGGCACAGTGTGGTACTATACAGTATGTCCAGAGCTCTCCCTGTTCCAAAGGTATGGCTGTTAGTTAACTGATACTCTGGTATGCATAGGTACACACCGTTTTGAAATCTGCTCAGGCAGTACAGTGGTGTGTGTGCAAGCATTTTCTAGTGTTCTCCTGCAGTACTGTGGTGTGTATGTTTTTAGTATTGTGCTCCTGTAGGACTGTGGTGTGCACGCCTGTGTGTGTATTTTCTAGTGTTCTCCTGTGGTACTGTGGTGTGTGTGTAGTAGTGTGCTCCTGTAGTACTGTGGTGTGTGCGTGCGTGCATCCCCACATGCATACCGGCTGGTAAAGTGAAGGTCTCAAGATCTGTAAGGAAGTAGCAAGAAAAGTCTCCCTTGCGCTGATGCAGTGATGCAGCGATCTCTCGGCGGATCTGTTCAGTCAGCTCAGGGCACACCATTGCTGGGATACACTTCACTGCCTGCTGAGAGACCTAGGGAGGGTCACATGAGACAAAGGTCAAACAGTGGTCAAATACACAGATCACCAGGATGCTACCTTAGAGTAGAATGCTGGGTGGGGCTTCATGAAAGTGCACCAAGGTTCAACAAAAGCTGTAAGATGATACAGTGACTAAAGCTGTGCAAATACTATCAATAAATGAATCGCGATTCTAGAATAATGCTAACATGGCTAGTAACCAATGATGAGTAATGGGGACAGTTAGGATCCCCCCATCTTGCTATGTTGGAAGGAGCAGTGAAAACATGTACTGGCAAAATATAACTTTACTACCACATATAGCCCATATTATGATGCCTTTTTCAGCCCTCCAAGCTTCCTTTCTGTTGCATGCGGGCTGTGGGTCTACAGTGTGTGTGTATACATTCTAAGGTGCATCCTGTCACTTGCTCATATTCGCTCTTAGCTAGTCAACATCTCAGCTGATCCAGTATGAGCTTGGTACTCAATTAATCAAAATATGTAATCCTTCATTAATTGTCCCGGAAGCACACCACATGCCCTTAAATCTCAGAAGACTGCATGCATGTGGGCGCACGCAAACACGCACGCGCGCACACACAGACAGAATACTGAAACACACAGACTCAAAATGTGCAGTGAAAACAACTGAGAGGACTTGGCCAATAACATTTGTTTTTTCATCGTTTATTTAAAAAAAAAACTTTTAAGTGCATTTGATATTCGTTTCCCTTTTTCTCCCTGGGATTATTGTGCTTATTCTTATTTAACTTTCTTTTTCTTTCATTTTGTGTTGTCTCGTTACGCCGAAGGATTGTTGCATGTGTTTTATTGTACTGGATGTGGAGAAGACACAATAAAATTAGTCAAAGTTTTGACAATATAAAGAAATAGGACTTGAAGGTCTGGACAACTCACCAGAACTAAGCAATGCTGGGGAAAGCTGAGCTCTGGTTTTTTCTTTCTGCAGCTTTCTCTTCGTCACCAATGTTTCTGCACACACCCCTGGCTCGCTCCTTTTCTGTTTTCAATTTAGCCATTGCCAGCCAGGTTTGCATACCGCAGCCACAATGTTGAAACTAGATTTGGGGCCATTGTCGAACTGAATGACTCAACAGTCGTCTGCATGGACACTAGGAATGTAACAATGCATTGATCTGTATTGATGTATCGACCAAATGGCATACGATCTGGTGTTATTGGATGTGACGCATAAACACTGATACCTACATGCTTATTTTCCCACCTGTTCCAACATTATCCACAAGATTTTTCTCTGTATGCTCCTACACTGTAGGTGGTAGCGTACAGTTTGCGCTTGTTGCAGTCAGCCAAATACAAAAAGAACAACGAGCCATCTCATATTTTATTTACAAGAATATGAAGCCCTATAGTGTAGTGGAGAATGAAGGCTTTCGTGATTTACTGCACACACTGGAGCCGAAATACAACACACCCTCTCAACAACACTTGAAACCTGCATACCGAAGCTGTACAGAGAAGTGCAAGATGACATTAAACACAAGCTGGTGGATGAAAGGCGAGTCACAATTACAACAGATAGCTAGACATCATGCACAAGTAAAGCTTATGTAACAATGACCTGCCATTTCATGAACACTGATCTGGAAATTACATTTTTGAAACATGTATTTTGATCACCATGCACACAGGAGAAAACATTGGGACATTGTTGTGAGAATTGCAATATACAAGACAAAAAGCCTACTTTTGTGACTGATAATGCCAGCAACATGTTAATAGCAGAACATGTGGGTAATTTATCATTGCACATTAAATGCTTCGTGCATACCATGAACTTAGCAACACAAAAAGACCTGAAATGAACCAGTGCAGTATGGCTCTTGAGGTGAGTGAGACAGCTTGTGATATTTTTTTCATTGCCTCACGGTAGCTACCGCAGTTTTAAAAGTCAAGCAAAAGTTACCTGGAGATCCAGAACACAAACTAAAACAAGACATGATAACTCAGTGGAATAGTTCATTCGATATGCTGGATCGATTTTTGGAACAGCAAGATGCATTGTGTGCTTCAATCCTGGACACAAATCTAAGGAAAGACGCAAGCAACATGCACACACTCGATGAAAATGACATCACTACCGCTGAAGAAATGGTCAAGCTACAACAGCCACAACCATCAAGTGTGAAGAAGAGCAGCGCACTCTGTTATTGCACCACTTCAGGCTAAATTGTTGGATCATTTTCGAGTTGCAGAGGATGACTGTACTTTGATCACATAGATGAAACAAACAAAGGCAAGAGAGCTTGAACAGTGGTATGTGGATGGGCGAAAAATCCTACACAAAGCATCTGCCTTAGACCCCAGATTCAAAAAGATGCCTTTTCTAAATGAAGAGGACAGAGATGCAACTTTCCAGTGTATCATCCAAGAGGCTACACAGGTGAAAGTAAAACTTTGTCTATCTGTAGTGATATTGGATTTAAAAGTTGCCTCTCCATTAGCTAAAATCTGTACGTGTCTACAGATTGACACAGTGGTACAGGATGAGAAAAAACAGCCCTCCTTGTGACCAGACCCCTAATTCTGATTCTAATGTGTCCCAGGCTGAAACCACTGAAGGTGTGTACATTTTGCTGAAAGTGCACTTGATTCAAAAATAGTTTTGTTTTTTTTTCCAGCATTACTGTGTGCGTCACTCTAGAACATGGTCCTGCTTCCAAGAAATCAGATACTAGATCATCTTTCTGGTGACACCTTGTGCACTGTGGGCACTAGCTAGATGATCACAATTTCAACATGGGCTAGCTCTCTAGATGTTTTGAAGTACAGAGAGACTGCATCTTTGAACCTAGGTGTTAAGGTGTTGGAGAGGAAACTCATCAGACCGAGTTTCCTCTCCTGGCAGACCTTGCTAAGACCTTGCTGGGGATTCTTGGTACTAGCATACATTCTGCGCATGTTTTAGCACCGCTGTTGACCTTGCCCGTTCTGAGAAGTGTCCTGTTTCCAGAACATTTTGATCAGATGTTTTTTCTAAAGAAGACTACTTTAAGACTTGCTTTGAGATGACGTCATCCAACATCTGCATCCATGCCAGTTTATTTCATTTCATTTCACTTACTTGTGTTTTGGACATGCAGCAGTCCATAAATTTTAAAGGATATTTTATCCAAGGTTGTCATTTAGTACTACTAAACAATAGTATTGAACAAAACAAATTTGCTGCTGTAGAGATGGCAGTAGGACTCTATGTTAAGCCTATTTCATTCCACAATGTTACTTCACTGTACTTGTGTAAAGTATTTTTTTCCTGAGAAGATGTTTACTGTATTTAACATTGTAACAAAGGCTGAAGGCGCCAACCATACCTGGGTCTCAAACACAGGTCCAACAGATGAGAAACTCATTTAACCTTCCGAAGTCTCAGTCTCCATCACAGACATTTAGTAATAAAATGTTCATGTTTTATTTGCATTTGTAAGTTAATAGAAATCAGATTTCATATGATTTAATATTGAATCCAGATTCCAGTATAGAACTGCATCCCTTTGTATCGCAGCAAGTTTTGAGGTATCGAAAATCATCAGATTATTGGCTAAAAGAATCGATGTAGGACCGCTCTGTGACAAAGCTTGTTATGGGACCCTAGTAGATACCATATAAGAGAGGTGGGTTTGCTACAGACACTTGCAATTAAAATCTAACTCCTTTTCTTTCTGTGTATTCTGCATGTATATACTACATACAACTGAATGCCATCTGTAGGCATCAGACATACTCAAACCTAGAAATATTAATAATCAGCAACACACAAAAGAAATCCCCCTCGTGCACAAAGCTGAAATGTTCCACAACTGAAATGTTGTGTTAAGCTCGAGTGATAGTAATTAAATATTTATTGCATTTATATGTCAAATCACATACCACGTGCACTCATGCAACCTTCACAAGCTAAATAATTTTTTAAAAATAAATAAATAAAGGCAGTAAGAGGCCAAGGTTTATATCACAAGGAAGGGGGTTCTGATGCGAAATACTTAAATCTGCTCTTTACCAGTGATCTAACGACATAAATGCATAGCCTCTGTCATTCTTATTGCTTTAGTCAACAGCAGCGAGTATTTATTTAAAATAAAATTCACACTAAACCATTATTCGCCAATGTAATATGTTTGTTCAGTGTTAAAAGCTTAAAGTGAACTTTGGTTTCTAAGCAAAATGACAGCTAAAGTATACTCTATCCTTTGACAAAACAAATGATTAGAGCTTCTGTTCCTTCCACTGTTGATTCATGTGGCCCAGTCAATCAGATCTTAGAGCCAGAACTATCCAATTTATGAATAAATAATAACTGTGATGACGGTAATGAGCTCAACACCACAGTAGGCATCACATAACAGCGGCATTGCGGTAATATGGTTAGCGTCACAGCCCTCCCTAATGAAATGCATACTCAATGGAGTTAGGCCAGTCAAGAACATTCCAATAGAAGTTCCACAGTGCTTTAGAACTAGGTTTGCCAGTGGGCTTCTGGTTGGATCTCAGCTGTTAGGATGCATCTGAATACTTCAGAATTCATGAACTAATCTACCAAAGGGCTGAGTCTGACATATGCTATGCTTTAACTATGTCTGATTTATTGTGGATTGTCAGCCTCAGGAGAGCCTGTTTTACTCACATTGGCTCCTCTTTAGCCTTCATATTTAGATATGAACCCCAGATGTAAACACTACATTTAGAATTAACTATAGATCTCGTTCTAGCTCGAACTACCAATGAACGTACCCGCCTGCACAGGCACCCACACACATTAATTTATCGACCAAACTGCTTAATCCAATTCAGGGTTGTGGGGAGCCTGAGTCTATCCTGGCAACTCAGAGTCCAATGCAGGAACCAACTGTGGATAGGACGCCAGTCCACCACAAGGCGCTCCCACACCCAGTTACTACATAAATGGTTAGAAACAGGAATCTTCTGTGCTCCGTGGAACTTTGAACTAACATTACACCCGAACACAATGCAGAAATATACGCCACAATGTTTGTCAGTCACCACAGACACGATCAGATGCAGCTTTTAACCCATTTTCAGACCATGAAGACAAACCGGGATCATGAATGCCCACTTCAGTCATTTTAGGTTTTCAGCTCTTCAATTGTTGGTTTGGTCCGATTACAGGTTTTCTGATTATGGCCACACCTATATGCTCACAGGGGTGGAAGCATACCTCAGTGAGCAGGATGGCAAGCATGTCCTGCCTCTGGAAACGGATGGCAAGGTGCACGAGCGTGAAGCCATCATCAAAGGCCGAGGGGCGGTTTAGCAGTCGCACTTCGTCTGCAGTCAGCTGCCGGGCGATGTCTCCCCCTGAGGACTTGTAGGCCTCAACCGCAGTCAGATCTCCTTCCACCACACCTGGGGGGGTGGAGATGAACACAAACAGAGGAACAGAAGAACAGAGAAGGGTGAGGAGGCAGAGAGAGGGAATGGAAAGGAGAAAGAGTGAGTCATTTTCCTCTTAATGTTAACACAAACAGCAATCCCACCTTGAGATCGGATGGGAGACCACAGGCCAGGGCTAGCCCCAGCAACATACACCACCACTGCAGCACTACAATGAGCTTTGGAAAAGTTTTTCCAGTAATTATTTGCTCTAATAACTCATAGCTGAGGAGGAATGCATTGTGTTTTTTAGAGAAATCTACCTAGATTCAGACATCAACATTGAACTTCTGTTAGCCACTGAGATTTGCACAATGCACCACATGACTTCACCTGAAAAGGTGACACAATCATCCTCTTATGCCCAACCCCTTCCTTTATGTGTAAAAGGTAACTGATGTAGAAAAAAAAATGCTGAGAACCACTGTAGAATGTTTACCCTGTTCATTGCCAATGCAACATTAAAAAAAAACAACTTTGCAATGAAGAGTCTCTGTTGACAGGCAAATGTAAGCCCAGGTACAAAACAGCAGCATGTATTACACACAAGGTCACCTTTCCTGTTAAACAACAGTTATTAGGTCTTAATCCTGTTTCTATTGTTTTCACCATTACTGATTATGCAGTCTTGTTTCCAAAACAATAAACAGCTACATTTGGTCATGAAATTTGTCAAGTAAGGATATAGTAAAGACCAAGCAACTTACATATTCACAGAAGCAGTCCTTAGTTTGGCCATCAGGACCTCTTTTCAAAAGCAGTGTGAGAACAAACAAAAAAAACCCATCTACTTATATGGGGAATTTCTCATCTTTGGTTTCTATTGCAAACAACAAACCAAAGCCTATCCAGTGAGCTTCTAGTGGGATCTCAACAGTTAGGACATCTCTGTACACTTCAGAATTCATGAACTAATCTACCAAAAATCTACCAAGAGTCCGACATATGCTATGCTTTAGCTTTGTCTGATTTTATTGTGGATTGTCAGCCTCAGGAGAGCCTGTTTTACTCACATTGGCTCCTCTTTAGCCTTCATATTTAGATATGCATCCCAGATGTAAACACTACATTTAGAACTATATCTCGTTCTAGCTCGAACTACCAATGAACGTACCCGCCTGCACAGGCACCCACACATTCATCTAACAAACAACAAACCAAAGACCATTAATGATCAATAATCTATTTTTTTATCTATTTTTTTTCTTTTCTTTTTTTTTACTAAATTTCATAATTCTACATTTTTTCAGCAATTCATTGAATGATACAGTACAAATAATTTTTCCCGCATGGTTAATAACTGGACAGTGAGATTAATGAGGTGATCAAGGCACTGCCTTGATAAATTGCAGCTTTTATTGTAGAGTGTAATGTGAAGTGGGTACTGCAATGCACAATGGCTCAAATGTGTTAAGTCTTAGAGCAACAATGCAGGCTCTGGGTCAAATCCCTCTGCCTACTACAAGCATCAGGATGTAAATTTCTTCCCCCCCAATCCCAAAAAACCTGTACGTCTGAATTGACTCACAGAACTATAAAAAAAAATCTTAAGAAGTCATGCAATGTGCAGTTTCCTGGACATTTGCAACACACATGCTTTATTCACCATGATCACAATATTCTGAACACAATTTCAAATAAACAATGAATTGTTACCATGCCTGATCAAACGCACAAAGACTATGGGGAAGCATACCAGATGCAGGGTATTATTGGTGCAGACAGACACTGAGGTGTCGTTTACAAGCCCTAGCTCCTTAGCATCTGCGACATTTCTTCCCCCAATTGCTTGGACATGGCTGCTATTCTGCATACACTTATTGCATATTTAGAATTCATTGTGCATGCATTGTAAAAAAACAAAACAAAAAAAACCATATCAAATCTGTATTCTGTACATTGCTAAGGACTTCAAACTTGCTGCACATAAAGAACTCAAATGCTTTCCTGCTGCATTTATACTAGAATTTAGCTTTAGAAAGATAAAATTACAACCATGGCAACCCATCATCTTCATCATTCCTTGTACATACTGTACTTTGTGAATAAAGCTTTTGGATCTTAAGTCCTAGGGGCTATCCAAGTGAAAAAGCATCTTTGGCCTCAGAGCTGCTATCAAGAATTATGGGTAAATCCCATAATTCAGTGCTTTGACTTCACTTTCTGTTTTTAGTTGTCAGCAAAAACTACCCAACTAGGTGAATAACATATGTTAAACATGGTTCAGTCAAAAGTTCATTCGAGTCCAAACAGTGCATACTACATTTGTCCTGCTCTTAGACACCCCATTAAATTCCAAAATAGCTATGTAATTAACTGCAGAGCTGTCAGGTATGTTGAGATTTTCCTGCTTAAATGTGCAGAAGACACTTCAGGGCTGCACAATATGCACAAAAACATTATTTCGAATATACTGCTATATGTCATGATTCTGATATGCCTTGCAAACATATTAAAATACATGATGAGTTTTTGATGTTTACCCAGCCCTAAAAGAACCCGGTGCAAAACTTGCAATTTGTTAAGGACTCGTGTGCATAATGCAGCTTTATGCAGAATCCGTATTGTAAAGGCAAAAACTGTGATAGTGATTAATAAACAATATACTGTGCTTTACCAATTCAAGTCTTGAAAACACAGCTTTAGATGGCTAATACCAGAGTTTGCTCCATGACTCCACTCAGGTGGAGCTTCTCTCTCTCTCGGTGTGCGTGTTGGAGAAATATCAGAGACATGTTCCAGTGTCATTATCAGAGGTGATGTGCCTTAGACAGCCTGTCCTAGTCAGATAATGGACTCTCCTGCTGTCTCTCCCTTTATCTCACCCAAACGTCTGCAGAGTCTCCCTGCACAGTCATACTGAGGTATATACCCGTCTCACACATTATGCACATGACTGACACATACTCCACAGAATTCAATCAGGAGGAGTATGGTCACCTTAGCCTCAGAACAAATGGTGTTGTACTACTCTGACAGAATATCGACTGGGAGACTGACGTGCTGGAGGCATTTGGGAGAGCACTGAACAGGGTACCAGCATGAGGAGAGGAATGGAAAGGTGAAAAAGGTAGGAAAGTGGAAGGTAGTGGTGGAGAAAGAGAGAGAGCAATTTTAAGAATGATGTAGGAAAAAGACAGAAGCACCCATAAGAATGGCTAATTTTAACACACAATGACATTGCTGAGAGGAACAGGATGAGTTAGGGAGAGAGGGAATCAGGTGCACAATGCATTCAAAAACAGCATCGTGCAATTAAACTGTGAAAAACTTTCAAGATATTCAAAACAATACTAAAACCTTGATGTGATATGGTTAAAATGAATCTTTATTTTTAAAAGATAATACAACAAATGTGCTGTGCAGTCTGAAGGCAGCCAGACAATGACAGATTTTCATCTTAGTTTTCTATTTCAGCATAATGGATTTGAACTAAAAGATATAAAGGTGTCCTATTTTAGGAGACCAAAAGTAATTTGTCAAAGGAATATAATGTTAAGACTGTCATGGTCAGTACTTGGTTGTGCAACCTGTAGATCACCAGATGGGAGGCAGGCCCATTACACAGCCATTTGTTAAGTTTGTGCTTGTTTAGAGAGCTTTTTACCTTCAATCTCAACTTCAATAAGTCAAATGCATACTCATTGGAGTTTAAGCATAGAAGGTCCCATAAGAATGGCTCAACACAAGGACATTGTTGAGAGGAACAGGATGCGTTACCAGCACAGGAGGCTGAGATGGGGAATCAGGGGTGCAAGATATGTTAAAAACAAACAAAAAACATATTGTGATTATGATATGGCTCGCAGGATATTAAAAACGTCGATAAACGCTTGTAGACTTAGATTGGTCAGGAAGGTCAAAGAAAACAAAGAAAATGTGTTTTGTTAGAGGGATAATTTGCATATTGTAGCCCTCTGAATATCAGTATGCCAAAGACCAATATAATAATCACAAAACAAAGTAATGTAGTATTCTCATATAGAGAGTTAGATATGACAGACGAGGATGCAGAATAAGGCAAGCAGGCAAGCAGACAAGCAGCCCCGCTAACTGCCTGCTTACTGAAGTCAACCATGGAGTTTCCCTTTCTGGTCCCACTCCTCCACATTATTTGGAAAATAAATGCACATTCTTCTACGTGCAAGGCTTTATGGCCCTTGGTTGCATTCACCCTTTTTAGTAATTAAACGCATTACTAAATTGCCCGATTTCATACTGAGCACTCAAAGCTACTCAAAACAATCAAGTTCATAAGCACCTCACTACTAAATGTGTTCTTCTCAATGTGTCATAAGCATAGATGTCCCCTGTGACACACATGTGACTATGGCAGAATGGGTGCACTAAAAATAGAGACAGGCCATTCATCTCAGATATTCCCTACTGCTCCCGTAGTCAATGGCATCTCACAATAGCAAATAACTAAAGTACCTTAATGTACTGAAGTGTTAGGCACTTACATGGAGACCTGAGTAGGAATATAACAATAAGCAGTAATCCAATACTGTACCAACAATCATTATTATTGTTAGATGAGCAGTGTGACAACCTATGACTTAGGACATTTTTTCAGTCATGAGTATATAGTGACGGTGACAAATAGTCTGTGACCTTTGTAATATTTGAGAAGAAAAAAAGACAAACACAAACACCAATCACAGCCACAACCCCACACACGTGCATGCACACAGACAAATGTGAAGGTTTGAGTATGTGTCAGTTGTTTATAACCCTTGCTTTTAAAAGCATAATGACATCCTCAGACCTTAGACACACACAAACACCAGGTCATTAATGCAGAAGTATGCCTGTTTTCTTGAGTAAAATAACAAAATTGAATTTATAAACATGAAAGTCAAACATCCAAAAACTTCAGGAAATTGAACCAACAACAAAACATGATAAATGGTGCAACATGGTGCTAAGAGTCAAGAGAGTACTAGTCAGAGTTCCAGTTACAGATCTAACCTGAGGTCAGTAAGGTGGAAAACAGGACTAAGAGATGGTCAGGATTCAAGGGCTGTGTTTTTGCTACATGTCTGATTTGTGATCAGTGAAGATGTAGACACAGGTGTGTTTCTTGTTACAAGACTGACTTGAGATCGGAAAAGCAGGAGAAAGGGCTTTGCTTGCTAGTGTGAAAGGGCAGACAGGAGGCCAGTGAAAAAGCACACAAACCACCACTAGACACATCTAAAATTCCTGTGCCTTTCCACTCTAGTTCATAAATGTATGCACAGTTCCAATTAAAAGAAGGCCTTCCTCTTGTCCTCCCATGCACCTTCATAGGAAATGTGACATGATGCACAGCTGTAGCTTTTAATTAGAATTGCAGTTTGATCCAATTCCACATGGAGTCCATTTGTTGTACTGCTAAAAGTTAAAGACACCATCCTGAATGGGCCCGTGACAAGCCCATTAAGCACTGTGACACTAGAAAGCATATAATTGATACTTAGTTTTTGTTTAAAATCAAGCCTTCTTTGGTCCCTTCCTCTGCATCCCCACCCCTCTCTCATTATGCAAGCCTACCAAGGGCATGCTCCTCTATTCAATGTGCCACTGAGGCATCCATCAGCAAAAACAGATGTAGGCCTAAGTCCTCTCACAGTAGGACCAAAATCGTGGGTCGTATTGAGGGTGTTGCATCAAAACATGTGACATATGATAAAAGCGTCACCCACGCTTCTATTAACTGAGGTATGTTACATTCTTTCATTTAAAGGCATTTCAGGGGAAAATGTAGCAAAGTAGACTGATGTTTGTCTGCAAATCTAGATAAAAGAGCATCTTAATTGAATTGCTGTTTAATCATAACAGTTATAAACATGTCAATCTTTGACGCATAAGTGCATTGGCAGACCATGGGCAACGGGAGCTGTGCTCCACTAATGCATGACATTATTCCTGTTGAGACGTACCGCCTGGTACATTAAGTCAGCGTTATCACTCAGATACCACTGAAGAGCTTACAGACTGTGACATGACACTAGTCTGTGGCTAAGAAGAACTCTACCCAAAGAGAGAGAATAAACTGAATTAATAAAGCAAATTGGTCAGGACAGGAGAGTAGCCAATGCTTTCTTTTTGGGATATCATCACCACTCAATAAAATTCTGCCACAAAAACAATCCCAATTAACAAAATATTTGTGAGGTTAGTGCCATCTATGCATTATTGACTGATGCTGGCTTTGTATGTCTTTACATCTCAAAAATGGTCCAAACCCTGTATTAGTTTTCCAAGTTTCTATTCTTAATTTAGATGAAAGTAGCATTTTATGTAGCAATATCTAACCAATTATAATATTTAAAAGTCCACCTTGTTAGCTGTTGACTGATTTAGAATGTGATTTTAGATCCCTGAATTTGTTAAACTTTGGAAAACAATGTTAAATTAGATTTTGTCATCATTACCTTAAAGTGTGATTTTGATGCATCAACTTGTATAGTCTTTTTGGTTCAGCTAAAGTGTGTGTGCGCATAGCGAATATTATGACCTACAAGAGCAGAACAGTGTGCTGTGGATTAACTAGAGAACCAACCTAACTCAATCTTAATACATACCAATACCTACTCCTGGCGAGTAATTTTTTTATGCCAATTTAGTTTTCTACAATTTTCAGTACCTCCATAACACTCGTTACTCAAGTTAACTTTTTATTTTAAAATGCTGTTTGTTGAGTTTGCATTAGTTACATAACTTGCGTAACTCGCACCCCAAACCTGAATTCTATTTATATTTAATGACATATTTCACTTAGCCTAGTCACATTCACACTGCAGGTAAAAGTGAATCAAATCCAATCTTTTTCTCCATGTGTGACAGCTTTGTCATTTGGATGGCAGTGTGATTGAGCAAAAAAACAAAACAAAACAAAAACAAACAAAAGCGAACACACACACAAAAAAAGGGCCTTCTTACACCCTGCATTAACATGCGCTTCACGTCTGGATCATCTCTGGATGTACTTTGGTCAGATTTGGTTTACACTTCTCACCAAAATGCGTCCCTAGTCTGACAAGATGAGATCCAATTTTATTCCCCTATGTAGAAAGTCAACAGGTATGCAGTTTCTATTTTATTTCCAAACATGGTAACATTCCTAAACATGGTTCATCACTCACTAGTATACTATATGCTGTCAAATGTCAGAAGAATCTATTTAAAGCAGACAACTAATTACTTGCAATAGCAGAGGAGAAAGTTGTCTTGCAGCTGCTTTCATTTCTGTAGTCAGTGCCACAACTGTTCAGAGGCCTTTATGGACACAAAAGAGAAAACAGCACTTGGCATACGCATTTCCATTTAGACAACTGTTTACACTTGTATTAAATGAGATCAAAATCCATCTCATTTTGAGTGATCTGATCATATTCTGGTTACAATGCATCCTGAGGTTGTTTAGTATCCTATTTATAATTGCATATACAACTTTAAAAAATGTCCTGACTTACTATTTCAGATGGAAGAACAGAAAAGTTAGTCTTTGGTAGGAATAATTTAAAATGTGTTCTTTATTTCTTACTTTACAATGTTACTAGCAGTTTGTTGTGTAAATTGCATGTTCAAGTACTCTAAGAGGTCAAAATTCTCTTTAAAATGGCTGGTGTTGGTTTCTAACAAAGGCCATTTATGAGTCAGCAACCAAACAGCTCAATCAAACTACTCCGTGTAAAAAAAAGAAAAAGAAAATAAAAATACAGTACTGGACTTGGCTCTTCTTCTGAAAATGACATCTCAGCAGTAAGAAGCAGAAAGCAATGAGAAAGAGAAGATGACAGACAGACAAATAAAAACTGCACAGACAGAGTGAGAGAAACAGAATAATGTAAACAGCAGCAAATCTAATTTTCCACCTTTGAAACAAAAAGCCCTAGTAGAATCTGTTTTTCAAGAATAAACATGAAAAGTATTTTTCCCTGGTAAAAAAAAAAAAAACACCTTTTCCCCAGTTAAAAAGGTACAATTAAAAAAAGACCTGTGAGAAACAACAAAGAAGAATAGACAATAGCAAATACCAAATGGACCCACTCAAAGATAATTAGGACCATGGTTGGATATTTCATTTCACTGTTTGGGTGTGGGGAATAAACAGAATATAACAAGAGCAATTCCTGAAGGGGACAGTAAAAGTGCCAGCAAAAGTACTGTTGTATTAAATGTATACACAGTTAATCTGAAATATTATATTAAAGAAATGTTACTGTTACCATATGAGAACCAAGTATACCACATCACACATTAATGTCTGGCATTTGCAACAAACCAAACCATGTAAAAATCAGTCAAATATTCAAAATGTTCTGATAATTTTATCTGTGGCTCTCCTACCTGCATAAACATACATTAACTATGAGATGTGGCTGCTCCATACCAATATAGTGTAGGCTAATGTGTGTGGACATTTGGGGATGGTAGACAGTACATCAAACAACTGCGAGGGATATGAGATGCAAGCTTTCAGAACTTAATGTATTGCTCTGGATCTATAATTAGCACAATCTATTTCAAAGTCCTTTTAAAAATTATTTATAAATATATAGTTATATTTAAATGCGGACATTGGGGACAATTCTTGTTTTCTCCAGAAAGGGGGGGGAGGAGGCCAGGAGCCCACTGTCCACCCCATAATTTCCACCCATGATTATGACTGGCATCAGACATCTTAATCTTAATACAGATATCTATTTAGAACTAATATAACAGCATAGTGCTTATGTAAATGATTACTAGACATGAACTTTCAATTATTTAATTAAATAAAAGGACTTTGTTATACAAGTGATTTGTTTGTTCTCACAGCAAAGCTTTCAGGTGTCAGTCGGAAACTGGTCCAACTGGCAAGCCAGTTTTGCGTATGTACATCCAGCGTAGTTTCTCTTAGTGAATATGAAGTCCTAGGAGTATCCTGGGACTCTCAACAGCTCCACATTGGAGAACAGGTGATATTACAATTTCAAGATGCCCTGTATGGATATGGGAAAATCTGTGCACACTACTGGAATGTATTATACAATGGCACTCTTCATTGTACATTTGTCTCCAGAAATGCCTCAAGTCGACCACCACTTCCCAGGCTGCTACTGTTTCGTGAAAGTGGGTTAAAAGGGCAGGGGAATAACACTCAACATTGTTGGATTATTGTCTTTTGTCCACAGAATAGTGTCCCTGCACCAGACACAGCATCGCACTACATGACATCATGGAACACTGTCAGAGTGAGCCGCAACAATAACAGAATTGTTAACAGCAGAAATCACAACAGCAAACGTTACAACACCCCCCCCCCCGGCTCTCTCTCTCTCACACACATACATACATACATACATACATACATACATACATACATACACACTCTTTCCCCCTGACAATCAGATTTATTTTCACTCTAACTCAGTTTCATTCATTCATTCATTCATACAACTCAAAGAGATTACAACTTGGTTCAAAGTCCAACACGAATCTTTCAGGTGGACAGTTCAGCAAGCTAATAACAGCATACTAGCAGATCTTTGCAAATCTACCCAGCCCAAACCCATGATAACTCTACTCTCAAGTTGCCTGCAAGTCAGGATACTGCTGCAGGCAGAAGCAAGAGAGCGGCACAATATATCAATTTTAACTATTATAATAATATTGGCCTTTGCAACAGTGATACCACAGAAGTTTAAAATATAAGCTTTGACAATTTTTTATTTATTCTTTTTTGTGCTGTGAGCATGCAGAACTATCCCTAGCATTCTGGATTTGTATGCATTTTGATGAATCGTGGCATTCACATGATCCATCAAATTAAATAATTTAACCACTCACTAGTCTGCTTTTAATTAATTAATCACAATGTGCAGTAATGCAGTCACAAACCAGCCCATGTAATAAAGCCATGGCAGACAGAATGCCCTGCACAGTGCTGCTCTTCACTGGAACACCTGCCACAGAGAATCACTGAAGTGTTATCCCCATCCCACCCACCACCCCGACAGATTATTAAATTCCTGCACCAGTCAAACAGTGCTAAATTCAAAGGTTATAGCAGTGCTAAAAGCAGCAAGTGGAGCTAGCAATGGGAATGATATCTTGATAAATATGTTTAAAAAGCCATAGTGATAAATGTAAACAAAGCAAAGCTCCCAAGAGGTCCATGAGGATGGCCAAGGTGGTGTTGTGGTGCAGTATGCCAGTTTTACTTTTTACACTGGAGCCATTTGGCCAGCTGTGCTTCTACTATGCTATAGACAAGCAAAACATATACATGCTGCTTATTTCTCTTTTAAAGTCTCAAGCATGAATTGCTTTAGGCAGCATGCCACCAACATCGCAGATTTTGGAGCAGCAATGCAACAAAAGGAGAGTGATGTTTGGAGTTAGTCTATTAGCTTTGTGACTGCTGCTCATTATCAAGATCTGTTTACTCCAGTTTGGTTTACACCATTTAGCAAACATGTAAAGCAGTAGTCAATCTTTACTAGACAGAACGTTTCATTGGACAGCCCTCTCCTGGTAGCTGGTTGACTCAATTAACACTGCATCACACTGAGGCCTGAGATAAATCTATGCATTAACCATAAAGTGAAGTTTTGACATAAGAAACCTGACAACCTGGCTGTAAATAAGCCTTTCAGAGTACAGGTAAAACAGTACAGCTGGAATTTCACATGTCTGTCATGTAGCCTGTTCTGTTTATTATGGTGACGTGAAATGTACACTGAGAATCTAGAGTCATCTACACCAAAACAATGACATCCACACCAGGGTAATATACAAACGGTCAGACAGACAATCAAGCAAATAACTTATCTTTTGAATTCCTGTGCTAACATTTCAGGGAGATGCGTCACAAAGCCAGATTAGATATGCAATAAAAAATGAATTAAAAGACTTTTATTGGACAGTCCTGAATGTATGGCTACATGAGAAAGTTGGTTCATGGTGGTAAAAGCTGCCACACCTCAAACAACTAACTGCACTTATCAGCTAATTATATTGCCCATCAGAGGCTCAACGAGGTGTGTTGAGGCAAAGAAAGCATTAAACTGCTTAGAACTGTGAAGGGCAAAATTGAGTCATAAAGATCCAAGTCTATACCCCCCACCTTGTGTGTGTGTGTGTGTGTGTGTGTGTGTGTACTCACCTGCACAGGCATTAAGGAAAAGCCAGTCACTCTTCCTCATTCGGTTCTTGATCTGCTTGAGTTTTTTGAAGTCCACCTCCAGCTCCTCCTTGCTGCCATGAGCTCCGGCAGCCACTTCGATGCGCTGGATGTCCTGAATCTGCACCTCTGAGTCTTGTTTGAAGGTGGAGGGAGACCGCCGTTGCCCGCCTGGCCCACAACCTCCAGCCCGAGGCCGACCATGGTCCTGTTCATTGATGACAAGCGAGGGTTCACCCGGCTCAGACAGCTGGATGACATCATTGGGCCGAGGGTGATCACACACCACACAGCGTGGAGTCTTGGGCCAGTTGTCATATGTGCATGCAGCACAACTCCACCTCGCCGTCCTTGTGTTTAGCCGGTTACGGTCATTGTACTCCTCGCAAGGGTCCACAGGGAGTATCGGCACCGGCCTGCAGCCTGAGGTCTGGGGTGTCTCAGTGGGACTGCATGCCCTCTGCCTCTGGCACAGGCACTGCGTACAACGCACTGCCCGTGGCCAGTTTAGGTAGGTGCACATCTGGCATGACCACTTGGCGCTGGAGTCCGAGGTTGGGACTGGGCGGACCCTAGGTCTGGCGCTGGAGTCGGGACAGATGAGGAGGCTGCTGCCACCTGTGTCCTCGTGAGGAGGGTCCCACCCGCGGCCAGCATCCAGTACAGGGCCGCTTTTAAACGGCTCTTCTGTGATGATGGCACCGCTGGGCCTCTGAGCACGGCACATGGTGCATTTGATGGAGGAGGGCCAGTTCTCGTAGGTGCAGTATTCGCAGGCCCACTTCACTGCCAGCTCCGTCATGGTCGCTCACCAACAGCCAAGCCAGCGCACACGCATACACACACACACACACACACACACACACACACACACACACACACGCGCGCGTGCACACACGCACACACCCACCCACCCACCCCAGTGCTGATATTACCCACACAAGAGCAGGCAATCAGCAAACTGTTGGAAAAAGGGGGGGGGGGGGGGGGGAAACATGTGCATGAAAGTCAGCAAGGATGAGGAAGGAGAATGCTGGCCATTAGAATATACTTTACATACAAAAAAGAAAGAACAAAAAAATTGAGAAAAATTTCACTGCCTATTTGGTAAAAGTGAAGTTCTACCTTTTATTTTATAAGAGTAAAGAAAAGGTTATACTGACGAGACTCCCCTGACTCACATGTCTTATTTCAAGCCAAGCTCAGTAGAGAAAGTCCTGGAAAAGGCAACATTCGTGTCCACATACACAGGACATATTGATTTCATACACACATCATATTTGCAGTTTTTTTCCCCCTGGCATACACTTCATGGATTTGTTTCTGAATACAGGACAAGTGTAATATAGAGACATGAGTAAACAAAGCTGTTGAGAGAGAGAGAGAGAGAGAGAGAGAGAGAGAGAGAGAGAGAGAGAGAGAGAGAGAGAGAGAGAGAGAAGGAGAGAGACACGTGTGTCTACACAGTTATGCAACGAGGCGGGTGAAGGTAGAAATCCTATATGCTATCCCTTGTCATTTCGCTGTAAAGTTCACGCCTGAAAGCTAGCCTTAGCACAGCAACTGTAGCTCCGTTACGCGGCCACAGGTCTAGAGTTTAAGTTAAACGCTAAATTTAAACCAGGCTTTTGCGCACCAACTGGGATTCTTTCACTAAGCGTGATCACTAACAAATGTCTCTATATGTTAACATTTTTCTTAAACCATAGACATCTTAAAACATAAAACAGACATCTTTTGCTCATCGCTATACCGCCTCCTTTTATGTTTCTGTCAATATCGAAGCCATCTAATTAGCTGTCTAAATAGCTAATTGTAGATTTTGTAACTTTACTATTCTTAAAACAATCCAAACATTTTTTCTTGCATTAAAATGAGTGGCAATGAAGTCAGCTGAACATCTTGTAGACAAGGCTGACTGCATCAAGAGTGCAAACACCAGCCATACAATTAACATAGATGTGATAGCGTTAACACTTTCTAATTGTTCAGTTTTCACTAGCTAGCCAGCTGTCACATAGGTAACCAGAAGTGACGGGGGAAAATGAACCGTTAGCTATCTGAATTAGCAACTGTGCTAAAGGTAACAAAAATTTAGAGAATGTTAATCAAAACAAAATACCGTTAGCAGGCACTAGCTAGATAGCTATGGTTAGCTAACTAGCTAGCCAAACAAGCGCACTCGACTCCTAAACAACCTCTTCAGCCAACAACCTACCTACAATCAGGATACGACGGCTAGATCGCTAACTAGCTATAAAAAGTCGCTGATTAATGATAAACTAGCGCTATAACAGCAAGCAAGCTAGCATTGGCCTGACAGCAACCAGGCTAGAAATATAACCTACTTCGTGCAATTACCCTGGCTAGCATTAGCTTGAACGCTAACTTTCGTCAGTAGCGGCACTGCAAGACCATTTTAATCTTCCAATGCTTCAATTAGGAAACAATAAAACAGGCCTACCGGGGGTTTTGCTTTCGGATTAAAACAAAAGCCTGCTTTAATAAAATGTAGATTGACTAAAAAGTCTCACCTTTTCTTTTTCTCTTTCTCTCTTTTGGGTTAGTAGCAAAACAAACCCTCTCCGAGTTACCCAGGCGCTTTTCGACCTCTTCGGTGCTACGTTATACTTCAAAGATTAGCTACCTATTTTACCAAATGCTGAACACTTTACTTCTTCATTGTCAAATACCAATCTGACTACAGTTAGTTGGTTGGTTTCGTGGAACAAGCTCCGTTCTCTTTGGCATCTCAATCCTCGACTTCCATAGCTGGTAATATTCGTGTGTACCTTTAATGGCGGCGCCAGGGAGATACGGGAAGCCAAAATAAACCTTTAGTAGAAGGGTTACCAAGGCGTGAAACGTCATTAGTCATGTGACCAAACATAGTGATGTTATTGGATGAATTAGACACATGCGTTTGAGGGGATATGAATCCTGGTCTTAGAAAGATATTTGGTATGACAAACACTGGGATTTTTCACGAAAAACTGATATTAGATAAGACTGCACATTGGAACTAATTTTCTTCCATTTATTTATAAACATTACAGACATTATAGCATAAACCCTTTTTACTGCTTGTGATCTGTGCTACTCTGACATTAATTCGTTCAACCCTGAATCTAGGAAAGAAAATCCTTTTGTAGATTTGAAATTTTACAAGAAGATTTTTCAACGGGTTTTCCTTTTTTTGCCTTAGGGGACGCTTGTCCCAACCAGACGTGACCACAGCCTGTTCTAAAATCTCAGTCCACATATCCCTGTAGCTGAGCTCAATTTGCATATTCACCAAAAATCAAAGTTTTCATGACTCCCTATATTAACTACAACTCACAAAACGGCAAACTGAATGTGAACTAGACGAACTGGACACGGTTCAAATCGTGCACAAGTTCACGATACACATATCCTCAGCATTGACGAGTACTCTTATACAGTAATGAAAGGTGTCGGCGATGAACCTTTAAAGAGTGATTATTACAGTTTGTAATGGATATTTTGTGTCTGTGTTTATGCCTACAAAGTGTGATTAAAAATAAATATATTTTTTTCAGACAAATGAAAAAGATAGTTACAAGTTGTCAACCTCCTTTACCTTATTATTTATTTTTTTAGAACCTTAATCAAAAGTTGGCGTCACGCCTAGGCACCCTCGTGTATTGTACGTCATTGAAAATGGCAGCCTACTTGAGCCGATTGCACCATATTTCACTTCACGTTTCCAACGTGAATAAACTATCTTACGACCTTGTTTCAAAATTTCAGTTTAATCTCTTCGCTGTGAGAATAACCGACAAAGCAAAGCAGCTCGCTTTCCGCAAAGGATCCGCTATATTCCTCGTTAACGAGCGATCAAATGAGCCTAAGCAGAAACTGAACGAACAGTTCTGTCCTAACATCTCTCCTTCAAATCAAGAAACCTGGAATCATATGAAACTTAGAGAATCGCGATCTGCTGACCACGATGTTAATAAATGTTTCTACGACGTGCAGGCTCCCTATTCGGTGGATAGCGCCTGTAATGTATGTTTCGAAGTTGATGATGTTGAGAGGTCATTTTCCTCTCTGCGCGATCAAGGCTGTGATATCCTGGTGCCTCCAACACAAGTACAGGACGACTGGGGGCACGTCACCTACTCCGTCGTAAAGTCCATCGTAGGAAATGTTTTCCACACGCTCATCGACAGGACTAAATATGAGGGTAACTTCTTACCCGGGTTTAACGAGTATGTAACTGTAAGCGATGAAGACGTACAAAATGCGAAGGACGAACAGTGTCCGGTGACGCATTTTGACCACATCACGTTTGCGTGCCCGAGACGCAGTGCGAACGAAGTCATGCGCTGGTATGAGAATAACTTCAGCTTCAAGAGGTTCTTCATTGGCAGGTAAGTGGGTGTGTCCCCACATATTCTGGCCAAATGCTAAATACACTGATATGTCCGCTCATTGCTCTGGGCTGACTTGCGCTACAAATGAAGATGATTTGCCGAGAACCGTTTTTGTCTCCCGGAACAGTAACGAGGACGTGGAGGAAGGATTCGTGATGAACCAGGATGGCATCGGTCTGCGTTTGACTGCTATGGAGTACTGGAAATGCAGCGAGACTGGAATCAAGCTCGCTTTCAAAGACAAAAATGAGCCACATTGCAAATTCGTCATCGCAGAATCGCTACCCGAGCAGGGTATAATATTATCGTTGAGAGAGCGTTTAGAATGCTACTCGCTTTAACGTTTTAACATGATTCTGGTGCTGAGATGCCTATAAGAAACTATGTGGTATAGGATCAGTTTACAGTAACGCTATCACTGACGGTCAGTACAGAGAATAAGTGCAAAATCCTGTTTTTTAAAGTATGCACTGCACTTTTTTTTTGTTGGGTGTGTTGTGATCCTGGTTTATTTGCTTGTCTGTGGATCAGGCAGAAACCAGGTGGATACGTTTCTAGAGCAGCACAGGGGTCCTGGGATCCAGCATGTTGCCCTGTTCACGGAGAACATTGTGTCTACGGCACACGTCATGGCAGAAGCTGGAGTCCAGTTCTTCTCGCCACCTCCAGCCTACTATACTGAGGTATGCTCCCAAATTCATACAAACAAGCCATGGGTCATATCCAATACCCAGTCCAAAATCTGCAATTTCTTCCAAATGTTTTTGTTTCTGAATGTTTGTTTTATTTGACTGTTTTTTTTTTTTAAATGATTATTATTTTATAAATTAAACCTATCTTTGTGTTGTTGATGGCCAGGTTGGGGCATCACAATTGCTGGCTTACTTCTCTCACCAGCAGGCACTATGCTGCCTAACTCATTTAGAATTTTGCTTACAACAAATCATACTAAATCATAGGTTTTGGTACTGTGAGCCTTATAGTGGAGATGCAGTTTTTTATGTTAAAAAAGTACTTTATATTAATAAAAAAATCTTTGTTAAAAAATACCAAAACTTAAATGAGCTTGTGTTCTTCATAAAATCAGTGTGTAATGTTTCAGTAATCTATATAGTAATATGTTAAGTGTAATCTTTGTCAGGTTGGGAAGCAGCAGGAGATCGAGGAGGCGGGGCATGACCCAAAAAAGCTAAAGCGGCATGGCATCCTATTGGATACAGACTTGTACATGCGCAACAAGTACAGGAGCATGCCTAGTGAGAGGTTGGCATCTAAACAGATTGTATGAAATGTTCAGAACTTCTTACATTATGTATTTGATCCAAGCTTGTTCAGACATCACTTCCTGACAGTATTGACCCAAAGCATTCACCACTGCCTGTTTGGTCTGACAGCACTTTCAAATCGTTCTATTTTTTATAGAGGTTTTGTTATCATGATGCTGATGCATGCTTTGTTGGGAAGTGTGGAAATTTCTTCACCCTGTTGTCCTGCGGTTGAATGTGAAATCACAAGGTCCAAATAGAATTTGTTATTAAGCATCATGACTTCTGGTCTTTGACAGGGTTGCCAGCAGGTACCTGCTCCAGCTGTTTACAAAACCTATTTTCTCTGAGGACACCTTCTTCCTGGAGCTGATCGAGCGGAGAGGGGCCAGTGGGTTTGGTGAGGGAAATATCCGTGCCTTGTGGAGATCTGTTCAGTTGTATATGGATTGTGATAGGCATGAACAACATTGAGTGGACTCAGAGATTCAAAACAAGCAAACAACCAGTCAATAGTCACTGCCAGTCAGATCACTGATTGGCTATTGGGATTGTCAGATATGCAACATGAATTTATACTTGCAGAATTTCCTGCTGTAAAAACACTGGCACTTAAGATGAACATTAAACATCATTTTATGGGATTCTGTTGAACTGCAATGTGTCTTTGTTTCTTGTCTTCTACTGTAATTGGAGTTGGAGTATATTAGGGTAAATGCAAAATACAGTTTAATATATGCTTGATGTAACTGTCAAATGCTGAGGTTTGGAAAACATACCTTATGTGACATTTATTTTTTGCTGACCTTTCTAACTCTGAAATGAGGGGCCTGTTAATTAGCGTAATTGTTATGAAGGGTTTGTTCATTAGCTGATGACAACTTGGGTGTGAGCAGGAAATAACTAAAATGTGCAGAGCAAAGTGTTCATGACTGAACTATAGAAATTAGCACAAGTCTAACTTGAAACTTTTAATACAGGTTGTGTGATATTTTCACCCTTTTAGCGCCCCCTACTGCAGATTGTTTGCAGTAGGATGATATACTAAGGTGTAATAAATTCTCACTTCAAACAAGAGGACACACATAATTATGCAGTTCAATACCAATCACTGGTTTAGAATCTTATATTCATGTCCTTATGAATATATTAATCTTACTTTAAATGAATATTTTTATTTTTATATTACAAATGTCCTATTGTTGGATGCCAAATGACAGTGCTGATGTTTGAACTGTTGCCTTTCATGTCATAAGCATGATTATTCATGGTGAGAACCATCAGAACCCAGACTTGAAGAGGCTAGCCCAAAATAGAAGACTGGCCATTACTACTCATTTTAAATCTCCTTTGTTCAAACACCTCATCAAGCCATCAGAAAATCTAAGATGTTTTGCAGTCTGATTTTGGGATACCAGAATCAGAATGAATAGCATCAAACATGAATGGCATTCTGACCTAGGTAAAATGAAGGAATCTAGTGGTGTTGTTGGTTATCACATTAGGAATTGCTGGGTGTGAACAGTAGGTCACTCGTAATGGCCCTTTGAACTGATTACAAATGTCATAGCCTCGCTGACTGACCAATAACTTTGAGGAATAAAATAGATCCAGTAATAGTTTATAGGTAGTTTTAATTTAAAATTTTAAAGCTATTTGGCACATCCCAGATGAACATGCATTGTGCACAGAAAGATTGTGCATAAAATAATATGGGCAGGAATAGCGAAGTTGTAAAAGAGAGTTTCAAAATAAAAGTTTAAAAAATGGTGCTATTAAAGTTGGTTAAGGTTTCTGTAGATTGATAAGTGGATTAATAATATTGATAAATGGAAAATTTGAAAGTTTTGAAAAAGGATCTGTTCAATATTACATTTTTAATTTGCATAATCTGTGGTAAAATATGGATTAATATATTTATTAATTAATATATTAATGTCTGGATTTGCTGTGTATATGTATAACAGAAAATCTAGAAGCTGACATATAGAATTTGTAACTTTTTTTTTTTTTGGAAATTAAATAAGGTTCTTTTAAAAGTTTTAAAAGTTGAATATATAGGACGCAGTTGTTATATCTTGCCACTAGGTGGGGGGTAAACAATTAATTTCGTCTAATCAATTTCCTACTTCGCAAACAGCGTCTTTCATCTCAAACAAATGTGATCAACAGATGAATCCAATTTTTATGGAAACCTGTTAACTACAAATGGCAGTTCTTCCTGAGCTGCAAAGGAATCACTCAAGCTTCCATAAAGCACTGGAATTGCTATAACACACTATGAGTCCATACTAACCCTGTTTACATTCATAACCATTTACCATGTTGACAGCTCTATTATGATGATGTATTGTACAGGTAACTGGATGTCTTTGGGCCTTACCCAAAGTTTGACCTGGCCTGACTGCTAAGTATACTGATGCAAGTATGATATAAGCCTGGCTAACAAGGCTTGGGCCTGATGGCTGTGAGATCCAATTATAGTCTCTGGACAGCTCTGATGTGTGCTATCTGAAACACCCTTATCCTATTGACATCTGGCATCCAGACTAATGATGTCACTTCCTGGCATGCTAGGCCATCTGATTGTTACTAGGTCATTGATCAAAACGGACAACTACAAATAACCAGATATATGACAACAATTACATTACACGCTTCACACTTTCCCTCCATGAAATATTAATTATTTTAAAATGCCTATATTATTTTAGATGTTGCTCATGTGACAGATTCTTTCATGGCTGTAACAATACTTTATATCAGTTGAGCTCTTCTATTGAAAAGTAGGCCGTTGTTTAATTAATCAAATTGCCTAAGAGTACTGCCTGTTCCTGTGTCTGAGTGATGACTGATAGTTTGTCTGTGAGTCCAGACTCTTGCACTGGGTTTAAAGTCAATGTGTTTTTAGATGAGCTCTGTATCCATGTCTGTGAGTATAGATTCTGCTCACAGTCTCTGAGTCTTTATTATGTGTGTGAGTTTCTGCTCTGTGTGGCCTTGAGATTCTGCTGTCTGTAAACATCTCCTGTCAGTATATGTGTGCGTGTCTGTAAGTCTCTGCTGTCTGTGAACATCTCCTGTCAGTGTATATGTGCATCTGTGAGCCTCTGTTGTCTATCAATCTGTGCATCTGTGCTCTTCCTGCTGAGTCCACATTCTCTGCCTGTCCATCCTCATGTAGACCTCTGCCTCACAGCAGATGCTCTAGCGAGATTAACATACAGTCTGTCAGGGCTGGGTCAAAGCTGAACTCACCCCACCTCTCACATACACAGCACACACAACAATGTATATACATATGCACACTAGGAGCGGCCCACTCTCAAAGCTGTTTTGAGTGACCGGTTCCTTGATTTATAGTTATTGTTTTGATTGATGGCAATCCGATTTTAGCTCAGTACGTACTGAACAAATTCACCAAGTTAAGAGAATGCATATGCTTTATACGAGCAATTAGAAAGTACATGAAAAACCCTGAACTTTTTGGTATTGATTGAACGTCAATGACCTTTTTGGATGACTAGAATCATTATAATGCCATCCAAATGCTCAGTGCTTTGTTAATTAAGCACATACTCAAGGATGCTTACATATACAGTCCACAGTACCACTTAAGACCCTGGAGTCCCGAGCCATGATATCACTCTGGGCAACTTTCAATGAAAAAGGAACTCCTTGCAATAACCTGGTTTTACTCATAGGAAGTCTAGTCAAACCTGCCATATTTGCAGTATTACACAATGATGCAAACATTCTGTAAAATAGCCAATAAGCATGAGAAGGTTCTGTTAGAGATGACCTCACAGGAAATGAATACATACTGGAATTCAATTGGGTGACTATTAAAAGTATTAAATTCACACTTCCTCCTAAGCAGCCAGTGCTGGTAATCTCTAGAGGCTGACACCAGGGCTCCATCTGCCTCAGTGCTGCACACCCAGAACGGTGTCACAGAAAAACCTGATAGGTGCGTGGCAGTAGCAGGTGATATAGAGGTGTCACACCAAGTCTCTGCTGAACGTGAGCTGCAGACCCATGTCATTGCGAGGCACCTTAAACGGATTACTGACATGATATCTGACATGTATACTAGGTGAACTGTTTAATGTCATGTGGGTGGGGAAACTGAGAAATCCACATTCCTCTTCATGGTGGGCACTTTAATGGTACTGCCTGGTGCTGGGTGGCACTGCCATCAAAATCATGCTAGTAAGAACTTTCTTGTCAAGTCTGTGTCTAATCCACATATGCATTGCTTAATAGAACTCTAATAGAAAATAGCAGTATATAGACAAGCCACTTAAACTTAATTATCCGGAACAGTATTGCTCTTGAAACACATACAAAATTTATGCTATTCCTGCACTTTGACAGTGTTTGCTCAGTAGGCACAAGAACATTATTACAAAGTTTGTTTTCAGAAAGTGCAGGCAAGACCAAATTTTATATATCTGACCAGACACTTTCATGTTATTTTTGTCAACGATTCAACGTCCTTTTAAGCTTGGTCTGATTTTACTGGTCCTCTAGAAGGAACGTTTAAGTGAGATACAAGACAACGAAATCACTGTGTGAAGACATAGGCTAGTTGGGTTAATGCCTAGGACAGTTCTCCACAAAACGCACAAACTGGTATACATGTTATCCACATGCTCTTTCAAATCCTTTCTTGTATCAGCCTACACTTACACACTGAATATCTTTTACTGAAAGCCTGTAGGACGAAACTGAATCTTACCAACTCGAAAATAATTTAATAATTAAAGACTAACGTTCACAACTGCCTCCAACTCTAATTTGTGTTCGATTTTTTTTTGTCCGGTAGCCATACCACTTCTAGAATGGAACTTGTTAGTTAAATGACTTTGTTTGTAAAGTATGTATAAAAAATTCAATAAATTGTTTACCTAATTTTATATACATTATTCATTATTCAATTATATTACTATGTAATCTCTTTTTAGTTTTGATATTTAATATATTTTGTCAATTTAATTTCTTCACAAACTCTTTCTCCCCCTCCCCCCCATTGGCTTGGAAAATGGTTTGGCCGAGCGTGAAGCGACCGGTGCGTAATAGCGCGTTGAGTCGCGTTCGGCGCTCACTACATAGAGAAGACCATCCCCGTGTGCCGCAGCCAACACGGGGGGGCCGGAGTCATGCACCAGTGAAAAAGCGGAGCACAGTCGCGTTTTTACGAGGACTGAAGATGCATTGACAAAGTTAGTTTACAAACATATTTACTTCTGATTTAGTCAGCTATTCATTCAGCTTGAAAAGTTGTTTGGTTCTCGTGAGTAACTTACTTCCAATTACGACACATGCAACTTGTTGATTACCAGACTAAGTTATTCCATATTCACATATTCATAGTCAGCCACCACAATGTTTGTTCCAACAAGTAAATATGAAATGGTTGTGCATCGTGCCAGTGTCTGTGTGCTGTAGCTCATAACTTTGTTACTCTTTTTATCACAGAGTATCTTTATTTAGCAGTAGCATCTGGCTAAGGAAACGGCTATGAGCTGGTAAGCTAGCGAAGTTAGCTATTGTTTGTTCAGGCATGTTTAGGAGCTTATAAAGCCACCTGTCTGTACAGTAACAAAGGTTCATGACTTAGAACAAAGTATACTTAAAATACTTTTGATGCTTATTACTTTAAATATTGGTGTTAAATGTTATTAGCAGTTTAGTATAACAGCTAGTAGGTTGTTATTTGCTACAAATTACTGAACAAGAGGACTTACATACTTGCTATTAACCAAATTAACCATTCGTTTTATTTACTACAGACATGTTAGCCTAGACGTTTTTGTAGTTCTTATTCAATTTTAAGAAGGATGAAGTTTTGGTAGAAGTTTAGGTTAATATGTTTGCCATGGAGGAACAATGCATCAAGAATGCAGAGCATGCTAGGCACCACGTTTCTAAAGAGATGTTCTGGCTACATAACGTCCGACATCAGCTACGCACATTAATCGTTGGTGGACTGGAGATGAGTGAGGAATCTTATAAGCCGTTAGAGGGCAGTTATAACGACTACACGAACATGCCATGGGTGCTGGGCATGCCATGCATACATAGCAATGGAGTCTTTCAGCTTTTTCAAATTCTACAACAGCCTCCCCCTCCACTCTTTGGCCCGGAAAGCATGGACCTCAATTGCAAATTTGTAAATAAATTAACTTTCACATTTGACATCATATTCCAGAGTTTGGAATATTTAGTTATTTAGTTATTAAATGGTTATTACAATAGACTTTTTATTGCATATACCGTTGCTTTGTTTTTGGTATTTTTAGCTATATCTTACTGTGTTGACTTTGCAAAGCATGGTCTCATGTACTTTTCAGACACATGCTAAACTCCTACACAGTGAACAAAATGTACACTTGTTTCATTCTAACTCTCAGCATATTTGTACAGATAGCAATGGGTTATTACAAAGTAAGTGATCAAAGTAATATCTCCCTTTTTGATACGAGACATATTAGTCATCTTCCTTAGCATGTTTTTGAATCAAAGGATACACAGTATTATGAAGTTCCTCCATGTCCTATGAGTAGAAGTCTTAAGTGCTCTAGCATGTTACTACACAAATGGCTGATTGGCTGTTATGCTGCTTAGTGCTGGTGAGGAGGGTGTGAACTTCCATTTTTGTTTTTAAGGTCCTACTGAGTCATGAATGGCAAATGCCATAGAAACCATTTGAACCTTCTTCTTCTTTATAAGCCATCATTTGTTATTTATTGTTTGGTTGAGTTAAGGATACATATGCAAAATCTTTGGGTAGAGGTTTGTGTAGGTCTAAACCAGGTGGTTCCTTTTGTGGCTTTTTGAAAGACAGCTGTTCTAAACTTACTTCATATTGAAATCACTCAATCAAATGGGAAGAGTTTGTTTCTGTTTGAGTTTCTCATTGGCGCTGACTGAATATGCTGTCAGACTTTTGCTGTCTTAAGCAATCATATTCTGCTGTGTTGGTCTACATTTTCGGTGTCTCAGACTTACTTTTACTTCCAAAATGCTGGTAAGGAGGTAGTAGGTAAGGGTGGCATCAAAAGCTTTGCCTGTTCTGGCCAAAATACTTTTGAGTAAAATTAGCAGAATTCATGCTGTTCTATAACCCTGCTTTTGACTTGGTATTGTTTTGTTATTATTTTTGCTCTTGAGGGTATTTCACCAAATATTATCCTGGTTCAAAACCTTGGTCATTCTTGTTGGAGTGTACATTTTCTGCAAAGCTCATTGACTTCCTTCCTTTTGCTAGGGCATTTTGTAGAAATAGTTTGAGGGAGTGTTTGTGGTGGTTGGGCGTAACTGGTAAAAGGCCTAATTTCTTAAAAGGTAGGAGCCAGAAGAGAGAGAGCACCCAGAACAGGTTTGCCATCAGGTAACTGCTTTTTTTGAAATATAAGATAATAAAATTTTCCCTATTGTCACAAAGATGGGCGACCTCAACATGGTCGTTAAGAAATTATTTTTCACAATCAATGTTTACCCCTCCTCGCATCAGTGATTTTACTTTTGGATTTTCTTCTCTACAGAAAAGTTATTTTGAGTATTGTATGTTTGCAAACTGCTTTAGATTTAGATTGGATCTATTTTAAAGTTTGGATCAGGTTTGGATATTCTAAATCCGTTTGATAGTGTCTGACTGCAAAATTCAAGTTCCTTATTCAGTATCCACGTCACAGTGAGTAAACTTAGCCTGGGACAGGTCCTAGCCATTTCAAACTGTAGCGTTTCATTCTTTAAAAAAATAAAACATCCAGCTGATCTTAGATCAGTGCTCTTAGCAAGAGACATCTTGGCTGCCTCCCCTATCTTTAACACACACATTCTGCATTTTTATGATGTGAAAAAACATACAAAGTAAGCTATCAGGAATTCATATATGGATGGGCATGATCTTATTATGAAACAGATATACTGTAAGGGCCTTTGTACTTTGGATGTTCTTGGTGACCCTGTGCTACTACATATGTTTAATTGTTTTATAGAGGTCATTTGCCATTAACTAGGTCACTTAATCTGGTTTCTTCTACCCCACCCTGCGGTGAATGGAAGTTCCCATATTCAGTTACATGGTCAGCGAAGATTTTATTACCTCATTGCTGTGAGTTTAATCATCCACATCAACACGAGGAGAGACTTCTGCATTTTATGCACATTTGGAAGCTGAATGTTGCCACTGGTTTCAGAAGTATGAACATGCAGAAAAGGAAGTGCCATTTACTGTGTTCACAAATCTGCTCTCATCAATCTCATTAAAAAAATTAGAAGGCCCCAAGAGTATGGAAATAAGCCTATAAAAGACATAATGCACATGACATGTATTGGTAGTACACATCCTGCAAATATAAGGTATTACCAATTCAGTCTTTCCATACTTATTTAAAACAGTATTAAGATAAATCTAGGGATTAAAAGTCCCAATTGTTTAATGAATTTGCCTCTTTGGTTTTACAGAGTGAATATAACCCTAGACAGGTGACACTTGCTAAGCCTTTGATGCTTTTGTTTTAAATTCACAGTATGTTTGGGTTTACAAGGCATGTCTGACATTACCCAGCATGCAGTTGAAACTCTGAACATTTATTGTTTTAATTCTGTTAATGACTGATGAAACTGACTGGTAGTAACCCTGCTGACACTATGGTGGTTTGGTTTGCCAGTTTTATACTTAGCATAAAAATGTTTACTATAAAGTATTCTTTACATTTCAATGTTGATGGAAAAAAATCGTATTGCATCATTGTCTCTCTCTGCTTCTCTTTCTATCTCTCTCTCTCTGATGATCTCTCTCTCTGTCTCTTTTTATCTTTCTGAAGATCTCTCCTCTTCATGCAGATGCTTCTTATTTCCTAGTAACGATTTAACAGCCCAAGCTGTGTTAGCACTGGTAGTTTCCAGATGGATCTATACTATACAAGAAAGGACTATGGTACACACACTGAAGAGGGTTTTTCTTACACCACCGTGTTTGCAATGGGCTCTAGACACAAATGCATTTTCTCCAGGCACAGGTATGTGGTATGCCAGATTGGGGTATTGCATTAAATGGCATGTCCTCTCCAAAGAAAAGGGAGTCTCTGTCACTCCTTCATTTAAGCTGCACAGACCTGCAGGGCTTTTGTGTTTATGGAAAGTGGTTGGGGCAGCTGTGTGCTTATGAACCTGTGGCTGAGTGCCTCGTTCCCCTCCATGTTTCTCGCTTCTTTGCCCCGGGTATTGTGCAAGCTGAACCAAATCAGTTTGGCACATGTGCCGCTGGCTGCATTCACACACAGCCACGCTCAGCAGACTGACGTGAACACATGCATGCTTGTTGCCAGTTTGGCACACTTCTTTGTCAATGAGCATGTAAAGTTTTCTTTAAAAAAAAAAGAAAGGTTTCTTGGGCTGATGCCTTTGTGGATATTCCATTGGATTTAAGGATTCATTTCACACATTTTGAAATGTCATGATCACAGCTGATCTCCTACAGGCACCATTTCCCCATGGTGCAGAGTTTTTGGTTTGGCTTGAGCCAGGCTGGGAATGTGCAACTTTGAGAGCACAGCTATGACTAACTGATTGGCTGCATCCTCAAGGGCACTGAAACCCTGGCCCTGAACAACTAAACTCACCCATTGAGTTGAATGAGACACCACAAGCCCCCTTTACTTTTTTTTTTTGGGGGGGGGGGGGGGGGGGCTAAAAAGTTTTTTTGATGGATTTCTGGTTGATGTGAGACACAAGTTGTGTGATTATGATGAGTAATGCTACATGATACACCATTATGACTTTTATTTTATTATGTATTAAATTTCAACATATTATTTGCCTTAATTCTCACCACACCTACAGTCATGCTCCATTAGTCACCTTTAACTCTCAGCACAGATGCAGTATCGCTATCTCCTCATGCAATCTGCTCATCTGACCTTGGGCGAAAAAACTGCTGAGACAGTGACAAAACAGACTATCAACTATATTCCTCTATCTTTCCAAATGCAGTGTCACTTTCTGAACCTAATTATTCCCCTCATCCTATAGCTCAAGCAAATTGCATGAAAAAGAAAACAACAAACACACTTAGCCTGTGAAACTGAACCATTTAGGAATGTGAAACGGGTCTTGCGTGAGTGATGTCACTGAGATGCGTCATGGCCTGGGGTGAGGCTTTTACAGAAGGTGGACTGAATGATGGGGTTCCTTTCATCGACTGTGGTGTTGTCCCAGGGCTGCGCTGGCCTGCCTGCTGCTGCTGGGTCTGGGTGCTGGACAGCCACTGAGCAACCTTTTGATTACTACTCCAGCACCTTAACTGCTGAATGACCCCTGCCCCACAGGGATTGAACTCTGAGAACTAAGGTTGGATCTGGTCTGGGATTTAGTTTTCAATGTATCTTTTTCCTTAATGTGTGTAACTAATACTTGGTTATACAATTTTTTTGCTGTATTTATCAGGCACATCAGTAAAAGTACTTTTATTGCACATAAGTTACATCAGGGTAAATTGAAAGTAATTACCTTGCACTGCTGGCAAAGAGAGTGTTCATGAGCTCTCAGGTGAACTGCATGCCTGCAAGTTAGAAAGGACTGAACATGTTTTCTTATTGTAGCTGTGACATTGGCAGAAATTAACCCATGAAAACCCCACTCCAAAGTTATAGCAGCTGTAGGTGCATACTGTCATTTCTGAGAGCATTTCAGTGCTTTGCTGCTGGCCTGGGGCACGTCACATGCCAGGCTGTGCAAACATCACCTCGCAGCTTTTGGGCTCAGCTGCGGTGGGGCCTTTTTCCCTTTGGCTTTACTTTCAGAGGTGCTAATTTTCAGGTTTACGTAAGGGATGAGTGTTGTCCAAAAATAACATGTTTGAAGGAATCAGGCCTATGGAGGAAACGTTTGGCCTCAAATGGCACTTCCACTGAGCTGTCATTTGTCACCACGGCTGTTGGTGCAATGTTTCTTGGGAGTGGTCCAGTGGCTCTCTCCAGCAATGCAAATGCCCTCGATGGGCCCAATCCTCACTGCTGTCCTCCAGCTGATAATGAAGCTGAGTTCACCGCTGAGAGACTGGAGATAACATGGAGTGCACTTGTAAGGGAAGCCAGCTGCTGAGTGACTGGCTACAGTTTTATCTACATTTATTTCCTTATTCCTGGTGCAGTTTGGGCTTGAGCATATTGGTCTGTGGGCATGGCATTATGGAAAGCCTGCCACCTCATTTGCTCCCCCTGGCATGAGCCCTTTTCCTGCACCAGGCTTGCTTTTCCCATGACAGCACTTTGGGCTCTTCCCTGCAAGGTGCCAGAAATGGCTTTTTTTGGGATTCCCTGGAACAATTGTAAAAAGGCGGTGTCCCTCTAGAACAAGCAGAATGTGGCTTGGGCTTTGTGTTTGTCGGAGCCTGTGGATTTCCACCCATGTCGTCCTGCGTATTGGGACAGCTTAGTGATGGTGCGTGACTTTCAGGTGTGCTTGCTCACAAAACAAAAGAGGAACACAAACGATTGGCTGGAGGCAAACCACCTGCTGCTCAGAGCTATTACTTTGAATCTCCGTATGGAAAACAGCATTGTCAGGATATGCATGGCCAATGAGAAAGGAAAATCTGCTCCCTGCTGCACCCTTTGAACAGACAGTCTCTCTATAGCCTGTAATGAGGAGCTGTCTTTGTCAGTGGTCCCCAATTTGCTGAAAAAAGAGCTCTGTAACTGAGAAGACTTTGTCACACCGATCAGTACCACACCTTATTTAGCTAATTCAGGTCCTAGCTGTTTCTTATTGCATATTATTCTTTGCTGTTTCTTATTGCTTCTCAGGAATTACTCGTAAATGTAACACATACATTTGAACTTAAAATATCAGTGATGTAGTTGTAGCAAAATGAAACATACAAAAATAAATACATTGTGTAGTAGGGTATGTGTGTAGTGTTATTGTGGGTCTTTATTACGTTAATTTAAACACCTGTGGTGTTTTCTTTCTGGGCCTTCTCTGTGCTGTTTGAAGGCCACAGTTCACAGAGTGAGGCCAGTGAAGGCCACGGTTCACAGAATGGTCCCTGTTTTGGTTTGGTTCAGTGGTCATCACTAGATTTGGAATGTTCTGGTGCACCATGACTAGAGAGGAAATGTGATGGCTGCTGGACATTAAAAAAGACATCACTTTTTGATCAGAGCAAAGGGTCTAAACCAAGTCCTTCTGGTCATGTGCATGTGATATCAGCAGCATCCCTACCTTGGTAGATGTAAGTGAATCTGAGTGCTTCTCTCCATGAAAGTTTTCCCTTCCACCATGTGTAAAGCTTGCTGAAGCTGTTTCAAATGGGGCAAATACTGCGCTGGCTGTTGACACTGTGAACGTTGATATCCAGTCATCTCTGTTCTATTTGAGAGCTTTTACTGGACTCATAGGGCATGTTTAGAGACAAATATATTAGCAATTGTTATCCTAAGATGTAGGCTCAGTAAGAACCTATGTTCTTTTGCTGGTCTTTACTCACCACTGCTGTGTACTTTTTCAGTGGGCTGTGGATTTAAATAGACAAAATTTTGTTGTTTGAACCCAAAACCAAAAAGCCAATCACACACACAAACACACACACACACACACACACACACACACACACACACACACACACACACACAAATACAGGGCCAACATGGGGATAGAAATATAATCAGAAAGGCAGCTGACATTTCTGGAAATAGCCAAGTGAAATAAGCGATTGTTAGAGAGTTAAATGTACATATGGCTCCAATCGGCTGGTTTAAGGTACAAGGCGAGCCACTTTAAGCTAAGGAAAGGCTGAGTGTTTTGATAACCACAGGGTCACTCCTATTCTCAGTTTGTCTTCTGCAGCAGATTACACTACTTTGCCTTAACGTCTACATGTCAGCTTGTAGGCCTCATTGATCTAAGGCTGGGTTCCGTCAGAAAACACAGTCTTACCAGACTACAAGCTTTCCTGTCCTATTCAGGGGTTTTAGGTTTGGTTTTGACATCTTCAGGTAGTATGTCCATTATGATCATGGTTGGTATTCATATATGTGAGAGGAGATATTTTTACTTAGTAACATGCACCGAGCAGCCAAGTCTGGCATTCTTTGCCAATTAATAGATGACAGGCTGAAGGACTGAATCATGTTCAAGATGTGCACTTATTTGTCATGTCATACATTTCAACAGAGCCAATTACAAATGATCCCAAAGCATTTAATTTGATTTGGTTATTTATTTTTTTAAGAAGTTGCTCTTAATAGGAAACTACAGGCTTGGTTGCATTTAGATGCAGTTTCTGACTACACCCTGTAATGCTGTTTAAGGTGGTGTGGGTTTGCGAATGCTAATCCGTCTCTCCATTGTGTCTGCAGGGTCAAGAAGGGCAATCGAGCAACATTCCAGAAGTAACAGGGGGCCTAGCTGTGGAGGGACGTGTAATCAGATCAGCTTGTGCTGTGCCTGAAGATGAACCCTCCTAGACCTCCCATGTACTCGAATGGGTTGTGGCAAAGATGTGTGTTGCCATGGTGATTATTCACACTAAAACACTGGAAAAGAAGGGTGTTGATGATGTAACCTCCAAAGAGTCAACCTTGGAGCTGGTAAGACTGTGTGGGGTGGGGGGTGGGGGGCGGGGGCAGTAATTGCTTAACTGCTTAAATCATGATTGATTATTTATGCAATGAGCCAGTGCCACATCTGACAGCTTCCCCATGTTGTGGGTTGTCATGGAATCCAACTTACTGTCAGTACTAGCTAGCTCTATGAATAAGGTACATTTCCCAGAATTAGTAGAAGTGATAACAAATAATTGCTTTCAAGTTTACAGAATAAAGCTAATGGAGTTTCTATACATTCAGCTAGCTGGAAAACCACGGACATTATTGTTCCATGTTGGAGGAAGTGTTTTGAAAATCCTTTACATTATGTCCTCATCATCACGCATTTGGCACAAGGCATGTATTTGTAGTGATCTGGTGTGACTTTGCTGAAAACGTTGAAAATGTTAACATCTGGGTATGTCTTTACTGGTTCACTTTTGTTAGTCAGGGTAGGCAGGGCTAATCCAACTCATTTGTCTACTTAAAAATCTGCATTTTGAACATGTAGAATAAGATATCACCCCCAGTAATGCAAGTTAAGCCTTTCTGCTTTGCACTAAATGAGCTGAAGTCCTCCCAGAAACCCCAGTGCAACTTGGGCCAAGGTGCATCTCTTCGTCCAAAGACTACAACTCGACCCCAAGACACAGCAAGCATCCCTGCTAGCTGGCGTCAGCTTCCACTGCACCAGTTTACACAGGCTGACATATGACTGTGGTTTACATGACCCCGTCTTCGTTGGCTATGTGCTTGTCAGAACATGGGGGGTGGGCGGGAGGCTGGGTTTCCTGTCTCATTGTACAGAGAATTAGGGTTGGTTTGCTGCTGCTTGTTGCTTCTAGCCGGGTACACTGTCCCATATACTGATGCATCTTATTGCATGGTTGTGTGTTTTTACAGCATAAACCATCAGCCATGAGCCAGGGAACAGCTCTCTTCTCCTGTGGAATCATGGGTAAGTGTGGATCTTTTTTTTGTGTGTGTGTGTGTTTTTCTTCCCCCCCCCCACTCTTTAGGAACTCTCTTTAGGGTACATGTACCTTCTCTCGAGCTCTGCTGTTTGCCTTTTCTGCCTACTAACTCTGTGCTGCTCACTCAGTGCTACTCACTCTGTGTTGTGTGCATCTTTGCCCAGCACCCATTATAGTGCTTAAGTGAACATTTGGCAGCTTATGCTGCTGAGCCCGTCAGATGGGGGTCAGTGGAGTGGTCTGATGAACATGTTCTCAAATCTTTTAACCCTAAAAGAGTGTAACAGAAGGGGACTGTGCTATTCACCTCCCTGAACACCTGGCCTGCTCCCATCCAGATCAGACACCGAATGCTGCTTTACTTAGGCGCTGGGAGATCACAGGCGCTCCATTTCTAACACATGCGCCTGAGGTTGAAACCTACTTTAGTGCAACATATGTGGAAGTTGTTGGCTTAGTTTTGTTAGCCTATCTACTACTGCATACAGGGCCTCCCAGGCCCCTGGCTAGTTTTTTTTCTACATTTGGTGAAAAATATCTCCAAAATATCCCATAATAAATGCAGAGGTAGGACAATAATAGCTCTACTCTTTGGATTGAATAAACAAATACATGCTTGTGTCCCAAAATTGAATAAATGGGGTTTTGTGCTAGCATTAGCCTGGCACAGGATTACCAGTGCTGGCAAATAACACGATGCCCACAATAGCATGTGCTGGTGAGGGTGTCTTTTGTTTGCCCCCCTTCCCTGTGACAGGGGCATTGTTGTTGACTTCTGAAAAATCCCCTCGCCACGTTTCCAGAGTCATGTAGCTGTTGCAACTGAGGTCAAGTGCCCACTATTCTCGCTCCGCTTTAGATGCAGGCACTCCTCCAGGAAACAGCAGCCAAGTCAAGGCTAGAGTGAGAGGAGCCACAGATGGGCCATTCCACCTGACGCTCACTCACTCTGGTGAGGGTGCAGGGAGGCGCGATGAGGAATTTCCTTGTCTTCGTTAAGCCCGGAACGATCTGGTGTCTTTTAAATCAACAGCCCCCAGTTTCTTGTCGCTGAACCCTGATCTAGATAACAAGGTGTCTGTCCTCTGAAAGTCATTGCAGTATAAAAAGCAGATGTTTTTTTTGGGGGTGGGGGGTGGGGGGTGGGACTGGGAAGAGTCAGACCTGGGGTCAGGAGAGTGTTTGTTCTTCACTCTCCTCATGGTGGATATCCATTTTCCAGGTGCAAGAGATACTGCAACATAAATGCTCCTAATGTGTTAAGGAAAAAAACAAAACATGTATGCAGTACTACAGTGGAATTCTACACTGTTGTGGCTAGAGCTCATGTGCTCAGCTGATGATGTGTGTGTGCCATGATACAGCTCTTGCTACCCCCACCCCCTGGTCCTGGCAACCAGCCTCCAGTCAAGCACTGCAATTCCTGGCAGGCCTAGTTTTCACTCTCAGAGGCTGCCTGGAATGGCTGGCTAGAGGCTCTTCTTCTTTCACCCTAGACTCTCTCTCTTGTTTTGCCGCACTGATCTCAAGCCTTCTTGAAAGAGTGCTATAACACTACAGAACGGAAGACCTAGTGTGTTACCCTGGGTACCAACATTCCAGCATTCTAAGAGGAAAGAAAAATGTGTCAGTGTGCTAGTAAACCGTATGTTATATTAGTTTTTGCCTGGTAAGAAAGGGAGAGTGCTAGTTTTACTTGCAGCCATTAGTGGAAGTTAAATCTGATAGCTCAGAAGATAATTTAGCTCTGAGCTTGGGTTCAGACATGAAGATCTTATTATTTCAGGGTGTATTGTCTTGCAATAAATATCGGTAATGCATTTTGGATAATTATCAGTTATTGTGGAGGTAAATTGTAAATGTTGGCACAGAAGCAAAATGTGTTCGCTGTTCAACATGCATTCAAACAAAGTGAAACGCCATTCCATGCCCAAGCACGAGTGTTGATAATTGCAACACAAGCCAGGGCAAATATCTGTACATGCGCTGACTCCCAGGTGGCTAAAGCAAACATTGTACACAGTGCTCCAGCGTTCCTCCAGCCTTCCTCGCCCTGGCTCTGACTCACTCCATATTGTCTCTATTTCAGAGACGAGCCGTTGGTCGGACGTAGGCCGTGGCTGTGTGGTCCGCCCGCGGCCAGTTGGCACCAGCTTGGAGAGCCTGTGGGACGCGCTGCCCGGGGCGGGAGCAGCGGGCACCCTCAGCGGCCTGCTGCGGGACCTGAGCCTGAGCGAGACGCCCTCTGCAGGTGGTGCAGCACCACCCAGCAAACGGCAATGCCGCTCGCTCTCCTGCTCGGAAGAGCTGGCCGGCTGCCGATCTCCATGGCGACCACAGGGCTCGCGGGTGTGGACAACTGTGGAGAAGAGGCGGTGTCACAGTGGGGGCAGTGTGCAGCGTGGGGGAGCCTCCATCTTGTCAACATCTACCCTTGCACAGGGCAGTTTCTGCGGCATGCAGCGGAGCTCCAGCTTTAGCTTCCCCACCCGCGCTGACCTGATGGAGCTGCCAGCGTTTGCCCAGCACCAACCCTTCACCTCCTTCACTGCTGTGGTGTCCAGCTCGAGCTCCGACCCGCCCTGCCCTCTCTCCCTCTCACAGGAACAGATCAGTGCCCCTGATCCTGGTGGACGGTCCGAGACCAGTTCCCCTGACTCCACTCCAGAGCTGGACCGCAGGTCGGCAGGGCAGGGAGGCCTGGCTCGCAGCCGCTCCCAACCCTGTGTCCTCAACGACAAGAAGATTGGCATGAAGCGCCGCAGGCCTGCTGACACCCACAAACAGAGGCCCTCTCTCGACCTGGCCAAGATGACCCAGGTAGGTTGTAACTGTAAAAGAAAGCTGATATAAATGCAGTGTTTTAAAATCCAGTCCTCAAGGTGCATCAGGAAGTGTATAGTTTTTCTCTGTCCCAGCTCCCAACAGACCTGCACCAAGCCATGTAGAACATTTGAATAACTGATATGAATATGCTGGGAGCAAAAATGTGGATGCCTTTAGGACTGAGTTGAGAAGTACTATAGTAGTGACAGGAATGAGGTATGTATTATGCAACACGGGTTTGGCACAGTGGGTATGTTAATATTGTCTTTATTATTATTTTTAAAATTGTTATTCTCATAAATCAGTTTGATGGATGCAGCTGTCAAACTGATGAGCGGTATTAGAGGTGGTTTATATGTTAAGCCATAAGTATCCATTGACATTCTCATTGCTCTGCTTCTGCCTTCAAATCAGGAGATTGAAGTTTGTTTTTTTGTCTGCAGCGTGCTGTAAGTCCACTTCAGTTTAACAGACTTAACAAACATCGATTAGAAGTATTAAACACATCATCTCTGTTTAATGGGCGAAGTGTGGTGTACATCATACATGATAATTTCACCTCCTCACTCATTTTGAATCATTTGTTCATGTACATGCTCCATTGCAGTTAATAATCAGTTAACTCTCCAGTTAATAATACCTTTATTTTGACCTTTTTTAACTGATTACAAACTAAAAAAGTGCAATATAACTATTGCCAAATTAGATAATGTCTTGTGCCAAATAATGTCATGTGCATTAAAGAAACAAAACAGTCCATTGTGGAAATGACACCATATTTGAACGAACAGATTGAAAATTGGGTGAGGTTATGTCATTTAATATGAAAGTCAATCTTGCTGACATTAGAAGTATTGAGGAAAACAGGTGAATACAGCTGAAGCTATTTGTAGTCTTTGCAAAACAAAAAAAAGAAATGCCCTTGACGCTGACATTGAATCTCCACTCTCATAACAAGTGCATCCACACATGCCGTCAACACAGATATCTGTGCACAGATGTGTGCAGTTAGCATGGCAAGGCACATTGTCACTCTATTACTACATGCTCTAGAGAAACCAGACAAATTAAACATACTTGTTTTTTCTTTGAGAAATCTGTGGTAGATTAACGTAAAATTGTTTTGATAAAGACCATTTGTTTTTTCTTTTGTTCGTTTAACCATTCATTGATTCAGTGAATAACATTTTAATCTCATTGCATAACAAAGTTGAATGGACCATATTTAGAGTTTTTCTTGTGTTAATGGACAATATTTTGAGTCCTACTTGTGTTAATAGCATAGGAAGGTTAAAATTCACTGTAGCCTATTGGCCTGTCTTTTTTTTTGTCAATGGAACTCTTAAAACTAAGAAGTTATTACAAGAGGCATGTAATGTGGTCATGGTTACAGTGGTGCAAGAAGCATTTTTTCGGCTTTGGATTTCCATGTAAAACACTACATGCTCAGCATTTGACCTCCCATCACACCACGTGGGCGATTTGTCATGTGTCAGACATTGGCATCAGGTCACATGTGGTTCATCGTCTACATCCAATTATATTGGCTATCGCCCAGGCCTACTGTCCATACTTGATGGGTTGATAACTCGGGATGAGTCTCTGCACCACTGAACTAAAGCTGAGAGTTAGCATAGTTGACAGTTACCAGGGAACCGATATAATTAATAATGTCAGCTGGTTGACCTCTGCACCACGGTTTCCATATGTGTAGTGAAGGCACACACACGAGGGAGAGGATCCAACTGCTAGAGGTTTTATTTAGTTTACGGCTAAGGTAGGAACTGTAGGGAGAAGTAGTGTGGCTTGGAGCTTTCCAAGCTATTTAAGAGGAGTTAGGCAGGTAATCGTGGTCAGGTTGGTCCGAGCTCGAAAATGCGAGGCAGAGACCGGAAGGCATCCAGGGGTCAGGCAGGAGATGAGGTCTGTAACACAGGCAGGATTCGGAAACCAGGAAGACAAACATACATGGAAGTTTCGGTATGCAACACGAGAATGGCAATACTTCGCAAAGAGTGTGCGAGGGAGGGGAGCTTAAATAGGAGGGTAGTAATGGAGAGAATAGTCATCAGTTGTGTAATAAACACTCTGGCGAACCAGATCCAAGATGTCTGTGGGAAGAGGTAGGCGAGGCAGTGCTGGGAAGAGCGTGGTTCCTGGAGTTCATGAAAATATTCTCTTAGTAATCGAACGGTCATAAGTGCAATATACATTAGCTTTGCTGCTTCTGAGGTAGAAATTTTTCTCTTTTTTAGTGGCAGAATATCCTTGGCCCACAACCAGAATATAAACATTTGGTGCTACCTTTGTTAACCACAATGGCAAATCATTTTAAGCAGTCATTGAGTGGTCACCAGCTAAACATCTTGGCAGTGTAAAATCACTGTAGCACTCTATCATAATTTGAAGTTGAACAAAGAGAAGGACTAAAGTGATTGTTTTAAAGAAATCTAGGAAGTATAATTTGGGCTTTATGAATCATATTAATGCCTTTAGAGAGAAAATAATTTTAGATAAATTTAGATCAGACTAAATTTGATTTTCTCCATAAATAGTCACTTCTGGAGTAGTGGTATTAAGCTCTAGCAACAAAAATTCAACTCCAGCCCTGCATTTTGTAATCACTGGTAGTTAATTAGTGTCATAAATCATAGGTCGTTCAATGACAGTCTGGGGATCCAGTTTTCCATCAGTCAGGTATGATGATAAAATGGCCAGACTGTTCCACTAACTATTGTTTTGAGATGTAGAGTGGAAGCCCGGTGGACTAGAGAAGGGTAGTTTAGAAACAGGGGAAGCAGATGGCACATCTGGACAATGCTGTATGTCAGTAGGATGACCCTGTCCTGGCAACATATGCTCCTGCTGTATCCACTCGCATGCACCAAATCACACATTACAAAGGGCTTGGAAATGGACATTGTGCCACAGCTGAAGCCTTACAAAATGCAAGAAAGAAAGTAAGAGAAACATTGGAATGGACAAACTATACATATCCACTCAACTGGTGTTAAATAAATATTTTGTGACAACTGAGTAGACTAATTTTATTGACAAATGTTGGTCGACCCTATTTTTGGAATGGATGGATTTATTTTAGTTAAGTTGCTGTTTATGTAAAGCAAATTAAATATCAATGGCAGATTTAGGTTCTTTGTTCAGATTTTGGTAAACTGTCAGAACTTGGAGCAGTCTGACTCTTAAATGCAAGATTGCAGACAAAGTGTTTTATTTGCATGCTTTTGTGTTTAACTTACAACATGACACACAGCGATCAGTTTTCAGTTACAGTCATGAACTACACCACTTCTTGAAAGTCTAGTTTATAATTTAACTTTTGCATTCTAGCTGAAAAACTCTGAGATCTGAAATTATATCTGAAAGTCGTTGCTCTGACCTGTATATTGTCATTGCATGGAACATGAAAACGCGTTGCATTTGACCATAATGTTGACTGTGACTACACTTCTGCCTGTGTTTTTGACCTAGAGGAGCTCATGTACACTGTGCTTGCCTGCAAACAGTTGCTTTATTCCTGCTGTAAAGCGGAGGTGATTTATATGTTAAGCATCTGCCCCAGGAATGCTCATGTGCCAGCGCAGAAGGGAAAGACTGTTGAGCAGGCCAAAGTCAGCCCTTCAGTCAGGCTCATTACTGACACCTTGAAGTCAGCCCTTCAGTCAGGCTCATTACTGACACCTAGAAGCTCCCACTTGTTCCAGATCCTCACAAACCTGCCTTCACTCCTCTTCCTGTTTAGCAGTGAGTCTTTAGTGGCGCTGCCTGTGCCAGCTGAGGTGTTTGCTCCAGACTGCCTGATCTAGGCAGGTTCTGTAAAAACACGTCAGTAGAAGCAGAGGGAGAATTCCACGAATCGGATCCTGAATGACCGAGCACATTTTATTCCAGTAATGGGGGACTGGGTTTTTTGGTCCTGGTTTGCTTCTTTTGTTAAGGTCAGAAATTCCCAGTCCTTGTCCAAGTTTTATTTGTTTGTTTGTGTGTGTGTGTTTCCCTGTTTCCTGTTGTTAATTAGCTGCTGAGTAGAGTCAGGAGTAGGTGGAGGATGCTGCGGGTGGCACAATTCCATTACAGATCGGGATTCTTCAACATGGTGATTCTAGATCACCACGAACTGCAGTATTCAATCTCACTCAGATACTTGTGGTATTGAATTTCAGTACTCAGTTTTCAGTACTTTGAAACACTGTATGTAACGCATTTGGCAAACAAATATTGCATACTGCCAAACAAATATTACATATTACCAATTTTGCTTCTAGCCAGGAGACCTGGGAAGAAGAAAAAGTAAACTATGTGTATCAAACTCCAGGATTGGGATGTTTTGATCTTGATGACCTGTTGAGTTACAGTGCATCCGGAAGGTATTCACAGCGCTTCACTTTTTTCCACATTTTGTTGTTTCAGCCTTATTCCAAAATTGCTTAAATCCATTTTTCCCTCAAAATTCTACACCCCCATAATGCCCCATAATGGCAAAGTGATAAAAGTTTGTTTTTGCAAATGTATTAAAAATAAAAAAACCCAAAAAACACATGTACATAAGTATTCACAGCCTTTGCCATGACACTCAAAATTGAGCTGAGGTGCATCCTGTTTCCACTGATCATCCTTCAGTTGTTTCGACAACTTGACTGGAGTCCACCTGTGGTAAATCCAGTTGATTGGACATGATTTGGAAAGGCACACACCCGTCTATATAAGGTCCCATAGTTGACAGTACATGATGTCCAAGGAATTGCCTGTAGACCTCTCTCAGACAGGATGGTATTGAGGCAGAGATTGGGGGAAAGGGTACAGAAACATTTCTGCAGCATTGAAGGTCCCAATGAGCATAGTGGCCTCCATCATCCATAAATGGCAGAAGTTTGGAACCACTAGGACTCTTCCTAGAGCTGGCCGCCCAGCCAATCTGAGTGATCGGGGTAGAAGAGCCTAGAAGTCAGGGAGGTGACCACGAACCCAAGGGTCACCATGACAGAGCTTCAGCGTTGCTCTGTGGAGAGAGGAGAACCTTCCAGAAGGACAACCATTTCTGCAGCACTCCACTAATCAGGCCTGTATTGTAGAGTGGCCAGACGAAAGCCACTCCTCAGTAAAAGGCACAAGACAGCTCGCTTGGAGTTTACCAAAAGGCACCTGAAGGAATCTCGGAATATGAGAAACAAAATTCTCTGGTCTGATGAAACAAAGATTGAACTCTTTGGCCTGAATGCCATGCATCATGTCTGGAGGAAATCAGCTGGCCAATACCATCCCTACAGTGAAGCATGGTAGTGGCAGCAACATGCTGTGGGGTTGTTTTTCAGCAGCAGGAATTGGGAGACTAGTCAGCGTTGAGGGAAAGATGAATGTAGCAATGTACAAAGACATCCTTGCAGAAAACCTGCTCCAGAGCGCTATGGACCTCAGACTGGGGCAAAGGTTCATCTTCCAACAGGACAACGACTCTAAGCAAACATCTTAAGATAACAAAGGAGTGGCTTCGAGACAACTCTGTGAATGTTCTTGAGTGGCCCAGCCAGAGCCCAGATTTGAACCTAATTGAACATCTCTGGAGAGATCTGAAAATGGCTGTGCCCCGACTCTCCCCATCCAGCCTGATGGAGCTTGAGAGGTTCTGCAAAGAAGAATGGGAGAAACTGCCCAAAAATAGGTGTGCCAAGCTTGTAGCATCATACTCAAAAATACTTGAGGCTGTAATTGTTGCCAAAGGTGCTTTAACAAAGTATTGAGCAAAGGCTGTGAATACTTATGTACATGTGATTTATTTATTTATTTTTTAAAATAAATTTGCAAAAATTCCAAACAAACCTTTCACTTTGTAGATTGCGTGTAGAATTTTGAGGGAAAAAATGAATTTAATCCATTTTGGATAAGGCTGTAATATAACAAAATGTGGACAAAGTGAAGCGTTGTGAATACTTTCTGGATGCACTGTAAGTGTGTTGGTGGACGGTGGACTGATGAAGGGCCCTTGGCTTATGCTTGGCTCCAGGACTGATTTGACACACAGATGTTGGGGGGCTTGTGGTTTGTGATTTATATATTTTCATTAGAGTGAGGTCAGCCTGTGTGGCAGCACTCAGACTCTGTATAGCTAGTTTTATTAAAGTCATATTCACTTCAGTGTATGTGGGAACACAAGATATGCTTTGTGAAATTCTGACTTTAGGTGAATGGGTTTTTTTTTTGGTTTTTTTTTTTTGTGTGTGTGTGTGTGTGTAAGAGCTGTTGCACAGCTGCAGAGTGGATAATCTGTCAGTTTAATGGACAGATAATATGTCAGTTTAAATGACAGGTTTCTAACATGTGAGCAGTTGATCCATGTTGTTGAAGTGCCAGACCAGACTGTAAAAATGAATTGGTAAGTCAGTCAGAACTCTTGCACAATAGGTCAGCTCAAGTACCTATCAGTGCTGTGTTGGTTTTTTTTTTATGTGGAACAATTTGCTAGTATTTGTGTTGAGTGACTGAAGAGCAAACACCCCAAAATGTAGTGGAAATATTTGGCCCTGCTCTAATCTGGTGCTTAATATTACCCCTGCTGGGTGCTGCCGCATGGTGCTGATATGACATGTGTGTCATGGAAGTGATAACAAGAGAGTTTACCTGATTCAGGTAACTAAACATATCTGGAACGAACTTCCCTGTTTCGAGTTTACACCAGAACTGATAACCTCATCACTGTCTGGCAAGTTCTCCTAGGAATACACGCATGACTTCTCTTTCAAAAACATGGCATCAGCAAAAGTGTTTCCACTGCTGGGCCAGTGTGGTTTAACTTAAGTGAATATGACTCATACACACTCTCTATCGCGTGCGCACTCTCTCTCTCTCTCTCTCTCTCTCTCTCTCTCTCTCTCTCTCTCTCCCCCCACTTCTGATTACCTGTGTGTTTATGTTCCTGTTTCTCCTCATTGTTGATGGTTGAGTGTGTGGTTGAAATGTATTTCTGTTGGGGGTGGGGAAGACAGTGGGGAGGGATGCGTCAGGGTAAGGCTAGGTGCCTTTGTGTTTGCCCAAATACAATTTTGTTTTGATGAGTTCCAAGACAAAAACCCCCAGGAACCTAAATTGAATCTTAGTTCTCAGATTTTTAATGCTCTGAATTTTAGGTTAAGCGGTGGCCTGCTCAAACACCCCAGAACAGAACTTGCACATCTCTGGTTGATTGTGGATCTTGTGTTCTTTTTCTCCCAAGATTTGCCTTTCTTACACCAGACATACGGCTGATTCTTGGGTCCAAACAGTTACAGTTTAGATTTAGTTTCATCACTCCATAAAACTGTCTCCCAGAGTTCCACAGGGCTGTCTAAATTCAACTTGAGTTTTTATGTGCTTGGTTAAGAGTAGAGTGCTTTAAGTTGTCTCGCTCCTTGTAGTGTTCTTTTTAAAATGTTCAGACACTTTTTGTTCCTGCTTTCATCAAGTCAGTTTTTTCTCAGCTGTTCTGTTCAAATGATTGATTCCTCTTGGTGAAATCTTTCTCTTGCTGTACAAACTGTCTCTACAAACTGTGCCTGGGGTACCTTATTGTAGCCATTGCCTTTTTTGTTGTAATAAATTATTGTTTTAGCTTTCTTTTCTGTGCCATATTAGCTGCTGGGACTGAACAAATTCCTGAGAGAGATTTACATATGTATCACATAGCTCAAGTAAATGAAGTGCAAATTTAGAGTTCTCAGTGGCTATTGGTGTTTTAGTAGTCATTTCTGCATGTGTTTGAGGCCTCCATGTAGTTTGACAAGGGGCAGCCTTTATACTGTTGACAGCTATGTCATATTGATTTGAGGGAAATCCTGTGTTTCGGGATAATCTGATATACGATGGAGTAGGAGCTGGCAGCACTAAATCTCTGCTACATGTAACTCAAGGTCAAGACCCTGTACCACTGGATTCTCCAATGCTCTTTTTCCTACTGGGGTTTGGGTTTGTACTTGGGTTTATTACTACATTGTTTTTTACTAGTCCATAGTGTATTTTGTTGGCGGAAGACCAAGGTCATTACTGCATTTAAGCATATAGAGTTTCAACTTGTGCAGTTAGACTGCTTAATAGAGGAGAAAAATGGGCCAGCGTTTTAGCTGAAGCATGGCCTCAAACCCTGAAATCAAACCCTGACGTAAATGTCAGTGACACCACACTTCCGAAATGGATGGATTGATATTATTTAAGTTGCTGTTTATGTGACGTGAATGATCTAATAAAAAGGAATGGCAGGTTTAGGTTCTTTGGTCAGATTTTGGTAAACTCTCATGGCTAGAAGTCTAACTCAAATGTAACATTGCAAACTAATGCAACATTGCCATTGTCTAGGTTATCACGTGAAGGGATCAGTTTACAAATACAATCACTAACTACACATTTAGAATTCATCACTTCCTGAATGCCTGTAGTTTATAATTGAACTATTGTATTCTGATTGAAAAACTGTTTCTCATTAATGAGATCTGAAGGTCCTTGCTTATTCATTACACTGAAAAAGAAAACATGTTGGGGAGACCCTGTACCACTAGATTCTCTAATGCATTTTGCTGTGGTTGGGGTTTGTAGTTACTTGGAGAAAATGGCTTCATACGCTGAGATCAGGACCCGGAGCCAGACTGCGTTACGACCCAGATCCCGTTACTCAAATCGTTAGGTAGCATCTGAATATTAGGGTCAGGTGTGTTAGGACAGGGCAGTAGATCTAGAGTTGGTCATGCCTATACTGGACACATAGTTATACAGTAATTGAACATGTAAAACTTATAATAATAATTGGTTTTCTCTTGAAGTGCTGGTCACAATGTGGGATGTGTATTCACATATTCACATCTAAAGCCACGCCAGGTTCTGAGTCACATATCTAAAGCCAAGCCAGGTTCTGGGTCTTGCTACAACACAGCTTCAGCCACCAGTCTCGCCACTTAAAACTAGATCCAGCAGGACTGCTTCACACAACAGTGTTTTGGAACAACCATCATTAACACTTCTGGGGGTTGTATTCATTACAGATGACAAGAAATTATATGAAGCAGAACATATTCACATATAAGTGTTTCCAGCTATTGTAGAGGTTAAAACAGAAAAGCAGGTATATCTACTGCGACACCCCATCAGTGGGTACTAGAGTTTCAGTATATTGGTCTCAGCTGCGAGTGCATGTTTGTCAGAGTATGGAAGTCTAATTTCAAATGTAGGCTGATTTATTTTATTGCTTCTCTATATACAGATGTGAGACATTTCATTGTACTGGCTTTGCTGCCTGGTCACTATAGACACGCGGAAGTGTTTAGCCCCTCTCTGCTTTTAAACCAGAGTGCAGAGTCTGGAAATGACTGCACAGACAGACCCTGCGACTACCCACTAACTGAAACTAAAGTGATGTTTTCAACGGGTTTTTTGTTTTCCACAGCAGCAACACAGCAGGCTGTTCATTTGAATTGTGCAGCGGAAATGGCAAAACTGCTTTTCGCTTTCTGCTGTGTGGGACTTTTACAGTCACCAGCGTCTTTACTAGAAATGTCTAACTTGAAGCCACACACTTAGACAGCTGCATTAGACACACATCTTATATGTGTATTTTATAACTATACAATTACAGACTGCTGCCAGTTGGTTGGCATGCACAATTTGTCCATTCATTATTGACCACAAGGCCACCGCTGACCAGATGTTCTCTGTGGGGTGAGCCATGCTCAACAGAGCAGCTACACTAACATGGTACTACAGGATCTAATAGTATAATACAACAACTGTGGGGTATTTGTAATAAAGTGGCTTATGTGTGTGTGTGTGTCAGAGAGAGAGAGGGAGAGAGAGAGAGTGAGAGTGAGTGAGCGAGAGTGAGAGAAAGAGAGAGAGTATTTTTTAGAACTGTAGCCCGGAACCCCATTTTACCCTACATTCAGTATGACAGTATTAGTACTACGAGAGTATGACTCATAGAAAGGGTCTCATAGATTCTGTCTGTGTCTGTGAGAGAGGGAGTGTGTCAGAGGGGTGTCTGAGCTAAAGAGGTCAGCAGTTTCAAAATCCCATCCTGTGTGTGAGAGAGAGAGTACATGTAAGTTGCACTTATGAGTGGCATATGTGATGTCAGTCTCCAAATGCCAGTAACATGTCTCGTGGGAAACCCTTCACACATCATGTGTTGTACAACAAATTAGAACCCAGAGCAGGAGATTATTCTCCGCTTTATCCCTTTCTTTTCCAGAAGCGATACATCAATGACAGCAGCTGTTCTCTCATCCCAGCTGTTGAGTTTTTCCTCTCTGTGTCTGTCTCTTTCTCCTTCTCTCTTTAGACTGACCTCCACTCAGTTATGTGTGTACAGACTTGGGTGGTGTTGGGTGGGGGTCTGAGCTGTGGACTCTGCCCTGCTTTGTGTGTAAGAGTAGTATAGGAGAGCCTATTGCCCTAAGGACAAACAGGGCTTGATTTACAAACTAAATATTCTGTCTCTGTGGCAGCCAGGCCCATCGTAGCTAAAGAGCATGTGGATGTGGGTGTAGGTAGTGGCATGTTTTTTTCCTCTTGTGCTGAACAATTTGGGAAAAATCTTTCGATTTATCACTGGATCAGTTGTATAGTATAACTGATTATATAGCTACATTTTATCATTATATGCCTTCAATATATAAAAAAACACATTGGCAAATACTAAATCTAAAATGGTTTAAATTTGGCTTGCATTGTTTTGACTAAAATGATTTATGATTTTTATGATTGTGATTATTGGGTCATGTGAATGCTGCGATTCATCAAATCACCCACAGAACATCTAAGAACATCTGACATTGGTGCTCACAGTACACAGTAAATTATAATTTGTTAGAGGACTAATGTATTTGCATATTGCAGCCTTCTGGGATATCAGTGTTGCATTATGATAATGGTTAACAAATGGTATTGTGATTGGTGCAGTGTTTTTTTACACAAGTACACAGCACAAAGAAAGTCTTCCTTGTTATTCTTTTGTGCTCTCAAATATAATTAATTTGTTAGGCGATATAGTTGAAAATAAATTTTATACCTAAAATTATGCAAATTTTTAATTTATATATTATTTATTTCTTCTTTTTTGTCTCCCTACAGAATCAAAATTTCCAGAGTCTCAGCTGCCCTGGTTTTACTGGTGACAACTGCTGCCAGTCAGGCCATACCCCGCCCTCTTTCATAAGCCCCACCCACCAGAGCGGGATCCTCTCTTCTGCAAGTATCTATGTGGCAGAGCCTCAGCTCAGCCCCAAAGAGGACTCTTCTATCATTGACGATTTGGATGGTGACTTTCCCGGAGACTGGACGGCAGGGACGACCAATGGGAAGGACCGGGAGCTTCCGTGGGCAGGACTGTACGGGTTGAAGAGGGATGTGCTTGGTGGGGAACTTGATATAGAGCAAATTGAGAGAAATTGAGAGATGGTTGGAAGGGAATGTTGAACAGAATGGATAGGACTATAACTGGTTCCAAGACTCTTGAAGATAACTTCTCTCCTAGCATCCTCCTTATAATAGTGCTGGTCTCCTGGCAGCCCCAATGGTAAGTGTGTTCTATGTGGAGGTGCCACCATCTTGCTTATTTTCTCCCCATCTTATGCTTCTGGTGATTCGTGCTGATGGGGTGGGGGAGGAGTGGGGAAGTATTTTTTCAGAGATTTGTCACCGGACTCAGGAGAAATAAATGCTCGTGCAAGTGGACTTGTTGGGACACTAGAACGTCTCTGTCTTGTTGGGACATTAGAACGTTGAAGCTTGAAGCAGAGGGAATTCTGGGAGTTCTCTGAGAGAGTGTGATTGGTGTGCTGAGGCACTGCTGCATGCTCGGATTGGATGAAGGCGAGTTGATGATGGAGATTTTGTAGCCTTTTCTTTTACAGAGGAACCAGAGTGTGGAAAGTGCACCGTGCGTTCTTGAACCGTCCTGCATAGCCTTACTGCGTGTGCTGGATGAGGAGTGAGTGGGACTTCTGTTGGCATGTATGCACCGCTCATCCGATAAAGCACATCGCAGTACAGCAACGAGGAAGGAAAGGAAAAGAGAAAAGCTTTGAGAAACTCATGCTGTGGCTGTGGACTTACTGTTGATCTCGCACTGTCATAAAGTACACACATGAACACACACATACCCACAAGCTCACATACACACTTGTCAAAAGTGAAAAGCTTAATAGGGCTTCAGGTTTTAGCATTGAATGAGATATTCAGTTTCCCCTCTTCCCTTTTTTAAGCTAATAGAATGTAATTTCTCTTTTTATGATGTGTAACTACAAAAGCATTCTGAAATGTACTTATTTCTATATAAATAAACAGCGTTTAAAATGTGTTTGTAAAATGGCTACTGACTCAAATGTATAGCACCACGTTTTGACTAGGGAATTGAATTAAAGCTATCAATGGGGTTTTCCACCAGCTTGGCTGTAGTTTCATGTTGCAGTACAAAGTACCTGAAACTGGAAGTGTGTCCTTGTGTATTATATGTGAGTGCAGTTTCCAGTCCAGAGGACTTGTAAGATCATTTCTAATAGTCATTGATCCCTGAAAGTTTAATTACAGTGGAGCTCTATGGTTTAAGCACAGCTTCAATTTCATACTTTGAACATGTGTAAGTGTACGCATGTTTTGTTTGTGCGTGCGTGCATGTAAACAGTTTTATTGTGAAAATGAGGAAGCCTGGCTTCCCTGTGGCCATGGAACCTTGGATGAGGAAGCTGTCAGACTGTGTGCATACATGTGTGGGTAAGGAGCCCCCACCACTAGGTAGAGTGAGTGTTTGCCCTCAAGGTTTTCTGTGTAACCTGACTCTCCAAGCTCTGTCTTATGGGCTGCCCATGTTCTAGACAGCATACCTGCTTCCACACAGTCTCTCTGTTTGCCTTCCTCCCTGCACAAGGAGTCTTTATCTTGCTAGTGAGTAGTAACGCTTGGTTTCGTCTTCGTAGTAGTTTAAAAGTTCTGTATAAAAAGTGTGTGTGTGAGAGAGAGAAAAAAATATATATATATAGAGAGAGAGAGTCAAAATTGTAGTGATGTACACAAGGTACACAAATACACAAGGAGGGCCTCCCATTACCTGCAAAATATGCAAGCAAAGTATGAAGCAGATCTAGGCAGTGCCATAGGCAGGCCCTACAAACCAATCCTCCATAGTAAGGATCGCTTCTCAGGGTCAGAGTTTCCCCTTGTCCCAGGTCTCTCTGAGCCCTTATGAGCTGAGTCTGGTGAAGGACTGTTAAACATGGAATAAATTGCTTGAATTGAAGAAGGTTTGTGTTTTGCCTGCTGTGGTGCAGGGAAACGCACTGAGTGGATAGCCGTGCCAGGAAACTGGTTGAATGAGCGTTCTCTCAAGGATTTCAGCGAAACCTGAGCCTTCACTGGCTGTCTTATGGCCATTCTCTAGACAGCATGCCTGCTCCCACACAGTCAGTCTCTCCCTTTCCATTTTCTATTTTCATTTCTACTTTTCTTTACTCATATCTTCTCTTTTAACACCTATCCATCTCTTGTCTTTCTCCCTTAGTTCTTTTTTCCTCATTCATTTCTCTCTCACATACTTTCTCTTTTTTTTCTCTCTCTTCTGGAGGTCTCCACGGTGAATGTGTTTTTTGTGTTAGGTCAGACTCTACCATATGGTCATCGTTGTTTCAGACTTTGGTTGCAGTGACTGAAATGATAATGTAGCATTTCCCATGAATCTGAGCTTTTCAGTGTCTTCCAGCAGTGCTGCGTCACACAGCTCGCTGGTTTATTGTGATGTTCGAATGAAGGATCTCGCTGAAATAGAAGTGCTTTGTTCTCCCATAGATATGAGTGCAGATATTTAATTACTTAAAAACCAGATGGGTGAATATGACGTCTTGGTTAATGGTCAATAAGCAAATGATCTTTGTGTTTGACAGCTTTTAGCTTAGTATGGAATGAACTGTTAAGTTTAGTACGGATGTCCTGGTTTCCTTTTTCACATTTCATATATAAAGAATTCCTGGAAGCTGCAGTGGTTTAGAGGACAGTATGTGAAAGTCTGGACTAACCTTCATCTATTACGCATATCATCTTTAATAGGTCAAAATGAATCACTGAGCTGCGACAGCATGTCCTGACTGCAGCCAGTGGGCAGAGGGTGCGTATGGGAGTCCGGGTCTTGAGCCATGGTACGTACTACTCTTGCAGCTTTGTTACTGGAAATGCTTTGAGTAGTGCACAGTAGAAATCTGACATCCCCAAGAGACAAACAGAATGAGAGACAGAATGCGCTTGAAAATTGGCGGAACAAGGCTCCCCCCCCTTCTCGGCTCATTTAATCTCTAATGAACTGCTGTAGACCCTCCTTGTGGTTTGGAAGAATTCATAAGATTATGTATTGGGTGAGCATCAAACAGTGTCCTGCTCTCTACTAAGAACACCACATTTATCCTGCTTCATAGACACAATGCCCACCTAGGGAGTAGGGAGGAAGCCTTCCGTTTGTGATTTAAGACTCGGACCCCTACAAAGGCCCGGATTAATTCCTTTTCACTCCCACTCTGTTATCCCAGATGATGCCTGCTGAAGAGCAGCCTATTTTAAAACAGCACACTGCTTATGCCTGCAGGCTTTGTATGCAGTAAAGGCTGGTCTCCACAAATACAATATAATTTTGTAATTATAGACAAAGGTCAAGTATTTACATGTTAGATTAGCCTGGGATAGTGAAATCATGGTTGTCATTTAGGCATCAGCTATCATTAAGCATACTGGTTTCCAGTGAACAGTGTTGTTTGTATAAACTGAGAGTCTCTTGTTGGCATTGCTGCCTGGTCATGGCCAGGGGACTTCATGCACAATTTTTGTATTTTTAATTTTTTTGCATTTTTTATGTTTCTGTTGTGTCAGAGAAATGTGGTCCGTAGAGGTGAACTTATTAACTACTTTAGTCCATTTGGACTACAGAGGAGGACTGCAGTATGTAGAAAGAGCCTCAGTGAGGGAGTCAGTTGGGCTCACTCTTGGTTCAGTACTGCTGGAATCCCTCTGACTCTCACTAACACAAATCACCGTTGTACCAGCCGCCCACTAGAGAGAAGAGGGAAGGCAGCAGCAACGAGAGAATGTGACCTCAGTTTAGTAGACATTTCCACCACCAGCCAAATGTGCAGACATACACACATCTGAGAATATAGACGTAATGACAGCTGCCTGAAAAATACTGCGTTGCCATGGGTTACCTGCCTCTCCCAATTGCAGGAGTGCAGTGTGTATATGTATATGCAGTATGATCAGATTATCACCACACCTGCAGCACATTTCCTGCATGACAGGAAGTCTCCAAGGGATACAGGCTTGGTCAGATGAGATTAGTGTATATAAGTGAGATGAAGAGTTTGTGTTGAAGACTTGTGGAGTTGGGCATCCAGCTTTTGATGTTGCTGTGGTATGTGTTTTCCCAAGACACGGGGCTTTGGGAAACACAAGGTCCCACAGAGTTTGGCAGGGCCCATCAGGAAAAACCCAGCTGGCAAGGTAATAATCGGTGGGCTTGGGTTGCCATGGCAAAAGGGTGCTCTGTAAACAAGGTGATGTCAGAGAAGGCTTCGTTCTTGCAAAACACACATATGGCTTCCTGTCCTGTCCCAGAGGCTTCAGACAGCACGAACAGGAAATGACATAATAATGTGTTTGTATAAGAAAAGTGAAAGCCAAAGATGGAGACCACAAGGACATGTACAATATATCCAGCAGTGAGGGGGGGTGGGTATGTGCATAAGGGTAACATGCTCACTCTCACACTGTATGGCTACACGCATTAGAGATGTCTGGAGTTTGTAGCCTGACTGTAGTTTAACTGAGACTGATGTGTGTACAAAGTACAAATTCTCGAATCTGGATCTGGAATTTGTTACCTCTCATTTTTTCCCCCCTTCAGCATTCTAAATGTACACACTTCTATAAGTCTGGAGTGACAAGTTGGTTTGTATCCATCTTGAAAACAGCTTTAAATGTGTGTGTGTGTGTGTGTGTGTGTGCTGGCACACTAAAATTAGCACTGCTATGCTGCCTGTTCTGCTCTTCTAGGGTCTGCAGAGCCCCGTATATCACGTTGTAGACTAGAAATAGGTGTCTTGAGCTATCAGTGAAAGAGCTACATTCTTCTAATCCCGTAAGATGGTCAGAAAAACTGTTATGGAAGTGATGGCAGTGGAAAAGTGCCTTCAAAACAAAATGTATGTCACTGGTAAATGAAAATCCACTGATTTACTATTTTTACTATTTTGTCCTCTGAGGATCAAACTTAACTTAGGTGCACAAACTTACTTTGGATAAATGATCCAATAACCTTGAATTTTGCTGAGTGGTTGATATTAAAAATCATAAATTCAAGTCCCAGTAGTTTGTATTATATTATTGGGAAGCCTGTGAACGCACATTAGTTCAATATGAAAGGTTATTAGTTATTAAATGAAATCTCGATTTCCAAGCAAACACAGAAAGGTCTGTAGCTTGTACCACAAGTCCTGTATGACACCATGCTCCTATACTGTCCACATGTGGACTTTTGCCAGTGTGTGAAATTTGATTGTTCAGCTTTGACAAGGCTTGCAGAACAACAACATTAACAGAAAGCCCTCTGGACCATGAATGTCACACCAAGACAGATCTCACAGCACCAATGTGTAAGATATGCTTTAGAACTGCTCTGGAGGCTCATGGCACACCCACTTTTTCCCTTTAATGCCCACATAAATGTGATCTTTTGGAGAAGAAAGGTCCAGTCATAGCTCAGCGTTCAGCTGCGAACCACCGTGCATGAGCATTCACGCTGTCTGTTGACGATTAGCCAAACTGCATGCAAAACTCACAATGGCTACAACCACTTAAATGTATTTAATCTGTTACTGAGGTATGTTAGCACATGGTTAGATACAGCAGTTGTTCAGTATGTGTGCTTGCAGTGAAGTGGCACTGAGGAGGGTGCTGGAGTCAGTGTGCCCTAGGCTTTGGGAGAGGCCCAGTCCCACTGCTGCAGGCTCCCTATCAACACTTAACAAAAACACCACGACAACTTCCCCAGTTGAAATAATAACAATGTTCTAACTGCATGTTTAGAACCCACCCAAGACACACCCATGCACACCCACACCTAGTTTCTCAGTTAAGATAGCTGGCCTTAGCAAAACAAAAGGTGCTGCTTCCATGTAAACTGAATAGTTTGAGGCTGCAGGGAGACTTATTACACACACACACACACACACACACACACACACACAAACCAACACCAACATACAGGTCTAAAGGCCTTGACTGTTTGTTGTTTTTGTTTTTTTTTCCACAGACTTCACTCTTGTGTCTGATCTGCCTTTCACACACTGCCAGCCTGCACTGAATGAAGAGAAGCAAATGTTGACATTGTATAGCCTGTTTAAAGTGCATTCTTCTCATGCCAGCGTCGGCTGGTAAAATCATCTCCAGCAGAAGGGACAGTGTGGCTGGTTTACTGCTCTGCTCCACTCCCTGTTGGAGATGACGCATTAAAACTGCCCTGTTTTATATCAGATGTGGCCTATAAATGACAAAATGATTTCACAGGTTCAGTTTTCTTTAATCTAATACATTAAAAAACATGCATAAAATCTAGTGTCTTTCAAAATATCCCTTGATGTCTTAAAATTAGTGTTATGCAGTGAGTTTTTTCAGTCTCTGCTTATCCCGCAGTCTGTACATTTTTGTCCCTGCTCCAGAACAGCTGACTCAGCTCACGAAGGGCTCAGTAATCGCTTACCAAGCAGAGGAGGTGTGTTAGATCAGAGAACAGAAATGTGCTATCCACGGGGGTCCTTGGGACATCAAGTGCTGTAGTGGTTTCTACTTAGACCAGTGGCCACCAAGCCTGTTTATTGCCTTCCTACAAAGTTCAGCTCCACCCTTCCTCTAACACATCTGACTGTGCTAATCAGTTCCACATCAAAGCCCTTACTGGCCTGGTGTGGGTGTTGGATATGGGCAAGAATTGAACTCTGCAGTTCCAGGAACAGGGTTTTTTGACCAGTGCCATAGGCTGAGCTATGGTTAGTGTGCAGTTGAGGTTCTCTCAGCAGTTCCAGTCACTAGAGTAACACTATTGGCCGCAATGCTTCAGTATAGCATCTACAGCACCGGCGAGGTTGTCCACATATCCGTCAGCAGTCACTGTAGGGTGTCTCTCGTCACTTGGCCTACACACACACACACACACACACACACACACACACACACACACACACACACAAACACAAACACAAACACAAGGAAAGTGATTCTAGTGAGAGTAAGTGGTGTTTTCACATACTTATGCCATTAATTACCTAAGCCCTCAATTTCTATCACGTGGCTTGAACTAGATGGAAGGATCAATTTTCTACTGAAAATTGATCTTCACTGTAAGACAAGGCTGTATGTTTAAAGTTGGTTCAATGCATACCTAATACAAACAGGAAATGTATAAGAGCTTAAAAAATTATGGCTTATACAAAATGCAGTGTTTGTTCTTAAAACTACCACTGATCTTCAGCCAAGTAGTAAACCACCAGAGATCAGTTCACAGAGTGTGTTTGTGTATGTTTAAATGGAACACAGGAAACTGAGCATGCATCCATAATCTGCATAGTCCAAACACACACAGCCATCGGTAAACATGAGGGTGGAGGGCTGTGATGCTATCAGAGCCATTAGCAAGTCTGATTAAGGAGGGATCTTGTTTGATTCTGATTATACAGAGGAAGGATCTTACACAGCAAAGTAGCCACAGCACATTATACAGAAAAAACAAAACAGGAGGCACTTCCCAATAGGGCTGCCCAGTATATCATTGGTTAATTGTTATTGCAATACTGGACTTTACAATACTCATATAACTGAACACTGAAAGCTGCAGTATGCAGCTATATGAAAGAATAAATAAAATGTTTTATGAGAACCCTGACCAATTAGAGTTTTGATGAATCATACTGTTCACATCACCCAATAAATGCAATTCATTTCAGTCAGAACTCTGCAGGCCAGTCTTTTACCCCCACATAAAAAACCAGCAAGGACAATCCTGAACCCTCACCTCCAGGGTTCATCACCGCATGACTGATGTGTCCTAATGGAACCACTGTGTTTTTCTATGCTGCAACACATAACACAGTCACGGCAAGCATGATTTTAATGAAGCATGCATTAATTTTCTTATCTATTGTGCAGCTCTGTTTCACAAAGACAGATTTAAGAATATGAAGGCAGTGAGAGACAGAGAAGGAGGAAGAGAGAGAGGGTGTGTATCACTATTCATATCCTCAAAAGAGCAAACATGTTTGTGCACTAAATGAGTGTGTTTAATCGTGTGTGATGCATGGAGAGTGTGTGGGTTTGTGTTTGCTCCTCAAGTTGCACACAAAGCCATCCTACTGGGTGCATTTGTGTGCAGGCAACAGGCTTAGATAACAAAGACATTCCTTCTACGTGTGTGTGTGTGTGTGTGTGTGCGTGTGTGTGTGTGTGTGTGTGTGTGTGTGGATGTGAAGGAGCTAAGTGAAGGAGCTGCAGAAAGTCATGTAAAGCTATTTGTTTTCCTTCTATTGTTTAGGCTGTTGACATCAAGGTGTCTGCTTCTACTGAACAACTTTGAATAGCGAGTCTGATTTCTAACATTGGCTCTCTCGCCCTCTCTCTCTCTCACACACACACACACACACACACACACACACACACACACACACACACACACACACACTATTCATTCTCTCAGACATCCTCACAAATTCACAAAAACATAAACACAAACATAATACATCTCCAGGCCCAGCACAAAGAAGGAGGGAGAGGATGTGAAGTCACTTGGTGATCGACTATTTCCTTTGAGTTGTCTTGCGCACACTGTGGAATCATGACGGGGTGTGTGTGTGTGTGTGTGTGTGTTTGTGTGTGTGTGCGTGCGTGCAAGTGCATGTGTGTATGTGTATGAGTACATGTGTGTTCATGTAAACTCTGTCAGGGGTGTATCATTGTCACTTTCTGATGCATGTTAATAGCAGTGTGTAATCAGTTGGCAGAGTAGGCGGGATGAGATTGGCACCATTTCCATTTAGGGCACACACAAACCTCTTCCTTTCCAATCAGATGAGAAGATATGCACAGCGACACATGCTAATGAACCCAAGAGAAGGTCTCAGGCACAAAGACCCCAAAGATCCCCACTGTGTGTGTGTGTGTAAGAGAGATAAAAGAGTAGCTATAAGGCTCTGTGTGTCTTTGTGGGGTATAAGAGATGAGACTGGAGCTGTGTACGTTTGTGTGTGTGTATGTGTGTGTGTGACTGTGTGTATGGGGGTGTCCTCCACATGCCCTTTCTTTGTTCTGTTTTTTTACAGGGACATCAGTCATGCCCTGTGCCAGCCTGTGCCACACAATAAAGAGAGAGAGAGAAATCAAGTGTGTGTATGTGTGTGTGTGTGTGTGTGTGGGGTCATATGAACCCTCTCCTAATAGACATGGTATTTTGGCTCTTTAACTCTATTACAAGTCACAGACTTGCTGTCCTTGTAATCTGGCTAAAGACACATATACACACATACATACATACATACATGCAAACACACATGGCTTCAATTTAATATCCACAACACTTAGTGACTGTTGGTGAGGCTACTAAATCAATCTTTCTCCATCTCTCATCTTTAAATTTGTCTGCTCACCTTTAGCTCCAAAATCTTGCACATGTACCTGATTGTGCCTGTGTGTTTAAGTGTGTGTGTTCTCTTAGTCTGTCTTCTCTACTGCACATGAATAATAGAGGGGTAACCAAGTCAATGTGACCATGCAAAATTCAACACAATGCATCTACTGTTACTAGTGAAGTAATGTCACTTGCATGTGTGTGTGTGCGCACGTGTGTATGTTGCAGGTCGCTGAAATATCAATACTGGGGAAGGTAGATAGGCCAGCACACACACAGAGAAACACACACGTTCTCTGCTTTTGAGGCTGAGTGACTGTAATGTCCATGACCAGCAGAACAAAGAGGCTTTGTACAGGAATGAGAAGGGGGAGATACACAGAAAAAGAAGGAATGAGGGAGAGATGAAGAGATGGGCACATAAAGAGGAAGGAGAGAGTTCATTTTGTACAACACTACTATACCCTCATGGCCTGGTGTCTTTGCTTCTGGTCACCTGTGTTGATTTTAGTGCTCTGGTGTAAATTGCAGATTCTAACCAGCCTTGCCTACAGAAACGTGGTTGGTTGGCCTATTTGCAAGAAAGCTGAATATCAAAGATAGCCCACTGAAATACACACTGTTCCCAGACAGCAGTGTATGTAATAATGGCAGGTTGGGAAAGCACTAGACAGGAGAGTGTGGAGCTCAGACCTGGAAGACCACCGCATTACCCAGGTTATTGTTTTACAAAAAAACTGTACTGTCTGGCGGTTTCCAAGGTCTGGAAATCTCCTACTGGCTGATGAAGGCCAGAGGTACAGATCCATGCCCCATCCTGACCTTTTGACCTATTAAACATGTCTATAGGGGTGTTGTGTGCAGGCAGCAGTGGGGTCAAAGGGCTCTCTGACTGCACTCTGTGCCCCAGGGTCCTAAAGCCCTCACACTAATGACAAGACAAGGCTTTTAGTCTAATCAAACTTAACAAAGTCCAACTCTAAATTAATTTATTTTACAATATTACATTGGTCATCTTTTCTAGTTTGTTGCAGAATCACAGCAGTTCAAGCATTATATGTGTAAATGGCCTCTGCTCATGACTATCCTTTTCATCATGGTCTTTTATCCATGTACCCAACTGACCAGGCCCTAGTCATAAACTAGCAATTCCAAACAGGTAAGATGGGTTCTGCATCTGATTTCATCACTATAATGGCTTCAGCTTCTCTCTCTCCCTCCCTGCCTCCCTGTCCTTCTGTCTCTTTCTCTCTATAATGCATTTATGATTGGTCTCATTATCATGGTATCATAGGAACATGAGAGTGTGTAATACGCCTCTTCCTTCTCAGCAAGAAGGAGCAAAGGCTCAAAAAGTTGCTGTTATTCTCTCCCTTACACCCACACCCTCACATGCACACCCACTGTGTGTGTGTGTGTGTGTGTTATTGCTACTAGGTCACCAAGGGTGATCTCAGCCTTGAGGGTGAGAATATGATATCATTCAGAACTCAGAATTCAGAATAAGAGTCGTGATATTGTGCAGGCCCAGTGAGAGATGGTCAGGGGCACTTCTGGAAAAAAGGGTTATAGACACATGAGAGAGGAATGAGAGAGACAATCAGGAATAGGGAGGGAAAGAAAGGGAGAAAGATAAGGTGGGGGCAGAGTGATTCTGTGTTGCTGTTTCCATCATCATCCTCTCTGTAAAGATACAGTATAGTATTTATAGAAGTGGTGGATCTCACTACACCCTTGGGAGAGGTGGAGCAGCCAGTGTAATGATACGGCTGGAGGAGAAACAGCTCCTAACTGCTGATCTGAAATCTGCTTCCTGTGGACACATCTCACTCTCATCTCATTCTGACAAAATGCTTAGCAGAAGCCACTGAAAAGAGATGAGATGCCCAACAGCACTGAGGCAAAGGGCCAAGCAGCATGCTGCCCCCCGCGGACACCCTCAGGTCCACCTTTTGCATGGAATAGAGAAGCATAAACAATCAGATGTATATAAATTTCAAGGGAGTGGTAGCTCAGTGGTTAAGGAACTTGCCTTGCAATCAGAAGGTTGCTGGTGTAAACACCACCACTGCCAAGTTGCCACTGTTGGGCCCCTGAGCAAGGCCCTTAACCCTCAGTTGCTTTAGATAAAAGTGTCAGCTAAATGCCATGAATATAAGTGCAAAGTTCATGAAGTAAACACCTGCATAAACCAGTTGATGTCTCAAATTCATTCTACCTGTTTGCTTGAGCTAGTTAGTAAAGCTAGACAAAACATTTGCTTGTGGGTCCCAGTCAAATCCAAACCTGCTCTTATCTTTATTCAGCTAATTAAAATGTTTTAGATGTTACAGATGGAGTTTTGTTAACCAGTGTCCCTAAAAACCATGTAGGTGTAGCAACAAATTTAAGGTGATATTTATTTTGTAACACATGAATAAGGTTATATGGCAGAGTAGATGTATGTGTTGGATTGTTTGGAGTCTGAGGAAAATCTGACCTGTGTGAGGGGTGTGTGCAGTTCGATGAGGAAATAGCTCATCAGAGTTAAAACTCTGCAATGGTGTCCCTGCAGTGCTCGAGAAATCCATTAATTGCTGTGGATGAACATTAGTGCACTGACATGTCTATACTTCGGCAGAGTCATCTCCCATCGACCCTCACACGAACAAACGCACGCACGATGACCACACACAATAATCTTTGAAATGGTAATCACTCTGCCTCTCAAACCTATTACAACAATGTATGAAGCCTAGCCAAGAAAAAAACAAACAAAAAACCCCCAGCCAAATTCAACAAACAGACATCATCAAACATATCACATTATAATAATCCTTGTATTGAGCAGCAAGCAGTGCCAATTAGACCCCCATTATGCACTTCCACTTACTCAGGCAGTAGTACAGAAACCCTGATATCACCCCCCCCCCCCCCCCCCCCCCTCCATTAAGCTTCACTCTTAAGCAGGAACAAGAAGGGAAAAGTAATCAATAGTAATCCAAAAATAACACCCTAGGAACAGAAAGAGCAGAAAGCAGGGAGATGAGAGTTGCTTCACTGCTTTTGAGGGAAATTTGGCCTATCAAAAAGAAAATATGACGAAAGGACTGAGCCTCATCTCCCATAGATCAAATAACATTTCGACATTTCAAGCAGATGTTTGGAGGGTTTTTAAATTTTTTTTATTTTGTCATAATATGTTCACTGTGTTGCCTAATGGTGCTAGTAACTACTTATGGGCCTTTAGCACCAAGCTACAGAAAAGATGAAAGAGAGAGGGCATGGCAAACATAGAACACAGGTCTATAGTAGTTAATTACAGAATATAAAATGGAGACTTCCAGTTCAGAAAACAGATTGGCTGACTCATTTCAAGTCATTGTAAAATACATAACTACAATTGAGCTCTGTATTAATGTGCCAAGGTATTAAAAACAATTAAAATCCTCATGTTTCTTGGCAACTGTAGCTTACTGTTAATAAATGACATTGTTTTGTGGAGGAACTGTTTATTTACATTTTTATTCATTATAAATTATGTATTAATGTACCAAGGTATCAAAAACCATTAAAACCCTCACTTCTTGGCAACCACAGCCTACTGTACACTGATTTGTGGAAGAACTGTTTGCTTACATTTCTATTCATCATAAATTAAATTATTTATTGAACATTGGTGTATTTTGTCACCATTTTATAAAAGCAGTAAACCACTCAAGGTTGTGCATCACAGTCATTTTATCTTTGATCCGTGTTAAACAGCACTCCTTAGCCATGGTAAATCGCTGCAAGACCACCATTGAGCGACTTAATGCTCCAATAACTAATGAAGTTTAGCTTTTAGAATCTATGTAGACCAGAAATCTCGCGCAGCCGAACCAGCATTCTAGAACGCTGCTTACTGAAAGCAAAGAGTATCTCTTTCAGGGATGACATCTACTTAAATAAACTATAGGCATTAATATAGAGCATTGCTATGGCTTTCTTTTGCGGCAAGTTGCTGTTACCGTTGCTGTTGTGTGTGGATGAACATAAGCTTGGAAAAGAAAAAGGAGGAGCGTGTAAAAGGAAGAGCCCGTTGCTCTGAGCAAAAGCTCAGCACCAGCCACACGCTCCCCAGAGTGATACTGGAACCCTTGCTGTCAGACACTATTTTGTTTGAGCATTTCTAAAGCATAGATGACCTTAGTGCACCTCGCTCACACTCTCTCGCTCTCTCTCTCGCTCTCTCTTTTTCTCTATCGCTCTTCCTCCCTCTCGTTCACTCCTTTTCCTCCACATCCGTCCATTTGTTGACTTGCAAACAAACAGGCGGCCCTGACACACAATGAGTGTATTTTTGGTGCTGATGACGCACTGGTCTGGGTTGGAATGGAGAAAGAACAACAAACTAAAGTGGTGTTTTGTTTCAGTATCACCTCACCCACATCCATAGAACTTTAATTGCAATTGTGACATACACGAATCAACACACACACACCTCAGATGCCCTCAGTTTATGTTCCTCCTTCTCTTTTACACACACACACACACACACACACACACACACACACACACACACACACACACACACACACACACACACACACACACACACACACAGTCACTTTGTCTAAAAGCTCCTTGGTGATTCCTACAACACATCCTTCATTACATAAAGTATAAAATAGCAAGATATTTTCATTTTTGTGGTACTAGGTATGTCAGATAAAAGTCCCCCCTAATTAGGGGATCCTGTTCTTCTACTTTACTGAATACCCAATGACTTTCTCTTAAAGTCCTTTAGCATCTTAGCATAACATGGATAAGGAGTACTTGTTTTCAGTTGGCAAAATCTTAATCATATTCAAGCTACTGCAGTTCTATGAATCACAATTTGCATTTGGGCCAGGGTTCAGTTCCTTTTCGTACACACTTCTCAGAGTGGCTCAGGTTCCCAAATGTACAAAATCGATCAACTCCAGACAACTTTGATTTCAGTTCAAACTGTTTTTAAAAAAACTGAACCAGAGTTTGAGAACTATTAAGCATAATCTAGAACACAGTCCTGTATGGCTCTGCTCTAACATATGTCAAGGGTTTAATTATTACCTGATGACCTGAATCACATGTTTTAGAACTGGACAATGCATTAATCCCCCAGAACTAGCAGTGTTCACCTGTGGTCTTAAATTAGCTGAAAAATGTTTGATTGCTTCTGAGTTAGGCCAGGATGTGTGACGAAGGCAATGAAAATGTACGCAGTTTGCATGCACTCCAACATATCCGTCACAGCTCTTGCGCTAATTTCGGCCTTGCGGGCAAGAGCCACTGTGGGAAGACGAGTTTCCTTCCCATAAAGTGGCGCTGGATGGTTTCACAGCTGCCAAATGCTCATGAGCTGACACCATAATGAGAAAACACCCAAGAGCTGACTAATCTCGTAAAAAGATAAGATGACAGCACGAACGTGCAGGCTGGCTGTGCTAGGTCACTGCATGCTAACGCTGCCACCACAGATTGACTTAAGTGAGCCACTAACTATTCAAAGGCTACCACTCGTTACACTGGCTCTTTAGAGTTCCCTGTATTCATTTGTTAAATGTTCACGCACTTGATTAAATGATCTATGTTCCCCTTGACTAGAAGAGAGAAATGTGGGTGTTGTCACTGTCCTGTTCAGGTTGGGTTTTAATACCATAATCTGGGCCCAGACATTGGCTAGAGCTCAAGGCTTATGCTCCAAGTCCTTCACCAAGATTAGATGGGTTTCCCCCCCTTTTTAAGTGTTGGATAGTCATTGCAAAAAAGAAACCTGCTAGTCCTGGTACTTTCAGCAGTGCCCTGCTCTAACACACCAGATGACAACTCAGACACTGCGCAGTACTATAGTGTTCCAGGATTCGACTTTGGGAACATGCTTTGGGATTTTCAGTGGAGTATCCCCTGTTCATGAATCCAAGGACTAGACTTGACATGTCTTTGTGTGACTTTATGTATCCAGTTCTTGTTGTTTTATGATGTTTTGTTGTTTTACACAGAAATGTGTGAAACAAAACACACAAACAAGCAGTCACTGTGCGCCAACCCCCCAGCAGGAAGGACACGCCCGCCCACACACACACACACACACACACACACACACACCCAATCTGTTTCCAATCTCCCAGTTACTGATAATCACAAGCACCTGTTCCGCATTTACCCTCTTCTGCTATTCCCACTATTTAAAGTCCACAGGTAGCTGTCGTCGGTGCCGTGTGCTGCCCGTCATCCTGTGCTTGCTTCCGAGCACCATTTTGACTTGTGTAGCTGTAATTGCATATTGAGCATTTACTGCTGCCTAATCAGCTTTTAATTTGCATTTGCAAGCGTTGAGCTTTTTATGGAGAATAAAGACTCTCCAAACCTTTACTCGCCTCTTGCTCCCTCCCTGCCGTCAATGTTGCAATCTAATTGGAAGTTGAGGTAGAGTATTCTGTTGTGACACTACAAATTAAATGATACCCCTATATGTCCCATGCCTTATTAAATGTTATTTAAACAATTAGTATTTCTGCATTTCTTATAGAAACAGAAAGTTTGTGTTACAGAAATCCACAAGTGCAAGCAGTAGACTCTGATGTGGTTGTGGTTGATAAATGTTGCATCAAAACCAGCAGCCAAAGCGCTAGTACATTGCTTCTTCCACCAACCCTTCTGAACATCAGACATACTGTGTGGGTAATGGTATGTTTTCTTAAACCAAGAGCTGCTTCCTTGTTTTTGTTAGCATGTTTCAAAAACATGCATCATGCAAACAGTATTAACTGTTTATATTCAACAACAGTGGTCTTGAAAAGCTGCACTGCATTACAGATCTAATGTGTGACTTTGGAAAGCGACAGGCTTGACATACCACTGCTGATTAAAGACAAGAAAACTCAGAAGGGATCATTGAAAAATATCTGAAGGCTATACTCTGTAATTATCATGCATCTTAATTCTGGTCCAGGGTCAGTCCTACCATCCATCTCCCTAAGCAACTGATCACAAAAGTTGCTCTGATGAGTTTCTCACAAGGAAAAGGAATGAAAGTTTGTAGGATTTATTCCTATTATAGTCTTATAAACTCTCTATTCTCTCTCCACTGATTCTTGAAAAACAGCTCATAAACCACGATGTGAGTAAAGTAAATGCAAAAGCAGCATTAAGAACACAATGTCATTACTAGTCTTCTATCATAGCATCACATCCAGTTCTACCAGTGTTCCAGGACAGATACACATACACAAACACTCACAAAACACTTCAGATGTCCAATGGCAAAAACAGTTACCTATCTTTCATTAAGGTTTCAGAGAGGACATAGTGAAGGTACAGCTGTGTCAACTTGTGTCCCTACTAACTCTAATTTCCTGTTAGTAACATTAGCATAGAAATGTAAAGGACTACAAACAGAAGCACAGAAATTTGGTGTCTGGATGGAATGTTGTAGCATGAAGGACTGGGTCATACTCTATGCCTGTCATAATTCTTTTTAAACACATGGAGAAGAAATGGGGAACTTGAGGTAAGAATGCAGAACTCCCACACACTGCTACACACACACTGCCCCAGGTGTTCAATGATTTGCATGAGGCCCAGATGAAAGATGGTTCAACAGATATTTTGGTTTTCTCAGTGAAGCCTGTAGGCCTGTATCCTGTATACATGAAACACCTCATGAATGAGGGTTTGTTTCTGGGAAATTCAAAATGACGGATCAGATTGGTATGATCAGACCACTATGCTCCAGACCAGTATGTTCAGTTTATCTGAATCGGCAATACTACCGGGCCAGTTTGGCATTTAACATTAAAAGCTGAAAGATACCAAAAGGCACCAAAAGATAAGCACTAGCCAGTACTCAGTGCTCTATCAGGATCAGTTTTGCTTTATGCATAATGAACATGATTAGCAGAGACAGAATGGAGATATGATCCCATATCAAGCTTGCTGCTCCAAGATTCAAGGTTTATGAACAGGCAAACTATAAGATGCCCCAGAGGACCCGTTACAGCATGCTGAGAGATTAGAGGCACAGCATTTAATGTTGCAAATTAATAGTTGTGTACACAAAAAGGGTTTTATATACATGCAAGAATATCTGAGTGAGAGAGAGAGAGAGTGCTGAACAAACACAGGTGTGTTCCTATGGAATGTTGCCTACAGTAACAGTACATTTGCAAAGTCCAGAGCTCTCTACATTTGAACAATGACTTCAAGAGGAACTCAAGCTCAAAACCATTTATATGGTACTGCACAATAAAAATGTACTTATATAGCTACATCTGGAAAGGAAGGCAAACGTTATACCTCAAACTGTTTACACATGTCCCAGTGCTCTTTCTGTCCCATCACCTTTCAGTCCTTTTTCTTTCCTCTTTTTGTTGACATGACCATTTCTTACTCTGTGTGTCAGGATCAGGTATAGACAAGGGGGGTGGGGGGTGGAGGCCTAGAACCTAGCTTCAGGCTGAACTGTCTGAGAGAGTGGGCAAACAAGACAGGCAAGGCTCGTCTTTCCCTCGACAAGAGAGCTCCAGGGAGTGTTTAGTCTGCACAGCCCCTGCCTGGGGAGCATGGGACTTTTATCACCTAGCCAGACCTGCTTAACAGAGAGAAAGAGCAGAGCTGAGCAATGTAGAGGCAGCCATCTTGTTCACCTATCATGGATGTTTGTGTGAGTGTATGTGCATGATGCACCTGCTGCACCAGGTTCACATTCATCGATGTGAGAGGAAGTCGGTGTGCACATGGATTTTGGATTTATCAGTGGTGATACTGACTAGGACCCGGGGGAGGTCATGGGAGGTCCCCAGCCTCTTCTCAGGATTGTGTGTCCCACTTAGAGCCAGAGGACACCGGTAAAGCCACTACCTATTTTCCAAACACAAGTATATGTAAATGAAATTCAGTCCAAGGCTTCAAGCCATTAAATGATAACTGGGAGTCTTAGTGTGACTAAAGCAGAAAGCTATTGAGTGTCAGGGGGGAGACGTATGCAAAGGCAAGACTGAGGCCTAATGTTGAGTGTTAACATTCAGAGAGAGACTGTAATCAGACAGCATTCAGCTGCAAGTACAGCTTACTGTGAATATGCTTTACTTCTCTATGAAGCAGCTCAAACCCCACTGCAGCTCACCATTATACACACAGCTGAGCTGTGCTGGAAAGTAATTACAGGTGTACACGAGAAGGAATTCTTCATACAAAGTGGGATAGAATGCAGGTTGTGGTGGCTCGGAAGAAAGGATTTTACTTTGCGTGCTGGTGTAAATTACAAAGGACAAAGTGATCTTCCTCAGCTTGGAGAAACAGAGAAAAGGGAACCATCAACAGTTCTGTTACTGGTGGTTATATCAGATTGTTCTCACACACTAAAGATACTACAAGGGCCATTCTTTCTTCATGTATTTTTCTCTTCCTCTCTCTCTCAGCTGGCAGCTGTTGGGGCAGAACATATCAGCAGTAGTTCTTGGTACTGCTATGGTGCCCTCGAGCCAGAGCTGCAGGTAGTTCTTGTTTTCTTTGGCAGAATAGCAAGAGAGTCCAGAGGGCTGGTAGAGATGGATAAGGTATGTTGAAGAAAGGTACAAGAAAAGGTAAAAAATGAGAGAAGAGGATTAGTACGTACAGAGGGCCTTGGAACATGCCCACAAACCATTCCCAGGCTAGTCACTGAAGACTAGATAGAGGTTACAAATGGGTAAGCACTGGGCAAATGTAGGCTGGGTGGATCAGGGCTTGAGGTCTTAACATGACCGCTTCATTAAAACAACGCTAAAAGACTGGAAATGACCAGGGTCCAACTTTAATCTAGAACCATAGTTTATGGTCGTAAGATGTCAGCTTGGACTGAAAGAGCAAATTCTCAGATTTCCTAAGCCGCAATTGTTTCTTTTCAGACACTTTCTTTGGATGCCACTGTGATGTTACCTGATGAACAGCTTCTGTTGTAATATGTGTGTACTTCTCTCTCCGTCTCTTTGAAACAAAAGACATGTGGTCATGGGAGTGTGTGACCCAACAGAATACAGAGCAACCAAGCACTCCAGGAGGCTACCCACCATTTCCTTTTTCCAGTCAGTGAAGAAATTGTTTGTAGAAGGTAATAGCATGTAGCATGCTGTTACTATCTTAGATTCTTTCATGAAGCAGTCACCACTACCATCATTACACGTAAACAAAGTTCACCTCCCAAAGAGGCCTTTCCAAGCTGTTCTCTCAGGGCTTCAAAGGCTCTGAGGAGAACCTTACATGGATCCTAGGTCAGCCATTTCCAAATGCAGCCCTGCCCTTTCCAGTTAAGCGAGGGACCTTCTGGCTGTTCTAAGATCAGAGCGTGAGGAGGACTTTCCCCAACAGTGCTTCAAAGCGTGGCATCCTGTGTGTGTACTGCTGTGCTGAGGCACGCTCTTGAAGATAAGAGGACTGGGCCAGTGGGGGGATACTGGATCCCTCATTTGCAGTGGTGCAACAGGCTTCAAACAGACGCTCATTAAAAGTGCTAATTTGATAACTAAAACAACCCGTTCTCCCATGTCTGAACTGAAAACCAGAAAAGAAAAAAACGCTCTGAGCGTCAGGTAGCAAGGATGGCATAAATCAGCCATTGCATAGGAAAACAAACTCCAAATGTATAACATAGCCACATGGAAGGCCATTTTTAAAAAAAACTCTGGCATTGCCCCCTGCACAACAGGTAGGACCTAATCCGAAATCAGCAATGTCAACATCAACATTCAGCTCCACACACCACAGGTAGGACCTAACCCAAACTCAGCAGCGCCAACATCAACATTCAGCACCAGACACCATATCAACACTTATCAGCAACAATCACAAATCAAGATCCCGAGTTAATGAAGGTTTCAAGAGAGCTAATGTAGGATCACTTTCCACTGTTCACATCCTAATGGGTTAAATTATTTGGAAAGAGGGGGACCTGATCTCAGACCAGGAAATGGTGGTTAAACATGGGCCCAGATTCAAGTATTTATCTTAAAGCAGTCTTGTCTTCGTTTAGCTCACTTTAGAAATCCCTTAAGCATTAAGAGTCCCAAGGGATGTCTGATTTAATGGGGGAGCTTGTTAAAGCTCGCTATGGGAAAGTGGATTCTCGTTTGGAGGCAAATCTCCCTCATCTCTGCATTGCAGGAGAGAGCCTTCAAGATTCTGTAGTTGCATTACAGTGATTCGCAGTTAGCGATTAGCCCCAAGTTGCTTTTGTTCTCAGAGTAAGCATAATCTCAAAGAGCCATCAGAACAGGGTTTAAGTGCACACATTATGCAGGTCATAAACACGTGCACGCACATGCGTGCACACACCCATAGGTGTAAATGGGAAGGAATGACTTAATGGGTAAAATACCACGACAAGACAGTACTGCTATACAACATAAAAAATGGAGTTGCCTAATCGTTTGAATTCTTCTTGCCTTGACAGTCATATTTTGTAGAGTTATTGTTTTTCTTTGAAAGAAAAGACAAAAACAAGACTAGTGTAGTCTGACCAGCTAGTCTAGTTGAGGCAGATGTCTTGATATACACTTATAATGACAACACTTGCTAAAATTGCAGATGCTGACTAAGGCATTGACTATGTAATGAGATTTTATGACCCGTCTTATTAATATTTATGATTTTGAATATCTTGTGTTTTAATCTACAGACTAGAGTCCTTAATGTTCCATTTTAAACATGCAAACTGAAAGATTTATTCATTTTACATAATTATTAATTTTGGTGGCCAAAATGTACAATTTTCAGTATGAACATTTTTCAGTATAACATCTTCAGTCTCAGGATGATTTTGTTTTTTTGTGTGTGTGTGTGTGAGAAAGTTTGTCTGACCTTGGCTCACCATACAATCTTGACTGAAAGAAAAAAAAGCCCGGGTTTCTATTCTTGCCCTCTGTGCTCTTTGAAGCAAAACCCCAGTGGGTCTCTTGGACAGCCAGGCCTGGTCAGCATTTGGCTGCCGTGGCAACAGCTGTGTTTCTTATCCAAATATCCCACGGAGGCAGTCATTGCTTCTTGTCATGGCCAGATTCACTGAACTAGCACAGCTCTAAATCTCTCAAATGGTTTAAAGCATCACACAAACACCATGTCCTCCATATTTATATTAGCAGGGACAGACTGTGTGGTGTATGTAAGTGAAACTGTACAAGCCATGTCCACACCAACTCGTGTTGACAGAGGTACAAATGGAGTAAGGACTGTTAGTGACTTAGGGTCAAAGGTTAAGCTTGCGCTTGTACTAGAAAATTTTGAACTATTCCCTGTTCTATGCCCTGTGGGAGCTCATTTTGCTCTGCATCCTATTTTAGAAGCATTCTTCTACTGTTATTGTTTTAAAACTCAGTGAAACATACAGAAAATATGTTTGCTCCATTAAATTTGTACTGGGCAAAAAACAGGCAGCCTGTGTCACATTATCACCTTATACATTGTAAAGCCCCCCAATTAGAACACTCCAGCATCAGACTAAATTAGTATTAACATCCTGGTATTTACAGGTCAAATGTCTTAAACTCTTGCATAGCTTCATGAAGAGGAATGGAATCTGCAGTTTATATGACAAAAGCAGCTTCATGAGCACAAATGCTGACAGCCCACTCAGAACCATAAAAAAGCCAAATAAGTAAAAGAAAAAAATTAGAAACAACGGGAGACAAAGAGTGTTAAGATTTTCAAATTAAGTAAAACAGACATCATCTAGCACAAGTCAACGACTAGACAGACTGCTTAAACATTTCTGAAAACCTCACCCTGTAAATACTGCAGTAAATCAGGAGTGTATGCCAGCATCGAGGGACTTTACTTCCCTCGTTTCACAGCCAAAGGGCACTGGTGCTGCTCATAGGGCGATGACATCACGCAGTGCAGGGCTTTGGTGTCCATTCCCCTGCGCTTGCTCACGTTAGAAAATCTCAGTTCACTCGTGATACGCAGCATTTGTGGTTCCTCGTAAAACACATGGATGCATTTACACAGACTAGCCATTCTCTCCAGCAATACACACTCACACAAGAGTGCACACATGGGGCCAGTTCTGACGCCAGTGAACCTTTCAAACAACCACAGTGTGTGTGAGAGAAGGAAAGAGACAGAAAGTCAGACATGCGAGTGTGGATATATATGCAAAATATTTGCATCCATGTGTTGGTCATTTCACCATCACATGCATTATTTTGTGTGTACAGTATGTGTGTGTATGTTTGTGTGTGTGGAAATTAATGTGTCCATGAAGAAAGGCGAACATAAGATAGTGAATCAAATGCACAGTGCAGACCCCAAATGTTACTCACTGTCTGTCAGGCACACCCCATAAATCACCAGTATTTATGAGCCTTTATATCCCCATATATACAGGCCTAGCACGATGTCCACACCCTCTCTCCGCCTCTCTCTCTCTCTCTTTTTTTATCTCTATCGCTCAAGATTAAGTGTGTGAACTGCTTTCCAAATGTTTGGACATGTGTGAAATTGATGGAACACATAGACATCTTATGAAAGGTGAATGTCAGCACTTCCTGTGGAGCTAGGCTCTGGCTGGATTCTGGCACTGCTTGATTTTATTAGGAAATTCCAACTCGGTCACTTGTTAGTGTGAACTGACATTTTATTAAAGATAATCCCAGTCACTAATAGATGTGGGATTTTACCAATGCTGACTGACTGAAGGGTGTTGTAAACCACATTGATGCCTAGATATATGCAGACAGTGTGAAAGTAGGCAGTTAAACATTGTCTGGGCATAAACATTCAAGTAAAATCCAAGTGACAGGCAAGAAGTGAACCAGATTACATAATAAAGTGAGCCACCATCTCTTTTGAATAGATTACAATCTAATATGTACATTTTAAACATATTTCTATATGATGGTTTTGCAAAGTCAATTGTACAGACTTTTTTTACATCTAAAAGACCCTGAAGGGATATGATTGGTGGAAAACTTCAGGAGTGATGGGATTGGTCAGGGGGTGGATGACACAATAGGCTTATTTCCAGATGGCTCTTAAACCCGCCAAAAAGCCCAGATGAACAAAGACCAGTCTGGGCCCTCCCCCCCCCCATTTTTTAGGTTACATTTTGTTAGTGTCTATCGTGGTCAAATGTTGTTGACCATGAAAAAAAAAATCTAAGAGCTGACAATGGAGATAATTCAGGGAATATGTAAATGAATAAGAGGATGCATGTGATACTGACTCAAGCACTGTGAATGTGTGTCTGTGTGTCTGTCTATTCTACAGCTGAAGTTATAATTTTGTGAACATTCCCTTAACAAAGTCCTTAAATAAAAGTGGTAAATATAGCATATCAAACCTAAAAACACCTCTGCAGCACACGTACACACACACACACACACACACACACACACACACACACCCACATCTGTGTATGTCATAGTGTTCCATTACACAGGCCTAGTTCCTTTGGATTACAGAACAGTGTTCAAGGCTCGCACATTCAACACATTCTCTCACTGTCGTACATATATGCATGCACACACTTACTCTTTAGGGATTAAACAAAAAAAAATAACAAAGAGACCAGACTGACACATTCACCAGGTGCTCTTCCTCTCCCACATGCACTCTCACCCTCCTTCCCCTTTCTCTCTGCTTGAATGGGTAGCCATATGGTTCTGCAGTTAAACTGAACCCAAGAGAGCTCTAATCGCAAATATCTGTACTGGTTCTCACACCATGTTCAAGTGCTGGGCTTTGGTGCCCTCTAGTGGTTCAAATGGTGCAGTCTCCCAAGTGTTTCTGGGAGCCCCAGTACTGCACTGCTCACCAGGTATGTTAGAATAAGCAAATAGCTAAGGTGTCATATGTGGCTGTTTAGGCCTGCAGATAGGATACGGCAAGTGAGCCTCTCAGTATGAATACAAACCTGTATTTTCCTGTCCTGACCTGAAGCCCCTTCATGCCGCACTGCTGAGCACCGCCAACATCATTCATAAGATCATCACCAATCATTATTACCTGAGAGCCAGAGAGAGGGACAGTGAGAGGGTGAAAGGACAAGAGAGAGAGGATAAGACCTATAAGGAGGAATGTAACGTTATATATGGTGTCTGTACATGTAGGAAGTGCATTATCACAGCAAACATTTAAGATTAGTGTATTTCACTGTTTTGGTCATTCTGTAACTCTGCTGCGTGTATGAGTGTGTCTGTCTTACCTCATGAGGCTGGATGCCCATGTCTGTCAGAACACCTTCAAAGAACATGGGGGCAGGTTTCCCCACAACCTCTGCCTCTAAATCACATGCGTACTGTAACACACAAACACACCCAAAATTCATAATGTAGTCTCTCACTTTTGCTCAGTATAAACCTATAGTGTAAATTATGCAAAAGTGAAGTCCTGCACAATGCTCCTGAGCTCAGAAGTATGATAAAATATACCCAGTAAGGCTTTCACAGTAGATGGAGACTACTGTGTATACTGGAGTAGATTCACAATGATCATAGTCACCTCCAGAGCTTTCATATACACTCCAACATCCAGCTTTAGCCCGTCCGTCTCCTTATAGTAACGACTAGAAAAGAATTGTGGTTTAAAGATCAGTCAGGAGTTTTCTAGGATTTTCTGAGGCTCTTAAGGTTATGACACAGATAATAAGCATGTGACAGGGGTAATGCCATGATTTAATTTTTCATTCTAAGAACTTTTCACTTACAGTCCCAATAACAGACTATAAAAACACCAAAGCTAAGGTAAAGAGAAAACAAGAACTCCAACCAATCACTTTCCATAAAATACATGAGCCTGAATTTAGCCATTAGACAAAATTCAGCAATGCAGTACACTGTGACTGTGAATGACGTACCCTCTGCCCATTGAGAAGAGCACTGGCTTCTTCAGTCCAATCAGAACACGGAATGCAGCATTCATGTTCTGATAGGAGAAATAGTCTGCAGCATCCCCGATAACCACGCAGTTTGGATTGTTCTTGTCCACACTGTCAAACTCTGGTACCACATCTGCAATGATGTAAAACACACACACACACTTTCTTCTCAACAATCCACTGAATACCTAGCATGTTGTAACCATAAATAATGATGCTACTAAGTGTTTAATTTTTACAAAAGTGATTGGAACATTAACTGTATTACCTTATGAAAGGTGTAAAGAACACCTATTGCACATTTATTAATAAAAGAATAAAGTTTAATGTGGCATTCATTATGTAAGATGTAATCATACACATCTAAACCTAATACTAGCAAGTCTTGTACACACCATCCACAGAGTACAACTGAAGTTCAGTACTTTTCTTTCACTCTTTCCTTTTGTTCCTCTAAATACACGAGTCTAACATGACTTTTGTTTGGTGAAACTAATGTGAGCAAATCTCAGAGAAGTCAGTGATCTGTATTGACTGACTAAATTAGTACTTATTGCAGGGTATTGTTTATTACACTGATGTTGTTTAACAAACTCTAGCACTTATTATTTATTACACTTATCATTGTTTAAGATAGACCCTGTGCATTTTGTACTTCTAGGCATCATCAGTGATCCTTGTATTTCTACAGTATTCTAGATCATTGGTATATTGGATGTATTCTATGAGTAAATGACAAATCACTTTTGTTAGACGCTCTGGATAAGAATGTCTGCTAAATGCAAATGTAAATGTGATCAGTGTGATAGATCCCCGGATAAATGTTTGGACAATGTGCTTGTCATACCATCGTGCACCAGCAGGTGGGGTCGGAGACCGCGCTCCTTTAGGACAGCCACTACTGCGGGGGCAGGTGAGAACACTTCAGTGATGTCGATCTCGAAGCCCATACGACGGAGCTTCGCGACAAACTTCTCCCGGGTTGCTTGCGTCTCATTGGTGCAAAAACGAACCTGCAGGTCGGAAGCCTTTAGCCTGCACCAAAGATGATGAGTTAGTAAGGTAGTACAGAGACACTATTTTCATGAATACTGTTACAATATAATCACTACAAGCCTTCAGGAAATGTGAAACTTGAAGAGCCACTGACAGCACAGTTTAGTGGTTCACCTGACTCCCACTCAGATCATTTTTAATTCAATTCCAATTGTGTAGTGCTTTTTACAACAGATGCTGTTACAAAGCAGCTTTACAGAAACCTGATTTACAGCAAATTCAAGTGAAGATAACGGAAAACTCAAGAGGAAAATTCCCTAAGAGTTAGAGGATAAAACCTTGAGAGGAACCAGGGCTCAGAAGCAGAAACCATGACAAAATAACAACACTGCATAATTAACTTTGTGTTGTTGCTTGTTTTTTGTTTGTTTTTTTTGTTTTGTTTTTTTCTTGCAATTTTTTAAATGATAGCACAGACCTAAAATGTAATAAGGTGTGTTGGACCAGGGGAAACACTGAACTGTGCAGTGTTGTGACTATCCAAATACAATGTCCAACAGCTTGATATTTGATAATATTGTATGAAAATAAAATATAGGTCTGAGTTGATTTACTGTTTTTATACAAATATGAATTCCATTAACGCACAGCATCTAAATAAATAAATAACATTTTAAAAGCACTGCTTAATGGTAGGCCTACCTTAGGTATCGCTCTAAAATTAGGCCTAGCTAGTATTAGTTTTGGCAGGTCTCTGAACGCATGCGCGAGGCAAAATATGCCTTATGGCGACGTTACCGCGTGGACCCATGTAGATAACACATTAAATGTGCACCTAATCACACAAACAACCGATTCCGTGTTAAATCTGATATTCTATTCGAGTGAAACTGGGATTCATATTCAAATGGAACAAAATAGTACGTCTCACTCAGTACACGTTATTTAAACTGTCCGGAAATCGCTTAGAAGCAACAGAATAAATGGACCTTTTCACAGCTTCCACAGAACCTTCAATCGGAAATCCTCCACCTTCTCCACTGTCATATAAGACGCCACACATATCTAAAATAACTCCTTTCAGATTGTTCACACAATCCGTCCACTTATCGTCGGCCATAGTGATATCTACTGTAATCTGCGCCTGTGCTGACTGAGCTTTCTGGGAAACGTAGTTTATTCTTATCAGCAGAAGCGTCACGGAACTAATTTCAATTTCAACTCTTTTTCATTGGCTTTGGGCTAGCAGCAGTCAACAACAATAATTTATATGTATCCCCTTTAGCATTATATCGAACGACTGAATGAACAATGAACCCTTTGAAAAATTCAACCTACAATTCAAGTGTCAATCTGTTTTCTGGCGCTGTCCGTTCAGCACCATAGACGTTTGGACACTTTCAAAGTATTATACTGATGTATCACTTGCCCCTAAAACATTATGTGATGAAATGTGATGTTAAGGTGAAGGAAACGCGCCAGTAGGCCTTTCTCCAGGCTGAGACGGCAGAGTACTCCGCTCAAGGGCCGTGTTGTTTTTCCGTGTAAAATATTGGGGTTTCATGCGAGGCGAATTAATTCGTTTGATGGAATGAATAAAACGTAGTTCATTAGTTGAGTTGGAATAAGTTATATCATGCTGTCCAGTGCTGCGCATAAAAATGATGCTATTTTTATATAGTAGAAAACGATATGACTGGTTAGGGTGCCGGTGTCTTACTGTAGGTTAACATAATTTCAAATAAGCAGTATTTTACTATCATGTAAAATCAATTCAAATTTCCAGCTATTATATGATCATATGGATTCCTCGGAAATTAAATACTAAAAACTACAAAGCGTATTTGTATTTTGTTGTACAGCTCATTTTAAGCAAGTCTTAACATGTCAGTGTGATTAAATTAACTCGTGTGATCAGATTAGCAGATAATCAATTAATTTTGTCTACACAATACATACCAATGATTCTGTGAACTCGCTTGAATTTGATGTCGAACATTTTGTAATAAATCCATGATAAATTATCGCAAAATGCTACATTTATACCCCGACTATACTGAATTCACATTTCTCTATCTCGTCTAGGCTATTAATGTTTGTGCAGTATTATGCTGAGTTTCATAAAATGATGCAAGCGAAGCGTGTGCGTCATGAGTCCTGACATATAAAGGCGCGTTGAACGCCTAACACGCCCACCGGTGACCGCGGTTGTAGGGCATACGTCGACGCTCCAGGACAATATCAAGAATTCAGAGTACAATAACGGTAACGTAATTAAACACATTCTGTCGTTGACTGTTTTAGAAAAGGTAACACTGTGGCTTGGTACATGGTTTGAGTGAGTTCATTACATCCATATTAGGTGAACGCGTCTAGGTGGCATAATTCAGTTTACTTAGGCTACCATCATTCACTTAACCAGACGAGAACGTTTGGCTAACGTTAGCTTTCTCCCGCATGGATGTTCGTCTAGTGCGGGCTCCATCACCTGTGGAAAAAGGCGGGTCGTGTATGATTTAATTTTAACGTATAGAAAACTCTTATTTGGGCTTATTTCTTTATCGACGTATTGGTTAGTTATCCATGTGACGGTTAATGTTAAACGTACCAGCTGTTTGGTGGTTGCGGAATTGCTAGGTAAGTAGGTTAACCTAGCTAAGCCGGCTAGCGAGCTAGTCGGTAATTTTCCACGAAGTTGATGAGGTGACGGGATGCAGAAAAGGAGCCTCGGTACCTGTGATGTGCTGTGGACCGTGACCGGAATAACCGGATTCGTTAGTCCTTAACTAGCTAGGCAAGATCCAGATTTCGAGATACTGAATTCACTGGCTAGTTACCAGTCTTGGCTAGCTAGCTATAAATAACCAACGTTAACGCTAGAAAGATAGCTGAGGCTGGACAGCAGCGTTGCCTGTAAATTACACGTATCCAGGTATCGATGCTAGTGGTTAAGTTTGCTAGTTGGCTACGTAGGATAGTTAATGATACAACACCTTTCCCAATTTTTGGAGTGCATTTTATAAATATCTGGAAAATTACATCATTAAACTTCAGTTAGCTAAGTAGCTATCTTACTGTTCGTCATACACAAAAAGGCTAGCTAGCGTTACTAGTTAACTAGCTAATTAATTTATAAGTAACGTTGACAAAACAAGTTTGCATTATGCTAATGTGTTGCGCATGGTAAAACATGTATAGGCTTGTATTAAACCAGTTTAGCTAGCTACTTGGCTAGTCCTTTTTCAATATTCGGTGTGGTTTCAAATTTGATCTAACCCACGATATGGCATTTCCAGTCTGCACGCATGCACGTTTACTCAAATAGTCGTAGAAACGCTTTCCTAGGTAAATTCAAACGGTTAACTAGTTAACAAATCATATTTTCGGGATATTTTGCTTTAACGTAAGTACATGTAAAAAAAAAAAATAAATAAATCAGTCTGCTCTCAGCAGCTGTCTCAGTCATTCATTTAGTAAACCAGAGGGAGTGAGAGATTGTACATTCACTTCAACTGTTTTAAAAACGTGCGTTTTGGTTTCATGCTTGGTTTACTGCTTCATGCGGATTAGAAGATCGCGCGTGTTTGCGCGCACATGCTTTTCTTAATTTAGCAGCAGCCTAGTAGTGGGTGTGTGTGAGAGGGTGTCGCGCTGCAGCCTATCGCCTTCCAGTGACCAATTTTGACAGGCAAAACAAACGCAACTCTTTTCCCTTGATGGGGTCACTGTCCTTGGTGAGGTCGAAGCGCACATGTTATAAAATCTCACGGTTACAGGTTTCTGTAATATTCCCCCCTTTTTTAACTACTTCTCAAGAAGCAGAATATCATTCTCCTCGCCTGATGAGGCACGAGTGAAAATCATTAAAAAATAATTAACGAATGAAATAAGGAATTAAAATGAATCATGCAGACATTCGCATTATGCCTGGATTGTTCAACTATGTAAATCACATATTAACTATTTTGATTCTAAAACCAGGAGAATTATCTTGGGTTTGGACTTTAAACAGTTGAATACATGTCAAAGCAGAAGTTACACTTATTGTAGTACTGCATTAATTCAGTTAGTTTTTGAAATGGGAAAGTTAACTCAGTTAAATATGGTGACAGATTGAGATGTTGGTTAACCTCATCACAATTTTGGAAAAAAAACAATAGACCAAAACACTTATCAGTTTGCCTTTTATATAGCTTTAAATATTGAAGTTGAATTCTGAATCTTTATTTTAAAAATGTTACATGACATGAAAGGTCTGGATTTAACTGAAATTAGTGGGGTTGGTATAGAAACATTGAAGTGGAAATGGCCTATTCTGAATAGATTTCAAATGCAGCAAATTTAAATTTTGCTGCAAATATGGCATCTGTATACAGCAGCAATGCTAATAAAGACTATTTCAATGGCCACCATCTCACCATATGAAGCCATTTTTTTTAACACAAACATAATCTCAGATAACCTTTGTATCTAAATAAAGCCCAGTTGTGCATACCTCTGCACCTGGAGGTCCACAGGCCAGAACATTTTTGGTAATTTAATTACTTGAAATGCCTGATTCAACTCCCAATGTAATATCCAGTTTTAGGAGGTGTGTTTGGGCAGGGACATCAAACTGTTGGACTTTGCCCTTCAGGACCTGATCCTAGCATTGCTGCTCTGGAGCTTTCTGAACAGCTGTCCCTAAAATGATTCCAAGTATTGATTTGAGTCCAGAAATCCATGCCGAAGCTTAGAAAAAGACCAAAAAGAAAAGACATGCGACTCTGAAAATACAAAATGGTTGTTTGCTCCTCAGAATGGGCTAAAGTTGAATAAGAGAGGGTGGGGGGGAACTTGCAAGTTACTTGGTACAAATCTTAAAAAATAAAAATAAAAATGTAGTCTCTTTAAAGAGTAAGGTAAATTTTATGTGGACCTAGTTCTAGGTGTTTTGTCAGTTCTTGTTTTCTGATTAAATTTATCAGTATTGCCTCACCTTTCCGGTTTGTTTGCACGAGTCATTAATGGCATTGTCTGGGCACTTTGAGCTGCTGTTTCTGCAACCAGATACTCAACAAAATGGCAGTGTGTGCTAACAGGTTGGGGATTATGCATACAAGTAGTCTGGTTCAGGCATCATGAAAATCCCAGTTGTGGGTGTACAAGAAGGGTGCTGGTATGCAGGATGCTTATTTTGGTAGGATGCATAGTGCTTTGTGGCATTTCGTCTGCTGTGCATTGGTATTAGTTTCATGTGTTGTAGTTTAGGTGCTGTGGCAAAAATGGGGAAACTGGTTTGTTGCATACATCATTTCATGTGACCTTGCTTAAAGGCCAGAATTATTTCACCTATCTTGGAACAGGTAACCCAGAAATTTACATAAGACTATGAAATGCTTTATTTTGAAACAACACAATTTTGGCAAGCTAACCTCTCATCGCTGCAGTTATTGTTAAAGTACACGGATATAGGCTCTTAGGAACAGACCCAAGCGATACATGTGCAGTCACTTACTGCTTGGTTTTATGGAACAAATGTAACAGTGGAACAGTTTACCAGTCAAGATAAATATGACCACTAGACCTATATAGCTATAAATACACAGTAAATCTTTGAACTACTTTATAATATTTTGACCATGTTTCAAGTAAAGATGAGCTCTTTACTTGATGAGAAAAGATGAGAACTTGAGCTCACCTAAATACCATCTCTGCAACTACTCACAAATAGCTTGGATATCCACTAGTTTGAAAATGAATACAAGAAGTACTGAACATGCTCATCACCAAATGTACCTGGTCTCCCTCACTGCTTGCTAGCTATCTTTTCACTAGACTGAAAAGTGACTGCATAGCTATCTAGCAAGCTAATCTTAAAATGCACATTCAATCATGTAAGTACACAGCATAATGGTTAAAATAACAATTTGCACTGTTGTAATAAAGTGCTAGTAGATGTGTGCATAACAAAATGCAACAATTTGGGCCTGGTTTAGATTTTAAAATATTGACTGGTTCTTTTGCTTCAAAAACTGCTTAAACTATGACAAAATTGATCAGATTAGTCATGAATCTTGTCATGGTTTCAATAACTAACAATGTATAGTTAAATATCATATTTTGTGATATATCTGAATATACCAAAGATGGAGTTATTGCTCACTACCAAAAATGGGTAATGTTCTGCAAAAGTGCAGACACCAGTTCTTTGCCCTGAGCATTGTCACTGTTTAAAAATAAACTTTACTGTAATCAACATTAGCTGAGAGCCCTCTCTTTGTTACCATGTGTCATGCCATCATTCCTAATGTTTTTAGTATAAGAGCAATAAACCAAAATATGTCAAAACCGATTTGCTTTGTTTTTAGTAAGGCAGAGACAGATTTCCAACTCTCTTCTCACTGTTGTCAGATGCTCTCTTGCTAATGCTACAACTTGCTCGACAGAAATGCCTTGATTACTGCAAAGCAAAGATATAATTTAAAAAAACAACTGAATATTTCTTAAGCTAAAGCACTAGTAGTGTAATGATGCATACAGAACAAATATATGACCACAAATTAAGCAAATCAACATAAGTTCTAAGTTGGAGAGAAATTGTTTGACCTTGGAGGTTTTTAATTTGAGTTCTGTTTGTGTACTTTCTTCTCTGTTTCTGCAGGAATCATAATGAAGTCCATGTTGACCCATCTGACAAGGGCTGTGGGCAGGGCCTGTCCTGCCCTCAGCTGCACAGTGCATTCTGGGACACGGGCAGTCTCATCAGTAGCATCCCAAGCCAAGCATGAGGAGCGGCAGCTCACTTCTGAAGAAGTGTACAGTCGCGAGGAGCGTTATGGAGCACACAATTACCATCCTCTCCCTGTCGCCCTGGAGAGAGGAGAGGGTGAGTAAGACCTACAGGCAACAGTCACACTGCTGTTGTGGAATGGCTATTTATATTTTCTCATTTGCATGTTTGATAATATCTGTTATTTGCATAATAATATTTGTAATATGCAAATGATTCCTTAAGGAGTCAGGAATTGTTTTTGTATGTTGCAAGCTTAGGATCTTGGTTGGTTAAAGGGTTCCTTATTTTTAAGGGCACTATTTCATTACCATGTTGACTTCCAGGAACCCATAGCTACTCAAAAAACAAACCAATAGGTCACCGTGTTGCCACTTATAGCTTGGGTTTCCCACTGAAGTCCTGGGGCCCCACTGCTGTTCCATATAGTGCCTAATCTAGCACACCTCAGTGTTTGACTGTTTGAAGTATGTTAGGCAGGTTGATTGGTCATTTGCTGACAGTGTTTCCTCTAATCACAGATACTAGAGCTAGCTAGCAGTATTAAATATATGGCTAGCTAGAATAATAACTTGCCTCGCCAGGTTAGCATGCAATGTTAAGATAATAGCCTACCTTAATCCTCAGCACTGAACATTGACACAGTGTTAAGATTCATTCTCTCAGTGAGTTGAAAATACGTGACACAGTTCTCTCTTCATATCAAGAATAGGCAGGACTGTACTAATGTTTAGCAAGATTGTGGAGCCTCAAATTACTTCCAAAATGTAACAGTGATGCTTGAAATGATCAAAAACAGGAATGTCAGTGTTTATTACATTCAAATTCAAATCAGAAGGTGAACTCATGCAGGTATAAAATGCAGAGAAATGTGATATTCTCATTTGACATGTCGTAACAGCAACAGAAAAACATGAAGGTCAGTCACTTAATTCTGTCCAGGTGTTTTTTCCTCCAATTTTCCTGCATTTCAAGGATAATCAAATTTCAAAGTGATTACATGAGTGAATTTGAGTGGCATGTCTAGACTCTTATTTTAAACCACGTAATATTACTGCATTCTATTGTTTTGAAAAATTATTGCATGAGTGAGACCCTTTCTCCATCTGCAAGATGCTAATAAATTGATCTGTGCTCCCCCCCATGACTACTGTAATGTATTGATCATAGGACTTCCAGCAATAAACACGACCTCAATTTGTTTATTGTATATGCAATTAATAAATTGATAGTTTTATGGAAAAGTGTGTTTTGAACTTTTTTTTTTTTTTTTTTTCCCTGGGCCTGTTAAAATATACAAGGGGTGAGAAACTGATCTGCTGGCCTAGGGTGGACACTGTACCTGATCCATCTCTTCAGCACATCATGGCCTTCAGGGGCCATGAAGTTAATTGTTTTTTTTTTTTTTTTTTTTTTTTTTTTTTTACATATTTGTGCATTCACATAAGGCATGTGTAGTTGGGAATAAAATGTGTATTAAGTATTTCTCTTGGCAAGGAACATGGAAAAGCATAGGTTACTTACCCTATATAGTTAGTAAGAATGCAACCATTGTGGCAGGTAAATTAACTACAGAATAAATGCTAATATTAGAAGTTGGACTTCAAATTCTTTAGTAAATATTTTAATTTAAACACTGTGTTTGAATAGAAATATCCAAATTAATAGAAATTACCATTTTGCAACTTTGAAATGCAATTTGGATATGTCCATCATTAAGGGTAACTGAGAAGATCTCTGCATCCAAAAAGTAATATTTAAAGGAACAAGTCATTTAGTTTTGTATGCTCTAGCTACTCTTAGCCCTATCTGCTATGCAGATCATTTTAATAAGACCTTCCATATACACCGCCATGCAAAAGTTTGTGTGCCCCTGGTCAAAATTTGTGATGCTGAATAGTTGAGTGAGTAGATGATGAAAATGCATAAAATTAAAGGTGGTCTTTTTTCAAAATTAAGATTAGTGTATTTTTGTTTTGTACAATTTTAGGGTGGGGGGGGAGTAAAGGAGTTTGGGTTGCCCTTTGAGTTTTGAGCTGTTGGATAACTTTTACCAAGATCTCAGACCTTAGACTGTTAGGACTATGACTTGTTCAGTCATTTTTAGGAATGGCTAGGTGGTGCCAATTTTCAAAGCTTTATAAATGCTTGGATTCCTCAAACCTTGTGTTGACAGCACCAATGGTCTACTTTAAGCAGCTGCTTCATGCTCTGAAAGGGGAAAATAATTGATGCCCACAAAACAGGAGGCTTTAAGAGGATAGGAAAGTGTTTTCATATAGCGCTGTCTGCAGATCATGATGTAATTAAATGACAGTTAACAGGAATGGCGCAGTCATGCTGACGTTGGGAAGACTAAGAAAGTTCCAAGAGAACTGCTTGTAGAATTACTACAAATGCAAATCCTAACCCATGTTTGACTGGAGGGGGGAAAAAACCTTCAGGAAGACTGTTCAGACTCTGGAGTGGTGGTGCACTGTTCTACTGTTCAGTGACACCTGGACAAATATGACCTTCATTGAAGAGTCATCAGAAGAAAATCTTTCCTGCAAATGGAACATTTGCTGCACTGAGCAAAGGTATGCTTGGAGAAAGGATGCAAAATTTAATGAAAAGTATATCTCCCCAAGTGTTTGATCTCATGGCTTTCACCGTCCCCTGACAAACATTTGAAAATCTGTATATCGACCTCAAAAAAAGCAGTGCATGAAAAACCCAGCCCAAGAATCTCACCCTTTGAAGGATTTTCAGCCATGCTTCCTTTCAGTCAAGAACTGAGAGACTGCTTGGTACAAAAAGCATTTAGAAGCCATGATGCTTGTTCAAGGGCTGTTAAAGTACTATGCAGAAGCCCAAACATTTGCTTCAGGCCCTTCTCCTTTTTTAAGGATAAATATTTGCATAAAATGTGAAGTGTACGTTTAACTTTTATGCCTTTTGGAAATCAGCTGATCTGCTATACAGTAACGGAGGTTTTGACCAGGGTGCTTATGCCACGATCATAGAAAATCTAGATAGTATGTGAACCCTAAAACTGGGGGAGGGAGAAAAACAAAAACTGACAGAATGGAGAATTATACTGGGTGGCTCCCATTCCTGTATCAGATGGCTGTAGGTATGATGAACAAGCTGTCTTGTTCAAGCTGTCAATTAAGCCCTTCTTAGAATTCAAAGACTCTTTTGGTTTAGCTGCACTATTGTCTTATGGTTGTATCTAAGCAGTTATTAAAAAGCTAATTTTAGAACAGGAGTAGTGAACAAATCCTGTATCTGCTGTATGTTTGTATTTTATTGAATTTATTGCAAGTGGCTAGGGATACATGTGCCTAAGAAAAGAAAAAATTAAATGTAAACTGTTACCTGAATTCACAGCGCTTTCTCTTAGAGCCAGTTCATCTTAGGATTGCGCTTAATCATGGAGCCATTCTCATTCTATGTGTGCCAAATTTTGAGTGCATTGACTGACACAAATTTGTTGGCTGGTGTATGCCTGTTCATGATGAATTGAAGTAGGCAGTGTTTATTGTCTGCTTCATGTCCATTTCAGGAATTTACGTGTGGGATGTAGAGGGCCGTCGTTACTATGACTTCCTGAGTGCTTACAGCGCAGTTAACCAGGGCCACTGCCACCCGAAAATCATTGCTGCCTTGAACACCCAGGCCTCTCGGCTCACGCTCACTTCTAGAGCATTCTACAACGATGTTCTGGGCACCTACGAGGAGTACATCACAACCTTGTTTGGATATGACAAAGTCCTGCCTATGAACACAGGTTATTTAGTATTCTTCTGTTTTGAGTTTTTCTTTTACAGAATCTCACAGAACTCAGTCACTTCTGTAACACACCACAGGACTAATCTTTTGCTTGACTGTGTACCTATGTTTGTTACAGTGGTGGTACTTACTTTTTGCTGTTGTGTTGAATGGTTAAGGTGTGGAGGGTGGAGAGACAGCCTGTAAACTGGCGCGTAAATGGGCCTACAGTGTGAAGGCTGTTCCTAAATATGAGGCAAAGATCTTGTTTGCAAGTAAGTCCTTAGAGGAGTTGAATATCTGTAAATGTTGATTTATTTTTAACTTTCTGTATTTGTGTTTCCCTTAATGTTAACAGTATAAGAGAGCTTTACTTTTCAGCTATAAACAGCTACAGTATTTGGAGCTACAATATTTGACTTGGACTTAATGTCAAGCCACATGGCTCAGTAGTCACTGTTTGTAATGTGATGTTCTAGAAGATTAATTTCTGCCTATCTCTTTCAATAGAGGGTAATTTCTGGGGCCGCACTATGGCTGCCATCTCAAGCTCGACGGACCCCAGCAGTTACGATGGCTTCGGACCGTTTATGCCTGGCTTTGAGCTTGTGCCTTATAACAACATCCCTGCACTGGAGGTACTGCCCCTGCTCTGCTGGAGGCTTCATCTCTTCTCCACTGGCTTTGCCTTTCAGTGTTTACTTTTTCATTGCCTTTCCTTGTTTCAGATAATTTTTATTTTTGAATCCAAGTCATAAAAGTAATTTGTCCACAGCAGCCTACATGTATAGGAAACTGTAGTTTTGCAGTTTTTTGGTCTGAAGCACAGCAGCGACTCAGGTTTGCTTGGTTGATCATGCAGCTCAGTTATGATTTGCTCAGACACCCAAACATTTACATCCAAAAAACTACACCACTGAAACATAATCACATTTTAAACTCTGTGCTTCTGGGTTCTTGGTGTCTGTGTGTGTGTAGAAAGCCCTGCAGGATTCCAGAGTGGCTGGGTTCATGGTGGAGCCCATACAGGGTGAGGCTGGAGTAGTAGTCCCAGACCCAGGCTACCTAACCAAAGTGCGTGAGCTCTGCACAAAATACAATGTGAGTAACAAACCTACCCACAACTGTGGCTCCATCTGCACACATCACTTTAGCAATGACATGACGTGCTTTATGAGCCCCCGTCATGAAGCAGTGCAATGCCCCCACTCCTTGTTTTAAAATAGAGGGGGGGAGTGGGAATATGAATTCATTGAGTATTGCAGTTTGTGAATTAATGTATAACTGCCACAACACACATCAGAATTAAATGCAGTTTTTTGCTTTTAAGCTTTTGTGTGTGTGCGGGCGCGTGTGTGTGTACGCGCACCATAGGTCCTGTTTATTGCGGATGAGGTCCAGACGGGTTTGGCACGTACAGGCCGCCGGCTGGCTGTGGACCACGAGGCTGTGCGGCCAGACCTGGTGGTGCTAGGCAAAGCTCTCTCCGGGGGCGTGTATCCTGTGAGTGGCTAGAACACACAACACACTTTTATAAACATATACAAACACACCTGGTATTTCTTGGAAAGGTCTACAGGTATGCCCTTGCTGGAACAGACAAACATATCCACACAAACACTATGGGTTCTAGGAACAACTGGTGAGTGCAAGAAGGTGTTTATGTACTGTGGTGTTAGAAAAAGCTATAACAATATAAATAAATAAACAAATTTATGTTTACAATATTTATTTGATGCTTTTATTCAAAGTGACTTCTAATTGAACACAACTTGAGCAATTGATGGTTAAGGGCCTTGCTCAAGGGCGCAACACTGGAAACTTGGCAGTGATCTTCTGATTACTTGTCAAGTACCTTAACCACTGAGCTACCCCTGCTAAATAAACAAATCAATCCCATTGTGATTGATTTATATTAATATAATTATAATAATACAATATTAACAGTGGTGCAACACACTGTAATATGATCTTGGCACATTCCTCAGAAAGCAGGAAGTGAAGAGGCTTTTACTTGTTTGTCGTGATAACTTAAAGCAGGCTCATCCAGTTGCTTGCTACTACAGGGACACCTGCAATTAAAACCCAAACACCCCCACCACAACAGCTGTGCATGCCAGCAATGACATTCTTTTAGCAAGGACAAATAATTGTGGCAGTAATCCAAAACCCAGTGTCAGAAAGGGTGTGGGGCATGGTAAGTCTTTCACTGTGTAGGCCCAGTCCTAACGGGTTTAAATGTGTCTTAAACAATGAGGCATTGAGCTAGGATGGTCCTTTTCCACTTCTGGGTGTGGTCATATTTTTGTGATTTATTAGCTGGGTTACAATTTGCATGTTTGATCATGTGCTTCAGTTGCAGAGTCAAGTATGTACCATTTTGCTCAGGGACTACCACTAGGGGGCACAGCTGTATATGGTTTGATAATGGAGCGCTGCTGCCCAGCTTGCATCGAAGCTTGGTAATGTCTTATTTGTCATGAGTTGAATGACCTGTGTTTAAGCTGCCTTAGTCACTTCTCTTTTTGACTGTGTTCATTACTTTGTGTTATTTCTATATTCTCGGTAAAAGAAAACTCATTTCACAATAAATGTATACTGTTCTTCAGATTCCTGGTTTATTAGTTATGGGAATGCTGCTAGGAATGTCTTCCTTATTCCTGTTTTGATTTTGTATGTTTTAAAATTCTCCACATACGAGTTGTTCTGCGTGTTTTTCCTGAGTAGTCTTTGCGACAATGTTTAAACCACCAAGACACAGGTTGAGGATAAACATTTGGGTCTTAAATCTAACAACGATGCATGTTAAAATGGAAGACACTGCAATGTGATACACACAATGAGATCTGAATGATGATAAACACCACTTTAACAGGGCTGGGAAAGGAATGCACCCTTTGTTGTGATTAACAGTCTTGTGAGCGGACTTTTGACTAACACAGACAGTAATATGACTTAGCAGGGGAATGGGAAAAGAATGACATTTTCCGCTTTAGTGGAGGAGTGTAAGCCACAATTCTGCAATCCTGGCCTTTGAGTTCTGCTGCACTGCACATTTGAGGATCTTTTTAACCTCCCAACACATGCCTTTACTAAGCAGCTCAAAGTGTCTTTCATGAGTCTAGAAGTGATGTGTTTAGAGCATGAGAAACATTTGAATGTGTAGTGCTGTGCTCCTGCATTGCTGGTTGAGAAAGGTCTAGGGTAGATCTGGGCACTGTGTTGCGGGTCTGTGTCTTAGTTGAGTCAGTGGTGTAACTACTGTTTTTGTTCCAGGTGTCTGCGGTGCTATGTGATGATGAGGTGATGCTGACTATCAAACCAGGTGAGCACGGCTCCACCTATGGAGGAAATCCACTCGCTTGCAGAGTTGCCATCGCTGCCCTCCAGGTCTGTTTCCACCCACCCGACTCCTTATCTCGTCTTCCACCCACCCACACATGTAGCCATTTTGCATTTGTATGGAGCATTGCGTGATGTTTAGGCATTGCTTGACTGTGAAACCTGGCTTCTTGTTCTATATACCTCTATGAAGAGTTATTTTCCGTACCTCATCTAATGACTTTTAACCCTTTGATTCAAGTTCTGATTAGTTCCTGATTCCAACTACTTTTGTCCATTTCTCAGTTCATTGACTGGTAATGGTGCTTTTGTTTCTTCTCATCTGATCAGGTCTTAGAAGAGGAGAAGCTGGCACAAAATGCTGAGAGAATGGGTCGCATTCTGAGGGCGGAGCTTAGCAAGCTGCCCAAAGAGATTGTGACAGTGGTGCGGGGGAAGGGCCTCCTCAATGCCATAGTCATCAAAGAGACTGAAGGTATGACTCAGTTTAATATACAGGGCAACTGCTCAAATAGTATTCTAGGGCTAGTCTACAAACAGAGAGTTAGTCTCACATCATCAGGTGCTTAATGCATCCTCTGCTCCTCCTCTAGAGGATGAGCTGCATTTCACATGGTCCAGTCTATATGGCTTAATGTGAAAACGCAAGTCTTCACGGCAGACAAAAGTTCTTTAAGTCTTATCCAGATTCTGCAACACAGAAAGTAGACATGCCAATTACTGAGCTTATGTTTTGGTTTTTGTTTTTTTGTTATGGATACAGCATTGGGGCAGTGTTGTGTTGAGAAATCTGAACACTGCTATCTGAAGTTATACTCCTTGGTTCAGTGTATTTGTTCAAAGTCTGTGCCTCAGATGCTGCTGATATGATCTTGCTATAGCTATGAGCTTAGGCTAATCTGTCCTTAACAGAGACTGTGTCTGCTTGTTCTTTTAGACTACGATGCCTGGCGAGTGTGCTTGCGTCTCCGTGACAATGGGCTCCTTGCCAAGCCAACTCATGGTGACATCATTAGACTGGCCCCACCCCTCATCATTAAAGAAGACCAGGTCAGAGAATGTGCTGATATCATCCAGAGAACCATCCTCTCATTCTAAATTGAAGAACCCTAAAATAAACCTCAATCTCTCTCCATCTATCTATCCATCTCAAAATCTCTGAACTGCAGGTAGAATGTCAACCCTATGAGTACATATATTAAAATATAATTTTGAAATATATTTGGGTACTTATGAAGATTGGTTTTGGTTTTAAATGGAATCACATACTTTTTAAAAATATCCTTGACTTTTAGTGTTTCTCCATGCAGTTTTTAGTTTTATGACGGTTTCTGTTACGATGCAAGGAATATGAAGGGTTGTGTAATTCTGGGTGAAGAGGACCCTGAACAGTACTGGACTGTGAGTCTCATAGATGCTGCTAGTTTTCAAGTGTCTCTCAGTCCCAGGCCTGGACACCCTGCATCACTGTGTGTTCCCAGTTCTAGCACACCTGGTTCAGGTCCTCAGGTGATTAGCAAGCATTTTGCAATTGAATCCCGGTGTGTTGGGGTCAGAGAGAGCATCATTAGCCACATCTATGCACCAGTCTGCTGACTGATGCTGAGTCTAAGCTTAGTTTTGGATAACATTCAGTGTATATAGGGTGTCCAGGACTTGGACTCAGTGCCTCTTAGCTGTTCCTTTTTATTTGTTTTGTTTGATGAATGCTGTGTATTTCTGATAAAATCATCAAACTGAAAATTATTCGAGGGAAAAAACTTGACTTAGCCAGTCTAAGTATACAAATTAAAAAGCTATAGATGTATTTTTTATCATACATCTTATTGCACACATTTTTCGTTAAAAAAAAAAAAGTTGGCTATTTTAATGCAACAAAAAATGCTGCATTGAGATATCAAAAATGGTCATTGAAAAACAGGAAACATTTTAACATGTCAACTGAAATGTTACAAAAGCTGATTTTCTACTGAAAGTGACATTCATGTAGGACATATGTAAAATTTTCTTGTGCGCTTGCCAGATGGAACAGCTTCTGTAAGTACGCATTACAAGTGTTAAAACATTCTGGTAAGGTCTTATCTGCTGCAGTGTTGATTTAACCTCTGCCCTATTTGAAATAATTATATTGGTACCATGATGCTGTTGGAGGACCAAACCTTTTGACTAGGACTTTTACAGCAATAAAGAAAACAACAAAACAACCAAAAAATCCAGAATGCTTTTGTTCCAAGGTCCCAGTCTGAATACACTGTAAAGCAAAGCAAGTCAGTCTGGCTAAGCAAAACATAACCTTTTGGGTCACACAAACCAATTTCTGTGTATTTAGAGACTGGACTAATTTGTTTATCAAGAAATGTATTCTGCTCTCCAGAAGTGTGTGTCTGTGTGTTTGCACTTGCATAGACTGGGACACTTTCATCTTGGCTTAAGCCTGTGAGACTAAACTTATTTATCTGTACAGAATGTTGTTAAAATTTTAATGATCGATTGTTAACTAAACAGCGTGCATACGGATTCAAAGATGATGTCCTGGTTAAACTTGTTTCATTATTCTTAAAATAAATGGCTGATGAATCAGTGTGGTGGCTAATTGTTGTTCTTAAATGTTTTGTTTACAGTTTTTTCCTAGATTTGTAATTTTGTCAAATATCTTCCTAGATTTGCAACAAACAATGAGTAAAGAATGGAATAAAGATTCCCCAGGATGTAGTGCTACATCTGACATGAGAGCAGCAGATGCAGTGCATACAGACAAGAAATCTGATCAACACCAACCACAGTGCCACTGTACAGATCACTATATGCAGTTTTAAACAATCATTAAACACAAAACAAGAGAATGGATAATAGGTCATTGGTGGTACTGTTTTAGAGGTAATTTCAGTCAATGTGCAGATGACAATCTACAGATTAAGTGAGAAAAGTGACTAAATGAAATAGGTGGTGCAATAGAAATGAAAATTGGGCTGAGTTATTTAAGGTGGGCTTGAACCCAGGTCAGCTAGGTGATGACACCACGTGAGCAACCACGGCCCAACAATGGTGGGCCTGTGTGCAGAACAGTTAGAGCTTGGATCAAGTAAACCTAAAGGAAAAAACTAAACCACACTAAGCTTGGAAAAAGGGAGAACAAAGGATACCACAGGAAGAAATGGCAACCCCGATGTACTGGGGAAAAACAAACTAAAACTTCCCAAATAAAACCAGAAAACGGAGGAACTTGAATGGCTAAGGGAAGCCTCAGGAGAGAGACAAACTCGAGAAGGGAGGGTACATGTTAAAACAGACACCCTCGCAGAGCAGAAAAGTGGTGTAGCACAAGGGCTTGATGCCCAAAGTTACCAGCTAGGAGCTTGACTTAAAACTAGCAAAGACCCAGCACCGAATGACTGTCACTGGGCTTATATAAGGTCTAGCCCAGCTGTTGGGTGTTAAGCCTGATTAGTGGTGTGCCTGACTCGAGGCCTCCCTCTGGTGGCCGGAGGGGACCTCGGCCTGGCACCAACCCTTACAAGTTAGGATTTCAGTCAGAATGTGCAGGAGTCCATTTGGTTGATTTTGTTCAAAAACCATAAGGACATGGGTGTTCCATAGCCTCGGTCCCGCTGGGAGTGTTGTAAACGGTCTGTATGATCAGGAAGCGAGGTTCTTCCTGACGCGCCAGGCCTTCCTTATACACCACTCGGTGTAAATAGTAGGAAAACTTGACCCAGTAATGCGCCACCTTTTGAGCAACCCTCTACAATGCTTTCCTGTCTGAAGCGAAGTTTCTGTACCAGACAATGACTTTGGGCCGTTTGGGCAGCTAGAACCTTAGAAAAAAGCCTTTGCACCCCAATTCAAGTCCTGAAAGTAAATAATATAAATAAAACTAAAGCGCACAATTTTTTCTATAATTTTGCTGTTATACTTTAATCGTTTTCTCGTATCAACAACAGTATGCAAAGTGTGTTTGTAAATGGGCATTTGATTCAACGTGATGTATCATGTTGATTTAAATATTTAAACTTTAAATATTTAAAAAAATCCTTTGAGTATTAGGAGCTACAGCACAAATATGAAACCAATAAAGTATTGCTGTTATGTTGGGCGATGCAGTCATGACTCAACAGACACTGCAGCAGAGGACTCTGCACATGGCCCAGGGGGGCTCCGGTCTTTAGAGTGATGGAACCATCTCTGAATCAGAACTACCCTGAGCTCTTCACTCTGCTACTGGGTTCTTGATGTGTGAGCAGCCTCTGTTGCTCACACATCAAGAACCCAGTAGCAGAGTGAAGAGCTCACTCCGAGTTCAGTTTACTGATTTTTGAGGTATGATGGTGTTGAATGCTGAGCTAAAGTATATGAACAGCATTCTAATGTGTCCATGCTGTCACAGTGGCATAAAGTCATGTGGATGGCAGCCTCTGTGAAGTGGTTTTGCTTGACAGTTGGAGGGAGTGCGATTGTTATTAAGGCACATGACCAAGGGCTTCATTGTAACCAGAATGATGGTTCCTCATTTGAGCAAGTAAGGACAGCAGTCTGCTCCAGGAAGATGATGAAAATGTCCCTGAAGACATCAGCTAGCTGGGGGACGCACTCCTGGAACATGTGACCCAGAATGCTGTTGGGTCCAGCAGCTTTGGGTGGTTTCACCCCCAGTGTGTCCTGCTTACATCAGCCATAGTCATAGACAACACCTGGTCTCCAATGGGATGTGTGATCCTCTCTGCTGCGTAAGGTTTTTCAGAGCATCTGGAAAGGTGCTGCCACTGGTGTAGATGAGGTCATTATTCCTCCTGTATTTACTGCCAGTTGGAACACCCTGCCGCATGCGTTGTTTGTGAAATGACCATTAATTTTATTTGCATAGCTTGGCTTTACTGATATTGGTGATTGAGTGTGTTCCTGGCTGTCCTTTAGTAGTGAACAGACCTCGGGATATAGGCAGGGCGTCTGGTTTGGTTGTGCAGAGACTGTTTGAGTGATCACTACATTGTCCACACTCTTATTATGCAGCAAGTGACAGGTAATGCCTATTCTTCCAGCTCTGTGTGATCCTCATATGAAGCAGCATTTTTAAATCTGCTGCATGCAGTGCAGCTGAAACAGTGCTGCAGAGCTGAAACGGCTCCTTCTGTCCTCACATTTATGGGTTTTCTGACTGTTTGTTTTTCCCAGTTTCAGCAGTGGTTGTTGTGAGGCATCAGCAGTACAGAGTCTGAGCTGGAGGCAGAGGACAGTCCTGTGTGTGCTTTTTGTGTTCATGTAAACATGAGCCAGTGTTGTTGGGATGAAATGTTTGTAAAATTTGAGAATGTTTTTCAGATACATATGGTTGAAATAAAACAACAATGAATTGCTCCGAGTGTTTGTTCTGCAGTAAGCTGGCTGTGTCATATACTGCCTCCAGTGTGTCCTTGGCAATAGCATTTGGTACTGTGTAAACTAATTATGTAGATGGCCCAAAATTCCCTGTGGTGGAAATGGGGGTGTCATTTTTTTTGTCTATTCTACTGCTGCAGAGCTGTAGCTACAAACGACAGATGCGTTCATGCACAAACCTTTGTTCCCAGACGCACAGTTCACTTCCTCTGGTCTTCCCAGACAGAGGGTTGCTGTTTACAAGCTAGTTCTAGTTGAAGAAGTTGCCAAGTATGGAATGTGCTTGTGAAGCCATGTTAAAACGCAGCTTTTCCTCGTCTTGTGCTGTGCAGTCAGTCTGAGTTTGATTAAGTACAGATACCTGCATACATTTCAGATGCAGCAAACCAGATGGTAATTTGGATAGATGTTGTTTCAGAGACTTCATTTTTCAATTAAAACTGCAGTATCCATTGGATAGTAACGTAATTTGACTCTTAAAGTCCAGCCTACCCTTATCATTTGTAGTGCCTTTTGATTGCACACATTTTCCACTAGATGTCACCACCTCAACACTGCTGCATGCTGGGGTATGACGTTAAATACAGTATGACGTTAAACTTAGATTCAGGACATATTACATTTATTACTGGTAATCATAAGAGTGTAATTAATTGGGATAGCATGGATCAAAGTGAAAATAGAAATAGCCATTTGGTAAACATTAGTTAAGTACTAAGCTATGTCTGCTCTTTTGTTGTGATCCTTAGGCAGGAGCTTTTCAGAGATAGTATGGAGCAAAAAGAGAGATAAAAAGAGAGATTTGGTCACAAAAAATATTACCTCTTGCAAGAAAAAGTATCAAATCTAGTATGAGGACTTAAATATTACCCCATAAATTACATGCCATACCTTTTGAATAGTACCTAGTACCTAGTTGACTTGACTTGCAGATATACAAATCTAGCATGATTATATGCTCATAAATGTCAATCGTCGACTTATCTGGTAAACACATCCACACAGATCCTGAGATCCTGAGGTGAACACTAGCTGAGTAAATCTGGGCAGCTGGGAGAGTCTGTCTAGAATCATATAACTTCTTGTCTCTAATGGATATATTTTTACAATGATTTACAATTTGACCTGGTCAGCAGACAACACTCCTACATCTTTTAGAGTAAGTGTGTATGTGTTTGTGTGTGTGTGTGTGTGTGTGTGTGTGTGTGTGTGTGTGTGTGTGTGTGTGTGTGTGTGTGTGTGTGTGTGTGTGTGTGTGTGTGTAGTTAGCCTTTATACTTTATACTCTGGTTAACTGATTTACAGCAACATTTTTTGTTCTTTGCATGCTTGTGGCATGTTTCCTGTGGCTACTTCCATGTATGACCTTTAAAAGAAAGAAGCATGTGCTATCTGGTTATTTTGGATATGCATATATACAATCACTAATCACCAGCCATTTTTGTAGGATCGCCTATACACATGTAATTATCATGTAATTATCCAATTAGTCAGTTGTGGCAGCAGTACTATGCATAAAATCCTGCAAACACTGTTTAAGAACTTCAGTTCATTGTGACAGTGGCAGGGATGGAGCAAGATGCATGGTCAGTTGAGGAGTTGTCTTTATTCTCCATAACAAAGATAAATGAAAGGGTACAGCATCAAGCTGGAAAAACTAGTTAACAAAAAATGAAACAAGTTTGCTGGCAGTAAGGCTCGTATTTTGGCGATGTGAGAGAGCAGGTGACTCTGTGGTGATATCTTCTCAGGTGCTCTGGATGAGCAATGCTCAGCAAAGGACCTGTGGGCTTTATATAAGGAGTGAAAAGAAGGCACAGGTGTTCACGTTTAGCAATCAGGTGGTTAGGAGTGGTGCAGGTGCGAGTGTGTGTGTGTGTGTGTGTGTGTGTGTGTGTGTGTGTGTGTGTGTGTGTGTGTGTGAGTGAGTGAGTGTGTCCCTCATGCTGGATGCCTGGTGTACCATGATAGGAAAAATGTGATGTGAGAGCTTTGGACTGTGGCAGGGTTTTTGGTGTCAGATGGGCTGGTGTGAGTATTCCAGAAACTGCTGATCTTTTGGTACTTTCATACCCAGCAGTCTAGAGTTTACATAGAGTGGTGCAAAAAACAAAAAATATCCAGTTAGCAGCAGTTCTGTGGGCAGAAACTCCTTGTTGATGAGAAAGGTCACACAGGAAGGCTATGGTAACTCAACTGTGGTGAGCAGGAAAGCATCTCAGAATGTACAGTTCATGGAGCCTCGAGGTGTATAGGCTACAACAGTTGAAGAGCACATCAGATTCCAATCCAGACTAAGAACAGGAATCTGAGGCTACAGTGTGTACAGGTTCACTGAATCTGTTTAGTTCAAGCCTGGAAAAATGTTGCCTTGTCTGATGAACCTCAATTTCTGCTGTGACATACAGATGGTCAGTGGATCCATCCTGCCTTATAAGAACAGTTCAGGCACCCAATGGGCTCCTTAATACCAATCCAGCATCCAATTTGAATTCCACATCATATCTGAATGTTGCTCTTGACCATGTACATCCCTTCTTTATCAGAATTTATAATCTTATAATTGCTACTTTCAGCATAAAAAATAGGCCATTTCATCAAGCAAAAGTGACAACAAACTGGTTCCATAACTCTGAACATGGGTTTAGTGTTCTTCAGTGGTTTTCCCAGTCACCAGATCTGAATCCAACAGAACATCTTTGGGATGTGGTTAAACTGAAGATTTAAAGCATGAATGTATAGTTGATATATAATTAGCAAATAAATGATGCCATCATGCCAGCATGGATCAAAATCTCAAAGGAATGCTTCCAACACCTTGTGGAATCCATGCCACAAAGAATGAACAATGATGTGAGAGCAACTGGGGTTATACTCAGTACTAGAGTGGCATTCCTTATAAAATGACAAATGCATGGAAATGCATCTATATGCTATGTTGTATTCACAAACAATTTACAAGCATATTTGCGGTAAATGTACACTATAAGGCCAAAGTTATGTAGACACACCTTATATTTACTAAGTTTAGGCCTTTCAGCTACACCCATTGCTAGCAGGTGTATAAAATCAAGCACATGCAATCTCCATAAGCAAACCTTTGCAGTAAAAGGGGCATACTGAAGAGCTAATATGACACAGTGATGCCTTGTTGTCCACAAGTGAGTTTGTGAAATTTTTGCTACATATGCCCAGTCAATTGCAAGTGCAAATGTAAGTATATAAGAACAACAACAGCTCAGCCATAAAGAGGTAGAACATGCAGACTCACCAAACTGGCTCTGGAAGCAACATCAGTACAAGAACTGTGCACTGGGAGCTTCATGAAATGGTTTTCCATGTTCAAGCAGCTACAGACAAGCCTACGATCTCCATGTGTAATGTCAAGAATTGGCTGGAGTGGTGTAAAGAACACCACCCCTGTAGTCAGTCGCAATGGAAATGTGTTCTCTGGAGTGATGAAGCACATTTTGACAGTTTGATAAATGAACCTGGGTTTGGCTGATACTAGGAGAACGCTACTTACTTGAATACTTAGTGCCAACAGTAAGGTTTCGTGGAGCAGTGATTATGGCCTGGGGCTGTTTTTCAGGTGTTGGTCTAGTCCCCTTAGATACAGTAAAAACTAATGTTAATGCTACAGTATACAAAAATATAATCTTCCAGTTTTTTGGCAACAGAGTGTGGAAGGCCATTTCTTGTTCCAGCATGAATGTGCACATGTGAACAAAGCAAAGTTTGATGTGAAGGAACTTCAGGACTCTGGTAGTGGCCTGCACAGAGCCCTGACCTCAAACCCATTAATCATCTTTGGGATAAATTGAAATTAGATGTAATGGTCAGGAGGCTACATACTTTTGGCCATATACACCATTTGGCAATATGCACTCAGCTAAAACCTTCTGTTTGATCAAAAGCAGGTTGCATGAAAGTGACTAATGAAGATTGACACAATTAAACAGGATGCAATACTCAAATACAGTCAATCAAGGTATAGTTATACAGTAAGTGTACCTAATGAAGTGATCCCTTAGTGTACAAGACATGTCAGAAAAACAATGCTTATTTAGAGTTATATTCCAGAATAAAATTGTATTCTTCAGGCCAGAGGTTCTCAGTGCTCATTACTCTTCCAGCATTGCACATGTTACCAGGTAATGAAGAGGTCTTTGATCACATGGTTCCTATGTATAAGGAGCTGGAACAGAACACCTGGTCTGTCTGGGGGTCCCAAAGGACCGGAATGATGTTGGGAAACAGTTATGCACTACATTGCTTTCCCTGTGTCTCACTCTCTATATCAAACTGCTGCTTTGTTGAAGTGAAAGGAGAAAGTATTCTGACCAGCATGTCTCAGATCTGCTCTTTTTCCTGCCTCTCTGGCATGGCTTATGGCATGTAAAATGTGCTTTTCCCTGTTTTTTGTGATGTTCTAGTTCTGCACATTAAAGGAACATGTAATGTCCAGGACTGCCAAGATTGTTGCTGTCTGTATGAGCTTTCAGGACTCTTTCTTTAAGCAGTGTTCCTGCTAATAATAAACATAAATAGAGGTAAATAGAGACCGTGTGTGTGTGTGTGTGTGTGTGTGTGTGTGTGTGTGTGTGTGTGTGTGTGTGTGTGTGTGTGTGTGTGTAAAAGAGAAGGAGGAACATAAACTGAGGGCATCTGAGATTACGAGAGAGATTAAAATAAACATGAAGACTCTTAGACAGACATGAACCAGGCTTCCCATTTCTCTACCTGTACAAACAGTGTCAAAACATGCAAATTGCAGAGTTTCTAATGTCTTTTCTAATATCCTGTATTATGTCCTCCCTTAAACCCAGAAAGCCTTTATCAGAACACAGACCCAGCTCAACTCTGGGTCTCATTACATTCATGGTTGTTTTGTCCTTATCACCATAATCTTTCATTTCCATAATCTTGTCTGGGGCATTGGGGCTGGTAAAAATACAAGAGCACAGTGAAACTGTAATTAAATTATGAGAATGAACCAGGGAAAAACTAAAGGATTTTGCACAAATTCAAAGCTTTGTGACTCTTAGCTGTATTGTAGACTTTCTAAATTTTGCTTGAGCTTTAGTGTTTCGTGAGTGTAGAACACACAGGGCAAGTTTCCCAAAGCCATACTAATCTTAACACTAGACTTAGAAGAAGGTCTACTAGTGATTCACCATTGGCACTAGAATTTAATCCAAGACTAGGCTTAATCCATGTAATGAAGTTAAAAATCAATTTACTATTCCCTCATGTTCCCATCTTCTTTTGGGGCTCCTAACCTGCTATGTATTCATGGCCTATATGATCAACTCTGCCTTAACTTGGTTTATCGTCAGATTTAACTAATTTTACCTATTGATTTATCTCATAGATCCTTTCGCTGTATCATCGTAATGGCTTCATTTCTTTTGACTAATGCTTAGGTAAATTTAATCCATGTCTCTCAGTACTGCCTAGAGAAGGGCAGTTTGCCTTTTTGAATGTTATCTTTTCTCAAGTTTTTTTCCTCCTGTGGTTTCGATGAAGTTTCCTCTTGCCACATTCACTCTCAGCTTGCTCATTATGGGGCTGGACAAGGATTTCTATGAAGCTGCTTTGTGTCCATTATAAAAAATACCAAACTACACAAATAAATAAGGAATGAAATGGAATGAGGTAGATTTGTCTAATATGAACTAGATGTGAAGACTGGACTTCCTTTATCTTAGGCTTTTATTTGAAACCTTTCCACACAAAAAACTGCAGCATGTAAATTAATTCAATTTAAGATGTATACTTAATGTAAATTAATATAACTAATTTTAAATTTTCTCCTCTTCTGTATTTCTCATTTGTATATAATATAAAAATATAAATAAAATGTTAAAATATTTTGTATTGTTTTAGAATACTGTGTAATATACTTTACTAGCTGTTCCCCACTATTATATTACAGTATATACGATTGCAATTCCTGTAAAACTTCAGTCCATATGCTGTCACTGTGTTCCCCATAAAGGTTATTGATGCTGGTGGCCTTTTAGTGGGCACTTGAGGACCATGCTGGCAGTTTTTTTCCCCATCACCTTAGTTGTCACACCAACCTCAGATGAATGGTGTTCTTAGGCCAAGGTCTCTGAGGAATTCTTCCTCTTCGTCCCTCTCTTCCGGCACCAGAGGACATGCAGGATGAACAGTGCAGATGGGTTTTGCCCTCAAGAGCAACTGGAGCCTGCTAAGGAATTCTAAACATAGTCTGGTGAAGCTATGTTCTTCTGGGTTAATGGATGATTGGTGTGCTAGCATGTTGTACTGTATTTTCAGAGACTGCTTTCGGTCTGGCACTCAGCGGTAAACACTGTGGTGCCTCCCGAGCACCCTCTCCTGCTGTACCAGATGCCCCAGACTCACTGGAAAAGAACCTCTCACCCAATTGATTATCAAAGAGTCTTGCTAGTGGTTTAGCAGTGATCTGAACTTTTAAAATATTGACCAAATTTCCATTGGCTAAGGAATTGAGAGAAGGCCAGGTTTTATGTAAAGGTCTAAACTTTATAATTCTTATAAACATATCATCGGGTATGAGGTTTCCCAGCACAACATAATTTTAGTTTTTCTTTGTCTGTAGAGATTAAATAATCCTGTACAATTTTATGGTGATGTTATCTTTGTGATACTTTAAGGAAATTGCTTTAGCTTTGACTAATAAATTCAACTTGAACCATAACTTCAAGTGTTCTCTCATGGCTTAACGTTGATTTGGTAAGAACCATGTTCCTGAAACCAGGGGTTAGGTTCATGGCTGCCCATTTCTTCCCCTGAAACAGAGGAAGTGGATGCATGTGGGAATGGAATTAGCAGCTAATGTGGCAGAGAGCGTGCCCCATCATTCCACACAGACAACCAGTGCAGAGCACAGTCGGTAATTGGAGAGCCACCAGTCACTATCACAACAGCCTGAATAATGAGAAGCCTCTCACACACACACACACACACACACACACACACACACACACACACACACACACACAAAAAGACCAACACACGTCTTGGCTACAGTTGTGCAGGCAAGCATCTCCCAATCTGACATATACACAGATGAAAACACCCACTCACTCCAAAAAGAGAAGCATTCAGTATAAATTGCAGCCATACAAGCAAATCAAATAGCCTCAATCTCATACACATAGATGAACACACACACACACACACACACACACACACACACACACACACACACGCACACACACAGTGAGTAGCAAACTCAGAATTACCCAGTGCAGTTGGACTGACTTGGCCTGGGGAGGTTTGGAATGAAGGCGCTCAACTTCATCAAAGAAACACATGGAGTTAGAGGTGACAGATATGGGTTGGATATGCTTTTGAGATTCTTCATATATAGTTAAATCTAAAATCTTTGCATGTTTTACAGAATAGTATAATTCTCAGACTGTAATCAGTATAAGCCATGCTCTTGGAGATTTTACAGTGATGTAGAGAGTATAATTATAAGGATTAATATGGGGATTGTGATGTTTTTGTAGAAAATTGGGTGTTGTTTCTTTTGACCTGAATATTTTTATTCACGTAGGTTTTCATAACACCATTTCACCACACACATTTCAATTTAAATGTGTCCCACTGAAGATCTCATTCGTTTAATTTACTGTGAGTCTGCCAAAAAAGATGTTAATGGTGAGCTTTGTAACTGTCATGATTTGTCCCACCTTGTGTGTGATTTCTGTTCTGATCCCTTGTTTACCTTCCCTTGTATTTTCCTTGATCTTGTGCTCCATTGTTTTCCCTGCCTTGTGCGCAGTTTTCCTGACTTGTTTTGGTCATCTTCTAATCCCTTCACATGCACTTTCTGTTTAGGTTTTAGGTGTCTCTAGTTTAGTGTTCATTGTATAGTAACCCTTGTTTGACTTATTCCAGAAAGTGGGTTTAGCAAATGGCTCAGCTCTGTTAACTTGGAGTTCGTGGATAATGAGGATTTTCCATTCCAAAAACCGGCCCGTGTAGTGTAGGTTAGTTGCTATGGCAACATATGCTCCAAAGCAAACCTGCTTTCTATCAGGTTTACTGGATATAAACCAGAGTTAATCGTCAGAGCACAGCCGATTCTGCAGTGTGAACATTCCTAATTCTATTCCTAGATTATTAAATTTATGTTGTGGCACATATTATTGATTGCAAGAAGGGATTAGACTTTCTTTAAATATTTTTATGACTTTCTTTACTAACTTCATCTGACTTAATCTTTTGAACATTCTTCACCATCGCATTTCACATGATGGATTATAGGATCCCAGATTCGTCCTTGGTTTAATTACAAACTGAATGCATTGGTATTCTATTTAACCACTCCCTTAACCCTCCCTTAAGGTTTTAACAGAGAGTGACGAACATAACACAGGGCCTGTTCTTTTGACCATTGTGTGTTGGTGTACTCAAAAAGTAGTGTATTCATCTTATTATTCAAACGTAGAACTCTGGGAATAAATCTGTGAAAGTCAACAGGATATCCATAGAATATTAAGTATTTAAATTAGACTTTTTAAATGATATGTGGCTTGGCCAGTTTAACAATATGAATTAATGGACGTTCTCTTGCGGGATGGGTTTTGGACACATGCACACCATCAGGACAACAATAGGACCTCTGGAAAGTTGGACTAGACATTAATTGCTTGATTTTTAATTTTTTAAAATTTATTTTTCTATTAAATTGTTATTGTTGTGGTGACTGTTGTCGGCCAGAGGATGCCCCCCCCTTGGAGTCTTGGTTCCTCTCAAGATTTCTTCCTCATGCTCTAGGGAGTTTTTCCTTGCCACTGTCACCCTTGGCTTGCTCAGTGTGGGCTTGGACTTGGACATTTGTAGAGCTGCTTTGTGACAACATCTGTTGTAAAAAGTGCTATATAAATTAATTTTGATTTGATTTGATTTGATTTGATTTGAATTATACCATGAATCTTACATTTCTTATAGCCCACATAGACCCACATTCCTATAACTGATCCTTCAGTAGTCGTTGTATATGAATAGAAATCTTTCTATTCTGTGCAGGCAATGACAAAACACCTTTTTAAAATTCAAGACTTTATTTTAAATAGATTTGCTTTTTTCCACTAGCAATAATATTTAATAATAGTTATAAATAATATAATAGTCGTTAATAGCCTATTAATAATTGCTTGTGTGATGGTACACTGTGGGCTACAACAATTGCACACAAGGCATGTCACTTCATGGCATTGTGTTATAATCACATTTTGCCTCCCATGTGATTAAAACAGTTGCTTTCCTTCTTGGGTAAGAGGGTACAGAGGGTAAGGTACCGCTGCCTGCTGTCTCTTATGGCACCACATCCTCACCCTTCTACAGTCTTGCCCACTGCAGTACTAGATCCAGGACTGAGACAGAACCATAGGCCAAGACATGCCCCTGAGAAGGCATGAGACTTTAGCATGGCTTGTCTGGTACTACAGACACCCTGCCATACCACACAGTGACCCAGAGGAGGAACCGCCACTGTGGTAGAGATGAGACACCACTGGCATAAAATTACTTCTTATTAAATGTTCAAAACCATCATCATCCCCTTGCATGTATGTTTGAAAAAGGCAGTAGATACTTTTTTTGACAAAGTTTTCAAATTTGTTTCATGTCAGGTGAATAATCTCCCCTTTCGAAATTAACCATGAATAGTTAAATTTGGTCTACTCTGAGTTGAATGACTTCGATCAATGAAATTTTAACCAGCATTTCTGGAACTGGTAAGTGGGAGTACGTCAGATCAATTTAGGTCAACTCAGAGTTCACAGTTAAGTTTAAAGTTTGTTAAACCCACTTTCTGGAACACCACCCCAGTGTCTTGCATTAGTGTGATAGTTGTTTTATAGTCTGTGCTCTACCTCATTTTTTTTCATATGTTTGAATGTACTTCTCTTTTTGTACTCCTCTTATTAAGTTTTGAGTTTTGTTTCAGAGTTTTTGTTTCCTAGTTCACTTTTGCCTTGGTCTCAGTCTCCCTGTATTTTTTTTTCATGATGGACTTCAATAATCTCATATTTTCATCCTGCTTTGTCCTTGTCTGTCAACACATTACAGTAACACACCCTTTTAGGCTCTGATAGTTCTGTCCCACTAAAAGGAATTCAAACAGAGTGCACCATCATTGTGTGGTTAGGGGTGTGTGTAATGTCCACTGGGTCATGTTAATTTTATACCGTGCCTCCCATAGAAGCTGCCAGTGTTAGCCAGTGTTAGCCAGAGGGACCGCAGAGAGTGGGCTCTCTTTATTGTTTGGTACTGACACTGACAATATTGAACAAGAGAATACAAATACAAACACACAACCACACACACACACACACACACACACACACACTTGATATGGGTCCATACATCAAATGTCACAAAATATGAATGATAAACACACACCAGCTGTGCCCTGTCCCTAAACTTGTATTCATTAGAATACAATAAATAAGGTAATATTGATCAGCACCCATTTGACATAAAAGTACATTTTCTGTGCCTTCAACCAGGTCAAAAGTTTGGGCGTAATTCACCTTCACTGACAGTTTGCTGATTTTGCAGCTTTCTGTTCTTTCTGTTTGGCCTGTTCCCCTAAAAACACTGAACAACAATGGTCATGTTCTTATAGCCCTGAGCCAAGCATTGCTACTAGGCAGTATTCATGTTTATATTTAAATGGTGGGCATTGCTTAGGTATTTGGTATTCATCCATCATTAACTTACATTCCATCTTTCTACCCATTTATCCATCAATTCCTTCATTCCTGAGTGTGACGTTTAACAGGTTAAGGAGGATGCAGGGACGAGGCACGTTAAACAGAACATACGTTTTAATCATAAGAACAACTCAACACACACAAACACACTACATGGGTCATACAACGACAACCGTGACGATACGACACGAGACTTATATACACTCATGACAATTACACACAACAAGGATCAGGTGCACAACACAAGAGGGCGTGGCAATATGAACACACAGACGCACACGCACACATTTGAGGGGGGAGGGGCTGTACCGTGACACTGAGTTACTCACCTGAGAATAAATCTTCCAAACATGTTGACCAATGTCAAGAGAGATTTTTTGCTCATCATGCTACATACCAAAATTAATTAACTACATCATTCCCTGTAGTGGTTTTGTAATTAGATACTGATCCAGCCTCTTGAGTCTCAGTTACTCTGCAGCAGGGATATGGCACACATCAGATCAATCAGCAAGCCCTCTCATCTTTATTTAATAGTGGAACCTGTCCAACATCTTATCATTGATTTGAATATATATAAGTTAAAAAGACAAACATGGTTTTAGTTCACATGCTTCCTCTTGAAAAGACTAGAGGAAGACACACCTAGCTGTGAAGTCTGTCATGATGGTGAGATATGACTGTTAACTTAAAGACTTACACAACTTCACACCACCTTCCTCTCTGGTTCTATCCCCAGATGATAGTGGAGTTATGCTATGTAAATATACATTACAGAGAAAGAAAATAGTCATATTTTAACTAAAAAGCAAAGAATAGGGGAACTCAAATTTTTGTGACGATGACTTGGGTAATTATACACGGGATAAAAACAGCATTACGCAGTATATTGTCATGGTTGGCCAGCCATCAGCCAGGAAGAACACAATCCTGAGAGGAGTCGTACTTCTGTTCTGCCACGAAAATCAAACAAGGGGCGGAGAAAACAAAACTATGGCATGGAATTCAATAACACAAGACAGGGAAAACACGGAACACAGAACCCGGGAGGGACTGATCATGATAATTAGTTCATTAGCCAGTGTCACCCACTCTTAGAACAAAGTTTTTCCTGTTTTTGTATTATCTCCAGCTATACACAGTTTGCATTTTAAAGCTGGATAAATCATTTCAAAGTTCTCCAAAGATCCTAGGTATATGAATACACTCATGTCATGCTGCACAATGCCCTCACTGTCTTTTTTTCCCCACACAACCTGGACATTTTTATTTTCTTGCCCCCTGCTAGGCTGGAGACCCTCCTGCACTAATGGGAATGAGGAAGTGATGTTATCTCCACTTAGATACCCATGTACTTTTTGAGTATTTGGATAGAGTGGTTGAATTTAACAAAAATATGTTTATTGATTTTAGAACAAAGTGATGATCCTAATAAATTGCTTTGAGCTGTTGGCCCATTAGATGGGATCATCTATACGAATAAATGTAGGCATATCCTCTAATAGAGATGTAAATGTAATTGTTTGGAAATGCTGTGTAGGTAAATCAAGCCTGGTGAACGGCACATTATTTACATTATGTCACATTTTCTCAAAATGATACATTGAGTCAATGTTTTCACCAATCCCATGTTATGTATTATTTTTCATGTTACCTTTGACTCAAAGGCCCTGCATGGTTCTACATGGTCCATGAATACATAAAAGATACTATCTTTGCCAATCTAATTTGTGTGGCTTTGTGAAGTATGATATGGTTTGGGGAGAATGGCAGAAACAGCAGTGTTCTCGGAAAGCGGCTGATGTCATAATCAGGACAATCCATCAAATGAAAACATCCTCTGCAAATTACCCGCAGAATAGATGGAACCTGGCGTGAACAGAGCCTGTGATTAGAATATGGGCCAGATATCCTCAAATCAAATCAGAACCTCAGCCCCAATCTGTCACACACATGGTAAGAGAGAACAAGAAGAATGGGGCAATGATGGAAAGGGATAGCTTTGAGCAGAGATAGATGATGGTTGACTGTGTTAAGATAGATGATGGTTGAATGCTTTAAGGAGTTGGGGAGACAAGCCATGGGACCCTGCCTCATCTTAGGGCTTATTTTTGGAATATGACATTGTTGTGCTTTTCTCTCTCTCTCTCTCTCTCTCTCTCTCTCTCTCTCGCTCTCTCTTTTTTTTTTTTTTTGGTCTGCAAAAAAAAAAAAAGAGTGGTGCATGCTAATGCAATCCTGCAAGAGTTAATTCATGTTATGGTGGTTATTATCACAGCATAATTTTGGAAATGTGTGTTTTACCTTTTGAGTGCAGAAGAACAATACTTTATTTGCCTCAGCAGTTGAAATCCAGGTGTCATGTCTCTGTGACGCTACGAGGCTTAAGCAGGATGCGGGGACGAGGCACGTTGAAACCATTGTTTTAATAACACAAAACACCTACACTTAGCACACATGCTATATTACATCAAACACCGACAAACATGACAACATATGAGACATATATGTACACACTCAATGATTACACACAACAAGGATCAGGTGGATGACACAAGAGGGCGTGGCACTACAGACTAATGAACACACGCACAGAGATGTTTGAGGAGAACGGAAGGGCCTTATCGTGACATGCTCTAATTGAAGCCCATGTGCTCAGCCTTTAACTGAAGCCTAGATGTCATGCCTTTAGTTGATTTGGATGAAAATTTGCAGAAAAAGCTACATGCATTATGAAACAACCACAAATATTTAAAATCATATTTACACATTGAAATGCAACTTGCAACAAACACATTTAACAAATAGAGAAGAACATATGCAGAGAGAATGGTTTGTGAGCTCTTCTCTGTGATTTTCTGTTCTTCACCCCTTCAATGATTCAACAACTGCCTCCTTCCCTCAGAGAGACAGCAGATGTTCACAAATACCAGAGCGTAATAACCAGAGGCATCATGATGAAGTGATAGTCATTCTGAAGGATAAAAGATCCCTTGGACAGAATTCTGACTGCTGTAGTGTCCTACCCTTCATCAGCTCTGAAATTCTTTCTACCTGCCTAGATGTTTTCATAAGGATGCAAATAAGTTAAATACAGTAGATTAGCTTGATTTATTATCTGTGTTGACTCTTGCAACTGGAAACACAGAAAATAAACAAGAAATACAATAACAAATAATGTGTAAAGAAAAGGACTTGAGGCTTATCTATTTGTGTGTGTGTGTGTGTGTGTGTGTGTGTGTGTGTGTGTGTGTGTGAGAGAGAGAGCAAAAGAGAATACAATATCTGTGTGACTTGGAGCATCTGGAGGGTAGATTGCTGTACCTCAGACAGTGGAGGCTGCCACACAGACTGACTGTTGGATAAAATATTCTCAAGACTCTCATACTGCAAGACGGAAGATCATAACACTCTCTCTGCTAAAGTGTTGTGCCTTATGTAACCACAAAAAAAACCCCTCAAAAAAACCAGACAGACTACTGGTGCTTTGCAAACAGTAGTTGCTCTTTTGTTCCAGTTGTATCGCCATTGCACCATCAGTCTCCTGTGTTCCTGCACATCTGATGTAGTCAGTAAAGGGTGTTGATAATTAAACACATCTCCAAAGTTATTGGAAAACACTTACAATATAACAAACACCTAGAATCATTGGTCACATTATAAGATACACTTGTGTTATTGCGACAGTTTAGACATATATAATTACAGACGAGGTGCATTGTTGCATTGTGCAATTGTTGCAATTTTTAGATATTCTGTGGCCATTTACTGCTCAATATTTGATCACACAACCACTGCTGACATTATTTGGGTGACAGACACATTCTCAACACAGCAGAAACACAGAACACAGAACATTTTCTGAGGGCTATGACATCATTTTGTGACCCCTGCACTGTGATGGTCATTTCTAGTAGGAATAGAAGGAATTCTGCTTGTAGGACTGGTACGTATATTCCAGCCTTTAGTGTAATCCCTCAATGTTGGCGGTGGAACCACAAATTTTAAAGACTTTCTTGTCACATATTAAAATATTCTTATTATGTTTAATAAGAAGATCTTTTCTATAAATTAGAATATTGCATTAAGGTAGAACATTGTATCTGAGCTGTAATCTGATGAAAGGAAGCAGATAGTTATTTGCCTGTAGCCCACTTGCCCATGACAGCTGCTTTAATTAAGGAGAGATGGAAGATGCCAACCAACATCAACTTTGCATTCTTTTCAGATTGCGTGCTCTGTCTTATGACATTTACAGTACATTTCCAAACATTTCCATAGACAAGACTAGCCCCTCAGGTGTGAGGTGGGGTGTGCTGGGGTTTGGGAGCAGGTAATCAGTCCCATCTTCAAAGCTAAGGTGAGAACAGGGGAACCCACACCACTTTACTCTTCATCTTCACTATTAATTATCTTATGGATATGTGTAGAATTTGGACCGAGCAGCAGCCATGCCATTTGGGTTGCATTATCAGAAGAGGTCGGGCATGAGTGGGAGAAAGAGAGTTTGTAAGGCAGATGGAGGAAGATAGGATCTGAAGTTGCATTTGGGCTGCATTATGAAGACCAAAAGCAGAGAGTCCAGTCAGCCATGACAGCTGCTTCAATTAGTGAGAGTCCAAGGATGCCAAGTAAGAAAATCTACTCTGTGTTCTTTTCAGACTCTCTCTCTCTCTACCTCTCTCTCTCCCTCCTTCTCTCCCCCTTCTCTCAGTCTAACTCTCTCTCTTACCCCTCCCTCTGTCTGTCACTTTCTCAAGCTGTCAGCCCTAATGTCCCAGTCATTAATTCTGGAAGCATTGTCATCTTTAGTTTTAAATGAGTGTACTAACACAATGAATGCTAACAAATCATGGGTTTCATGCTTATTAAACAGTACATAACAAAGGCATTATGGAGGCATAGTGAACCTTTATAAACATTGAAGATGCATGATATGGACAGAATATATTATGATTATTTTACACTGCAATATTGCAATATTTTTTGTGGTCATCTCCAGCTGGTTCTACAAAAATCCTTTATTGTCGATATTAGTATAGATTGTATAATGATTTAACATTTTCTGTATTTCAGTAAATGTACTAAGAATTTCAGTGTGCAAGAAATCACATGACATTAGCAATGACAACAAACTCTAAAAACTTCTAAAACCTAACAATTAAAAGATGTGCTATTTAACCAACTGGACTAACTGCAATGTGCTATATTTCATTCAGGCTCTGACTGCTGACTCTGATAGTGTATTATTAATCTTTTTGCTTTATTATAATAAGCCTACTCAGTCATGGAGAGCTAATCCATTAGCACATTAGTGCTAACGAGCTCCTCTAGATTTCCTCAGCCTGTTTGATACATCCTGCTTAATAACCCAAGAGAATAGGGAATTCACTTCTGTTTGGATTTTGTTTGACCACCATGTCTGTGCATGTCCAGCTCGGGGGAGGGGGACTCTGAGTGGATGCAGAACAGACTCATTATTGTTCACTGGCTCTGCCTGGATGAGGTTGGGGTAAGCTTTCCTGTCTGCAGGAGGGGCCATTATCTGTAAGAATGAGACATTAAGTGCTCACACGGGGGCTGCCTATCTTACTCCTCCTCTGAATGGCATTTGGGAATCAGGCTTGGGCCAGCACACCAGCTGGCCACTGCCATCTCTGTCCTTATTATGTGCAATGACACTCCACTGGCAAACCTCAGCTCTTTAAATGAAACAGTGGCCTCACCTGCTTCCTTAGTTCAGCACTGAAAACAGAACCACTGATGAAAGGGAAGATGTCACAAAAATATCACAAGCCATCAGGGAGAAACGTTTGAGATTACTGTATGTGGCTTTTTTGGAAACAGATGTGAAATAGCTCTGGGAACAGACTGGTTTGGTATCTTGACTCTATCTGCTTCACTGATACATTAATGTCTGCAAATGACATTGAATCCCAGTTCTCCAGAAGCCTTGGCATGTCCAATACTGTAGTATTTAATCCCACTGCAGTGCATGCATTGTGTTTACCCCACTTATAAAAAGCTTGGTAATTACCTGAGTAGTAGAAGCAGGTGTATTTGAGTAGGGGAAACCCAAAGTGCTCACCTGGACTGTAGCACAACCATTGGTCTGGTGTTTTGCTTATTTTAACCGAATAGTTAAAATCAACATAATTCAGAAAGTTTCACTTACAGTTAGCTTGTTTGGTCCTGTTGATGCTGGTGTTCTCCCATTTGTCTATATTATAAATTATATAGAAAAACACTGGAGGTGAGTGCAATTTCCTTATTTTTATGCAATTATTTTCAATGAATACATACATAAAAATACTTTTGACTAATAATAAATCAGTCTCAGTTGTCAGGCATTGGTGATCTGCTCAGGTATTTGATTGTGCTTAGCTCCATAGACATGTGGTCTGATGTCTTGGTGAGATATGAGGATCTTTAGTGTTTCTATAGTGGGTTATCTGTTTCTTTGAATGATAGGGAGGTCTATAGCAGATCAGCAGGTTGTTGTGGTTTTGGCTTAAAATGAACTGTTGTGGCATGTGGAGTTTAATATTAGGTTTAATTTTATAGTTGTTACAGGAGAATATTACAGGAGATTGAAAAACCTCCTCAAGACCTCAGTCTGTTAATAGAACCAAGAGTTAATGAGAGTGATAAATGATTTCTTGCAACAAGAGCTGTTTGTTTGTATTTATGTGAAAAGATGGGTGGTATTAGAGAACAGAACATTCAAAATATGTATGTATTAGTAGTGAAAATCTGTATAACAAAGGCAAGTGGATACATAACGTTACCTGCATACATAATCAAATCAAATAGTCACATAAGCATACAAATGCAAAGTGACTTGCATAACTCCAGGCAAAGGCATTTGGCAGGCTCAAATACGAACAATTTTCTCCTCCACACACCCCATCAATCTGTTTCCTTCACTATAACTCTAATTTTAACAGGTTCATTATAAAACATAATTAAAATAAAAACATTTCCATAGGTCATCCTGAGCTCCTAACAAGCTTCACCCTGAACCTCTCTTTCTGAACTGAATTTGTCACTACGTATGTTCTAAGCCAATAACTAGGAGCTGATTTCATAGACTCATTTACATGCACTCTAGCATACTTCAACTTGGAATGCTTCCTTCATAACACTCATACATTTACCCACAAAAAATGGACAATGGCTCTTGCTTTGAAGTGCAATCATGGAGACAGGAAATCATGAAGGAAGTTTCTTGTTCTCCAAAATGTGCCTGACCTGTTGTCACTCCAGTTAGTTTTGGTGTCATAACATCATACATGTGGAGAAATCTTAGTGTTTATATGTATAGTTGGACCATGACAATCACACTGTTCTGATTACATGATCAAATCTCGGTAGCCTTAATAAGACTAATATCTATAAATTGCTGTACATATACACAGTTAGTGGTCTGCTGCATTTTATTAGAGTTCTGTAGCTTCCATGTGGTGTTCTGTTTTTCCAATCGGTTTCTGGTTTCTGGTTTCCATGTGGTGTTCTGTTTTTCCAACCGGTTGCTGGTTTCTGGACAGCAAAGACCTTTTCACACTGACTTGTTCGTGTGAGTTGCCTACATACCAAGATTCTAGCTTTGGGAATTCAGTGGAAATTTGCTTAAAATGTCCAGGCAATGTGACAGCACTGTGCAGTGTAAATGTCATCTGGTGATCTGTTATAAATCTATAGCCCAGTGTAGAAGTTCTGTTCAGGGAGCATCTGAATTAAGCCTACTTTATTATGCCTTTTAAGGTGAATGAAATGGACAATATGTGTCAAGAGGTATTCAAACCACAGTCCTCAAGTTCTGGGTACTGTTTCCATTCTCTGTTTACCTAAGTAAGGTGTAAAGTGTGTGTGTGTGTGTGTGTATATATATGTGTGTGTGTGTGTGTGTGTGTGTGTGTGTGTGTGTGTGTGTGTGTGTGTGTGTGTGTGTGTCTGTCTGTATGTATGTATATATGTATGTATGTATGTATACTGTATTCATAGTTGCTGGGCAGTGCTTCTTACAGTGGGTTCTCTTTCAGTTCAGACAGCCCATCAGAAACTATAGAAAAGCATGACCAAATTCTCACAAATTGAGAAACAAATTGGCAAATTTGAACAAGAGCTTTTTAAATGAGGATTTAAGCACTGAGGAAAATATGTAAGGTTGCATGGGGGTGGATAACTGTGTGCATGCACACTTTACTAAGCTTATTTGTGTGTGTGTGTGTGTGTGTGTGTGTGTGTGGCACACAAAATTCTGTACCACTGTGGGCCCTTCAGATGGTGCATGCTGACCCAGACACAACGCTTCTGGCACTGGAGACCCAGCGGAAAAACCCAGGCATGGCTGCAGCTGAATTAGCCACTTGTTTCTGCTGTTTAAGGCACTCACTCATCCCCCATCAATACAAGACTAATGCAACCCACTCACAAAGTCACAGCTATTAACAGTTGGTAGTGATGCTGGTAGCTGGTCATAATGAAATGGAGGGTGGGTGGGGGACTGCTTAGTTTTGGCTTCTGCATTTTGTCTTTACTTAACTGGTGTGTTTTGTGTAATTGTGCAACTTACTGCACATGTTTTACTAGTTTTATAGTATGCCAATCTAAGGGCTTATGTATGCAAAATAATTATTGCATAACTAGTGATTCTGTAAATACAAGAAGAACATGTGGGAAAAGCCGATGTATGAAACTGTTTAAATACTTAGATAGAGCAGTATAGGACTGTCATAACAAAACAAAAGCACAAAATCATGTGTTTTATCATTAAAGTCACATTATAGGATGATACTGTACTGTGTGTGCTGAATTGGGCCATCATTTAGCATTTTTGTGTACAAAACAGTGTTCTAATGTTACCACTGGCCTCAGAATATTCTATATATTTCCAAAAGTCACACACAGATGCAGCACACAAAACTTTGGGGAATACTGGGTTAGTATGCTGTGAGTCTTCTAGCAGAGTGGCACTATATTGAGTATTTTAATTATTTGTAACAGTATGTGGTGATGCTGTGCTAGTGGGTGTCCTACTTAGCTTTGGCTACTAGATTTTTTTATTTACTCTAGTGGTGTGTAGCATGTAATCATATGAAGTTATGCTGTACATGTTGCACATGTTTTTCTAGTATTCTAGTCTAAGAACTAGTCTAAGAGTGGCCTAAGACTTCAGTGGACCCTGTGTTACAGAATGATATTTACAGTTCAGTTACAGTTCAGTTACAAATGATGGTTATTCATCATAAATTATGTTTTAAAGTCTTTAGAACATTGGCAAAAAGAGCCAACAAGCCAAATGATATGGTGTATCTGTACAAGAACATTCTATAATCTTCCAGCATTGACACACATGTGCAGCAAGCTAAACCAATGTTTGGGTTGGTTTGTGTTTCTTGGGGAATGTTGGGTGAGTATACTGAATCTTGAAACAGAATAGCACTGTATCAAACATGTTAAATTACCTATAACTGTGTGTGGTAATGGTGTGTTGAGTATAAGTGAATGATACTCTATAGAGTAGATTTTTGGACATGGATTACACCTTGTATTGACCTAAATTGCAGTGCCTTAGTATAGATTTACAGTGCATTTACACTGCACTGAAGTGAAACGCTTGTTTGTCATTTGGTGGCCATTTTGGGGGCATGTCTGTCCAAAGCAAGTGTGCACAGAGCTGCACTGTAGGCACTTCATGTGTCCCAATGACACTTTGACACCAAGCCTTGCCATTTACAATGTTCAGCCAGAGTAATTATCTCATTTTCAAAGGAAGTTTTTGTTGTGTTGAAAAATAAAAGAAAATATGACAGTAAAGATAATCTCCTCCATCTTGTCACGATGTGGTTTTCATCTTGTAGCTTGGCAATGGGTGTGACATAAGACAAATTGCTTTCTGCATGGCACTAATTGGCTGACACTGAAATTAAATTCTCATTTGCATATGGTTAATTTTTTTTTTTATCTTTCTCTTTGCCTACATCATGCTGCCCTTGTTCCCACCATTCCCAACTCCCGATTGACTCCATACTCCATTGAAATGAATAAGAGGTGAAGTGAAAATCACCTTTCTTTGCTGCAGTGTAAATGCTACACTCCCTGGGCTCAAGGCCAGTGTAGACAGATTATTTACCTGAAAAAGGCCACAAGGATGAGACAAAAGCGTGTGGATTTGGCTTTCAGTTACCTTTCAGATACAGTTCACTACAGCTATGGTAGCTAGTTATCCTGAGTGCAGTGCACTGTCACACAGCACCTCCTACTGGTGATACCCTAACATGAATCTGGAAGGTTCTAAATGACTCTGGCAGAAGATTAAAATACATCAAAAGAAAATGAAACAAAGTAAACGATAACAAACGTGACATTTTGTGGGTGTCAAATGAATGCCCCATTGGGCTTAATCTGGGTCAGGGGAAATGGTTCAAAGTTTTGATGATTTGGTGTTTGGTAGAAGCGCACTGCATGACCTGATTCTGTTTCCTGTACCTTTGAGTTTTGATGGAGCCATCATATTCCTCACAGTCTCTGATCTGACTTGCACCTATCTGTTAGTTCTCTAACGCAGCTGTTCAAAGGATCAAGAGCAGGGGAAGTGTGTGCATGGGAGTATGTGTGTGAAAAACAGAGTATGATAGTATGATGAACAGAAACACAGGGATTATGATGTGTGTGAATTGTCTGCTCAGTCTCGACAGGTAGTCTTACTCTACAGTTCTTGCATGTTTTTTTCTGTCTGTAGGATTGCCAGTTTCTGCACAACTTCCAGAGTCTGGTATGGATTACGTTCTTTAAAACAAACTTGGCATCAAAAATAGAATGTTAATTCTATTTTCTTCCCTAAAGACATGGTTCTTAATAACAAAGAAAAATGTTGATAACAAACTCCTAACCCTAAATAAACCAAAAGGGTAGAAATATAAAGCACAGACTGGCACGTGAGTGAGAGACTACTTTCCAACTGAACAGAATGGAGCTGAATCCTCTCACATTCCCATTCAAACTGACAGTATGTTAATAGCTCCAGAGAAACAAGCAATGAATGAACTCTACACAGACTAACATGTTGGGCTGCCTGTTGTAAGTGTAGCAAACAAACAAACAGTTTGCAATGGTGCTGCATGGTTCCAGTCAAAGCAAAAAAGCAACTAGTCACAGTGGGTTACATGTTCATTTTTAAAACTGGTTTATTTTTTGTGAAATAAGGCTCCCAATCAACCTTTTTTTTAAAGTGACTTTGCCTTGGTCTGATTCCTCGCCTGTGGTTTACCTGTATGAACTAGGGCAGGTTTCTGAAGAAGAATTTAGTCCATGACAACTCTAGAAGGATCTAAATTCCAGAATCCCCAACCCCCTGAGTACATGAATGGGAATTTCATAAATCCATGTGTTCTACTATCATTTTCTTGTAATGTTTGACTTAGTACTAAATGAGGTTTGAACCAACCCCAATGAACGCTCACAAGCAACAAGTCAGAATTCTGTCTTATTTCATCTAATTGGTTCTTTCCCATCAGCCAGACAGCCACCATTCTGGAAATTGTCATCTGCCTGCAGTTTGTGTTCTGTAGCTCTAGAGCCTGTTTCCACATCTCTCACATTATACAGATGCAATGTAAGGGTGAAATGTTTATATTTGTAATGCTCTCTGACTGTGTCTTTCTGTCTGTCTGCATTAAGACAGAAAGGGTATGTTGGTCAAACTGGGGCCTTGGTTTTCATATTACACCATAATAAATTCCTGCGGTGTGGTTGCACAGAGCTGTGAGTGTTCACAGACTCCTCCAGCTCTACAGTAACAAACTAACAGACAGGCCTATATTTAGTTCCTGCTTCAGGCCCACTGGAAAAGCCTGCAAATGGCACTTTTGACTAAAATCTAGATTCTAATCAGTCTAGGCGCATTCTCCCTATAACATCAAGGTTTGCAAAACATTTGAACTGTACAAGCCAATTTTACCACAGACGCAGTGACCACACTGCTTGACGCAAGCAGTCCTTTCTGCTTTTATACCTCTGATGTGTTTCTGCAATATAAAAAGTTTGGATTTTTAAGAAAATTCACCAACAATGTCCTAGCATCTCATGAATATAGTTTCTGCCAATGTGGAAGGTTCTGATACTTAACTTAGTGATGTTGTGGTGTATACAAGTACATGAAGAGACCATGGACGCACTTTGGATTTGGTGTTCTCATAGTTTTGTGCATCCAGGTTGACTCCAAATCTGGCCAAATTTGAGTATGGCCATGCCACAGTGACCTACCTCGGCAAGCAGGTGGGTAAAGGACCTGCTTTCCCTGCCCCCAAAACGAAGAGAGATCTTAGACGCTTCCTTGAAATGACAGGGTATTATAGCCTTTGTATTATAGCCTTCTCAGACATGGTCCTCCCTCTCATAAACCTCCTTCGCAAATCCAACCCTTTCATTTGGTCCCAGGTGTGTCAGTGCGTGTTTGATGCAATTAAAGGCTTGTTGTACACTTCTCCAGTTCTATCAGCCTCCGATTTTACCAGACCTTTTAAGATGCCAGTGACACTGGATGTGGAGCGATATGACTGCAGGAGGACTATGTCTCTCCCTGATTGGCTATCCCTGAGTTACAGAGTCTGTAACACAAACACAAAACACAAAAAACCTACCCAGGGTTGTAACATATGTTAATCAATGTCATCTTTAACAGCAGCGTTGTGGCACTCAGTACCGCAACGGTAATGTTCATGGCAAGCACAAAAGCATGCTTTGGGTCTATTTTTATGCTTGCCATGCATGGCAAACTAACAATTTTTGCCTAGAAAATGTAGTCTTTGAAAATGACATATTATTATATCTTGCAATATCTTGCAATCTAGGCACATAATCAAAACAGAAAATATTTTTACTCTGCAGCATTAAAACCTCAAGAAAGATAGAGACTACAAATGTTCTTACATTTTTACAGTATTTGAACTTTTTGAAGGAAAACTATGACCAAACTCATCAGAAAAGGTTTAGATTAATCCAGGCAAGAAAAGCACAAAGTTTTTATCAGATATTTTATTACTGTACCTCTGGGACTAGGCCACCACCCCTGCTACACTATTTCAGGTGCAAAATGGACTTTAGAGAAATAATTCATAGTGGACTTGTCACCTGCTGATGCTGTTTGTTTTATTATGCTTTGGGTATCTCACCTTGAAAAAAATGTTAGATTCAATTAAAATTTTTGGATATATGGAAAATTCTACAGTTCTACAATTATGAGGTGGTATATTGCAAAATGGCATTGTTTTATTTAACAAATGTGCTGAAAAATTGCCAAACTTAACATTTAACACTGTTTTAACATTTATTTAACAATGTCTACATTGTCTTTGTTTTCTTATGTAGCTCTACAATCTGTCTTATCTAAATAAATCTCCACAGGCAAACAAGAATGTAAACTTTGTTTTTAAAGAAACAAACTTCAGACAATACTGATTATCTTAAAATGGCATTTAATTGGCCTGATTAATTGATCACCAAATAATCAGGTGACCCCTAATGAGCCACGCTACCACTCATATTACTCAGGTAGTCAGCCCATTGAGCCGGGCCTTCTTTTTGAGTTTGTGCATGTGATGTTAACATGTAAAGGCATCTGACATGGTCAGAAAAACTGCCACCAAATCCAACCCAACAGCTCTGACCTTTAAATGAACCTTGCATGCTTAACACAGTGATTCAGAGAAGCAGGACAATTCATTTTAACAGATATTTTTTCCTCTTGACTCTTTCAATTTTAACAAAGGAATCTTACATACTGTAGTTTTAAGAAATCTGATTTGGATTATGACAATTTAAGTAATATTTCCAATCTCCCATTCTTCTCCAAATAACTGGAACATGTGATGACTTGGCCCAACATCAATCTTATCTTAACACTGTCCTCAATCCTTTTCATTATGGTTTTTGCGCTTTCCCTAGCACTGAAACTGCCTTGGAAAGAATGCCTTCTATATGAATCACAAGCACTATATTTCATTGGCTCAATTTACATCTCTAATAGAGAACAATTAATTTTCCTTAAGCGTACTCAGTCCTGCTTTTCCCCTCTCAATGACAGTGTCCCCCAGGGACAGTTCTGGGTCTTCATCTATTTATTATCTACCTCCTTTCTTTTGGGTGCCTCATGAGACACCATCACATTAATGTTCACTGTTAACATTGATGAGATGCATCTCCATATCTCCACTTGACCATATGTTACCAAACCTCCCTATAATCTCAGTTCCTGGACATTGAAAACCCATAACTCAAACTTAATGGAAATAAGAAATTTCACTCCTTGATACTAAATTCATAATGACCTAAATTATTGCCCCCAATATTACAATATATAACACAATAGGTTCCTTCTCCTCCACTGTAAGAAATCTCAGTATTGATTTTTGATACCCTGTCATTTGAGTTTCAACTCCATCAGTGCTGCCTTTTTTCATGCAGACATCTCCAGATTTTGTCCCTCTCTGTTGCAGTATTGAACTACTTGTTCATGCTCTGGTTACTTCTTGCTTTGACTACTGCAATTTTGTCCTCTCTGGTCTTCCCTCCAACTGCAGTTAGTACAGAATTCTGCTGCTTGTCTAATCACCCCTACCTCATGTGTGATCATATTGTCCCTGTTCTAAATAATGTTCACTGGCTCTGTATAAATGACTTGTTCAGACTAATATTCTCCTCCTCTCTTTCAAAGCACCTCAAGGATTGGCCACCTAGTACCTTTCAGACCTCCTATCCTGTCACCCTACCTCCACTTTGTCTCCCCATCACTCACCTCTGTTGGCTGAGCTCTCAGGTGCATGGCACCTCATTTGTGGAATGCTTCCCCACAACATAAAAGGTCATTGAATTCTCAGCTCTCATCTGCTCACCTTGGCCTACTCTTTTTCCTTTGGCCTTCTGTGCCAGGCACCCAGCCTGAGGGACACGCCCACTGCCCCCCACCCAACCATACACTTCACACCTTCCCTGTTCCCAATCTCCTGATTATTGATTACCTGCACATGTCGCTTCTTTGCCTCCCCAGCCCCTCTGTTTAAGCCCAGAGGAATGTTAACAATGCTGTGCATTGTTTACTTGCTGCTGCACTAGACGCACTGAGTGTTACTGTTGCTCTACTGCATCGCAGCACTATTCTTGGTGCTTTGAAAATGGACTTTTGTACAAAGTTATTTAAAGCTGTTTGTAACAATGTCAGAGGAGTTTATTGAATCAGTCTGAGGTGAAATTGTTTTCCTGAATGGTGAAAAACTATACCTAGATCCAAATCCCCCATTTCTGAGGAGACTCACGCTGTTGGACTGTAGTATATTTCTATGAATTATTTAACACAGTAGAAGAAGGGATTTCCAGTCACCATCGAGTGAAAGTATAACGAGTGAGCCTAGTGGTCACCCCCCCAAACCCCTTTATCTCGCATGTCATTACTGTCAGCTTTGAGCTTAGCGCATTTTGGACATTCCAAATTGTGAGAGACACAAAGATTCAGTTGAGACTGACACTTTGAAACAGCAGCATTAAAGTTTAATACTCTCCTTGACTTGGCTTCTTTGGTACCTGCTTTCACCATGGAAACACACACATGACAGCAGCCTGTCCAGTGTCTGCATAAAAATGGTTTGACTGACAGGGTTGAACAGTGGAGACAATGACCACTGAGGAGACATGTCTCTACAGCCTCTACAAGAGCCCAATATCAAACTCACACACGCACACACACACACACACACACACACACGCACGCACGCACGCACGCACGCACGCACGCACGCACACACACACAACTTTTTTTTTTTTTTTTACATTTCAGATTTCAGGTCTGTTTTTTAAATTTCAGAACTGGTGGGATGGATCCAAAACTCAAGCCTACCCTTCATGCAGTCATTTGGGTGTTGTTGACAGTTGGTCTTTTAATACTTACCTGAGATCACGATTTTCATCGTTAGAATTATGATGAGATTAGGAAATGGATTTTGTTAGGTTACAAATAAAACGTCACCTCCTACAGAAAGCACTGTCTTAACTCTCATAACAGTCTTGTAGTGTCTTTGTTCAAAGATGTATGTTTAGATCCTATCAGCTTTCTCCCAGAGCCTCAGCTTTTCCATCAGATAGAGAATGTGAATGCTTCGCTCTTCACTTTGACATAGTGCTAACACTGAAAAAAGAGCATGGATTTAACCTCATCTTAAATAACAGATCTACCAGAGAGACTGCACAGCACCTGCCACTCATAGCTGTGTGAAGCAGCATCACATAACTGTAAATGGGACACTGGACTTTAGATACAAAATATTTACTGCAATATTGTTTTTTTTATTGTTCTAATGACCCTTATCATCATGCTTCCCAAAAAGCATTCTAAATTGCTACATTCATTTTACTACAGTATGATCAGCAAATCTTTATTTATGTATTGTCTTATAAGATGTGTTTTGATAGTTCAGATACTAGTTTCGGGAATTAGGCATGTTAAGGCAGATTAACTGTATCTGAATTTTGCCAGGGAAACTAAATCTAATTACCTCATGTTGTTATAGTTTATACAGTACTACACAAGACTGAGGAGTGATACACACTCATTATATTAAGCATTAATGCATATTAGTGGAAAGGAAGGGGACCAAACATCTCTAACTGAGGAATGTTTTCTTATTTAAAGAAACACCACCTGTGTATCATTCATAGACACTGACGAGCTAACACACTTTGACACATTAAGATGAAAACTTTGTTTGGTTATACATGCAGGATTTATGAAGAATTTGTATCCTAACATCACATATGGAAGATTTCATGTAAATGCTATTGGAGTTTAATCTTGCATGCATGCCTAAACTGAAGGTACTTGGCCCTGTAATGAAATGCAGGGTTTCTGTTAGTCCTGAAAATTAATAAGATTACAGCTGAGGGAAGGGCCTTCTCTTATAATCTCTTATAATGCTCTACTGTTATGGAATAACCTTCCACATTTAATTACGGACAACATGTTTTTGTAAAAAAAAACCAAAAAAAACACTAAATACATTTGATTTTGACCTTGATTCAGTTTTGGATGATACAATGGCTACACACTGGCAATCTTTTAGAGCAATAGGAATCATAAGGTTCAGAGTCAGGAAGAACACAGGTGACTCTGAACATCTTTATTCAGCACATTAGAGAAAAAACACCACCAGTGGCAAATGCTGGGGGTTGAAACTCATTTTCATCAACAGAAACCTGGCGGTGTCCTGCATGGGTGCCAAACCAGCTGTGATGTGTTTCTGTGATGTTTCTTGTGATTTCTAGTCTCAGCAGGTAAACAGGACCTAGGAGGCAGAGAAGACACAGAGCTTGTTTTAATATTCCATTATAGAAGCACAAAAAATTCAAAAGAATCTTTGCTACTCTGTCAGTGACTTGGCTTTGTGTCTGGAATATCTCTCTTTATCTGGCTTTGGCAACCTTTTGTAAGAGAAATTGGCATAAAATTAGGTTGGCATTCACCATGCACAGGCGCAGCCAAATTTAAATTACCTGCTGGTTCACTAGGGCTGTCACTCCGTCTTGCAGATGCCTGGCCTCTCCTCCACGTTTTATGTAAATACTAAAGCAAATATTAAAATGTTAATCAGCATGTTATTTGCACATGGCAAGACCAGTAGGTAACCATGACTTTTAAACCTTGGCCCTCTGACCCCTCTTCCCTTGTCTAAGAAGAGAGAGAAAAAAACTGTATTCCAGCTCCGGAACAAGATGCTCAGCTATGCAATGAGCAAACAGCACAGAGCGGGCAAGAGTTATCACCAAAACAAAAATCAGCTAATTTCCTAAGCAAAATTCAAATCCTCCTTACAAAAAAATCACATTATCTCACAAGCTGTGTTTACACTTCAGTGGAATATAGAGACAACGGGACAGTGTGCAAAACGCATGACAGCCACCACCTCCTCTGACATAAAACCAACAAAGTTTCATATAGGCCTAAGCCCATTTACATCATGATAGCATACACACAGCCAAGCAGCTATTTAGGGATGGAACCATGGACAGTGAATGGAATCCACTACCACAAGCAAGCAGTATTGTTAATAAATAAGCTATTAGACTGACATAATGGCTTATTAAATATATATATTATGGTTTATTCAGGAAAATGGCCATTATGCATAATTATCAATTTTTCATTAAAAGTTAATCTAGAAAATGGGAGGATAATAGTTTTCCTCAATAGTAGTAATGTATGAATGTACATTACGTAACATAATTTTACTCACTTGCATCATAAACCAACAAGCTAGTCAATCTTTTTCCTCTAGTTTGTGATTCATGTCCCCCATAGTAGGCAGTAACTTATCATAAAGTTAGAGATAACCAGAGCTAATGAAGCCTACTCATTTAGAGGGAAGATATGATTTTTATTTATTTTTTACTGTCATTTGAAATCAGTCTCTCATTGAATTACTATTGCTCGGCCCTCTGTAAATTTATAGTTGGACCATTAATCAATAACTTGTTTTAACAGTATGCAGATGATATGTCCATAGCCACTTGTCTATTGAATGCACTGGCTAACTGTGTCATCCACAATTTACTTTAAAATACTACTGCTTCCTTTCAAGTGTCTACATGGTCTTGCCACTCTGTCTCTCAGCAGTATGATCAGGGACCCTCAACGGCTTTCAGATCAACTTATAAAAACTTGGTAATGGTGCCCATCACCCAACTAAAGAGTTCTGAGGCTGCCTTTTGTTGGCATGGCCCCAAATTCTGGAATTCTATCCCAGATGACCTAAGAGCTCCTGACAGCTTAAACACTTTCAAGAAGAAAGTTAAAACCTTTCTGTTTGATAAGGCCTTTAATTAAGCTGCTCTGCCTGCACTGTACCATTTTTACAATATTGTTTTAACCTACATATTTTCAAAATTAATGTTTTTATTTTTAACTATGCACTTTGGTTTTCAATGCAGCTGCAGTTTTACTTAAAATAATTAAGATCCATTAAAAATAATTAATAATTGAATTAATTAAAAAAAATGTTTTTAAAAAAGTTTTTTAAAAAAAGGTTTTTTTTAACTTTATTCATAGCTTCATAATTTAAATTGTGTTTTACTTTAAATTATGAATTCCTTTAATGTATTTTAATTTTTCATTGTATTCTTTAAATTTCTTTTTAATTTTGGCAAATATCATCATCAGGTGATAAATCTCAGCATGCCAGCTTTATTATTACTCCATATATTTTTTTGTAAAGCACTTTGTAATCTCTATTTTTTTAAAAAGTGCTATACAAATAAAGTTTACTATTATTATTATTATTATTATTATAACAATGTTTCAGCAACTGCAGAAGCAGGAAAAAGTCTGGTAAACAGACAACGGGGCTGCTTTCATTTAACCCTTCTAATTTGAACATAGATTGAAAAGATGGGTTATTAAATGTTTATTTGTTTAAATTTGTGTTTCTTTGGATGATAATTGTCAAGTGATAGAATAGATAAACTGAAATTAGAACTGAGGACTTTTAAAATATTATTTTTTGAATACCTTAGTCCTTCTCTGAGCGCATAAAAGGCCATGATGGTTCCCCACTGGGCAAGACACTGAATTATCTTTATGTAGGCATAAGCCCAATGCTGTCTGACCTAAGGAGCCTGAAATGATTAAACATACTGTTTAGATTTCAGAAAATTGTCAGCAAAATAAAAGAGAGCAAAAATGCTGTATGCATTATTAGTGATATAGCATGTAAATGTTGTGCTTATTAAACTTAACCAGAAGAGCACTCTTTTCATCATGCGTTTCTGAGTTGCTCAATGGCAGAAGAGGAAAAGCTTGTTTAACATTTTTAGTCAGTCATTATCAAATTAATTTATTTGATTAAAGCAGTTATACAGACACAGGAAGTGTGTGAATGACAGATGATAGTCTACTGTCTTTTTGGCCCATGAGACACCTCCTACGCGAAATATATTAAATAGTCTCTATACATGTTAAGATTATCCATAATTAGCCTAGCTAAGCGGTTGTAAATATTCATGAGCCAGTGCCAATTTGAAATGAGTGTGTTATCTGATCGTACTGTTGTTACTGGTTCTTTCAGTTCCTTTAGTAATTGGCACCATGTCCCTCAAATTGCATGTCTAAAGTAACTGGAAATCTCTGAAACAAAGCCCCACAGGTACCTGTGCACATCTACTCAACATCTCCACTACACCAATGGGCAAGTATATTATACTGAACCAATGAATAGATGGAACCAATGGTGAACCAATGGAATAAAAGATGTACAATGGGCTATACAAAGTTGATTTAAGCAATCTTTTTGTCATGTTTGTTTTATTCTGTGTTCTTTATGGATGCCTCCATTATGGACTGACTTAGCTCGCACTAGCATAACTTAATCTGCTTGCCTATTAAACCTCTCCAGCCACAGTTCTGTACTTGCCTTTCATTATCCAAAAGGCTTCTGTTTGCTCAGTCTATCTCCCATTAGGCCTCCGGAACAACACATAGTCTTTGAGGGTGTTCCAGACAGCCAGGTGCTACTCTGACATGTTGGCATAGATTTGATTCAAGTGTTAATATTCAGAAAGGACGTGAAGTGGCTCTTGGTGTCCGGCATGACTCTGACGCTATTTGTTTCCGGAAAGAGTGAAGGAGAAGTTGGTGAACAATACTCAAGAAATGGAACGTTTCATTACAACCCAGAACTCAACACCTGCCTCTCACTCGTTGTCTCACTCTCTAGGGTGTACATCTTTCATAGGTAGCCAGGCTGGAGCCATAATGGCTCCTCTGTGGTCTGCATTTACCTGTTATATAGCTGGATGTGGAGAAACCAGTCAGTGCAGAGAGAGTTTTCAGGCTCGGGCAATTTGGCATCTGTAAAGGCCATCGTTGCAGCATAGACAAAACTTTTCCAAACCCAACTACTTGTTCTTTCCATATTTTGCTCTCTGAAATATTCCCAATCCATAAATTAGTTTTTTTCTGAGATGTAATTGTATAACACTAAGTGCATAAAAATGTCATTGAAATTGAACTGTGAATTTAAGGCCCAAGCAATTTTTTTTTTCTGGAAAAAAAGGATGGATTTGTTTAGTATGGGAGAAAAGTACCGGCTGGTTTTATTAAATTATTCCAGCACCCTCCCCTGTTGCTGTTTCTGAACAGAACTACCTGTGTTATACCCCATAGAGTTATGCTTGTATTTTGCCTGAATATGATTTGATTTAGTTCAACTCTGTAGGAGGTAAAAGAATATTGGTGACTTTATGAGATTTCATTCTGATACTCCACATAAGGTGTACCAGAGCAGGTCATCTTGTCAGAATCCACTGGAATTAAATGTCCCTTTATATTGTGGGAGTTGTTGCAGAAGGTAGAAACTACATTTACAGCATTTTGCAGACACTTTTATCCAACGCAACTTACAATTATGACTGGATATAACTTTTGAGGGTTAAGGGCCTTGCTCAGGATCCAAACAGTGGCAACTTGGCAGTGGTGGGGCTTGAACTGGTAACCTTCCGATGACTAGTACCTCAACTACTGAGATACCACTGCCCATAAGCTAGTGGTGAAATAGGACAAGGAAGTGCAGCTGTGGTCAGAACTTGAAAGACTTTTGAGTTTTTTAGACAAAAACTTGTAACTGTGCTAATTTTGTGAATTAGTGTTAATGAGAAATTTTGTGTATGAGAATACTAATCTATAAATGCAATTCAAACAGTGCGCAAATACTTTATGGAATATTATTGCAAATTTGGAAGGAATTTGGAAGGAAATACACCATAATTAAGTAATTATTAGTTAGTGTGATCATATTGGAATGTGTCAATCACTCCAGTCCTATATTCATTATGTTATGAGTACATGTAACTCACACTCACTCATACTATATATAACCCATATATGCACATTCTTTCTTGTTTCTGGCCAGCCATTGGGAACATAGAGTTAAAACAATAGTTAAAAGGATAGTTAAAAGTTTCTGCTTATTTCCAAACTGTAACAAAATTATCCCATGGCCAAACTCAACCAGTAACCTCCTAGAGTAATAATGCTCAAAGCATCTGCACATGCCTTCTCCTAAAATATTCTTAAACTATCTTAATATGGGAAAGGTTGTGGGGCAACTTTTTTTTTTTTAACATCCTGACAGGTTGCCACTTCCTAATCTGTCTGATGTTCCAATCCAGTGAGGACTGTCACTGTCAGTGCTTATAAGTGTAAATTGGTTTAGTTAGAAATGACCTGGGTTATTAGATTGCAAGATTATAAGAAGTACTCAGAGTAAAAATGAGTGTCACTCAGCAATATTGCACAAGTGCCTGGCATACACTGAGCTGGGAATTTGGAATCAGGATACAGAGCCTTTGTTTGAGTGTGTGTTTGTGTTTGTGTTTAAATGGCCATGCATGTGTCTGTATAGACAAACATGACCAGAGCTGAGGAACAGAAGCATAATACATTCCCCTCTATTAAAGATGAGCAGCCTCTGCTGTCTTTGAAACTCGAGCCAGGTCTGTTTTCCTCCAGGAAGGCTGCTGGTATGGATATGGTATGATCCACAGCTTCACAGTGACAAAATGCAGAAGTAAAGTGGGCCTTTACAGAGCTGTACAACCTTTTCTCCTCAGCCTGCTCAAGCACTGCTTTGTCTGGGAGCTACCACAGCATTTAGACTGTGTAGCTTCCACAAAGCAGAATGTGGTGTGCAAACCTCTGGCCTACTTACAATTTAGTTTTTGTATAAACTGAGAAAAATAAAAGATAACTCAACATAATAAAAGGTAGGCTTTCTAAAATGTCTATTTTGATTGCACAGGGCATTAAATTATTTTTATGGCCAAAGAAAGAAAACAATTGTTTTGAGCACAAGATACTGTTCACAGAGTTCACTACATTCTGAAGGGAATAATACTGAAACTCTAGAGTGCACAGAGACTGTCAAAATGAAATTACTGAGAGCTGAAAGAGATGCTGGAATGGCAAGCAAAAAGTGTCAGAAAGGTGCAGCAGAGTGTCAGTTAAACCTGGGTGATAGCCTCATTAAAATCTCACGCACTGTTCTCAACATCAGCTGTTCACACACACACACACACACACACACACACACACACACACACACACACACACACACACACGCAGGTCCAGCACTGTCAGTTAAACCTGGGTGATAGCCTCATTAAAATCTCACGCACTGTTCTCAACATCAGCTGTTCACACACACACACACACACACACACACACACACACACACACACGCAGGTCCAGCACTGTCAGTTAAACCTGGGTTATCGCCTCATTAAAATCTCACGCACTGTTCTCAACATCAGCTGTTCACACACACACACACACACACACACACACACACACACACACACACACACACACACACACACGCAGGTCCAGCACTGTCAGTTAAACCTGGGTTATCGCCTCATTAAAATCTCACGCACTGTTCTCAACATCAGCTGTTCACACACACACACACACACACACACACACACGCAGGTCCAGCACTGTCAGTTAAACCTGGGTTATCGCCTCATTAAAATCTCACGCACTGTTGTCAACATCAGCTGTTCACACACACACACACACACACACACACACACACACACACACACACACACACACACACACACACACACGCAGGTCCAGCACTGTCAGTTAAACCTGGGTTATCGCCTCATTAAAATCTCACGCACTGTTCTCAACATCAGCTGTTCACACACACACACACACACACATGCACAAACACACACACACACACACAGGTCCAGCACTGTCAGTTAAACCTGGGTGATCGCCTCATTAAAATCTCATGCACAGTTCTCAACATCATCTGTTCACATACACACCACATGCAAGCACACACACACACACACACACACACAGAGAGAGAGAGAGAGAGAGAGAGAGAGAGAGAGAGAGAGAGAGAGAGAGAGAGAGAGAGAGAGAGCACCCTGAAGTATTTTTTGCACATTGCCCTGACTTGTCAGATGGTCCCTTGAGCAGTAGCGCTTTCCCCTGACACTTCAAGGTTTTAAGGTTCCTTTAATCATTGATTCTAGTCAGTGGTCACATTACGCCATATGGGGTCATTCTTTGACATTTTTACTCAGCTCTGGGATCATAGTGCAGACCAAATGTACAGTTTTCATCTTTTATTATTCTGTTTTATGGTAGTGTTAAAACTGTATAAATAAAAGGGAACTAAATTGGTTAAAATTTCTATAGGCCTCAGTTTTCTAGGCCATGTCTTGGACTACTCTTGCACTGCATTTTTAGATGAACTATATGAAGAGCATAATAATTAGATGATGTGTGGTGTGACGCATTAAGAGAAGGGAAATCACTCATATGTGCAGCTTGAGGGCACTTTATTGCAAGGACTGGGAAAACATTTGAAGTCTAAAATATAAATAAACTCTGATGTCTTTCAGATGCCCTGTGAATCAACATCTGCAGTAGCACTGCATTGTATCCTTTCCTTCCTCTCTTTGCTGCAGCCTTTGTTTTATCCATTCATTCCTCTCTCTCCCCTCCCATTTCCCTGTCCTGTGTGTTCTGCAGGAAGACAGAATAGGTTTTCTCTCTTTTCTTCAGCCACTTTCCCCTTTGCAGATCCAAGCCTGAGTCTAGCTGGAGCAGCCATACATGTCTGTCAGCATATTAAGGCAAACTCTTAAATAATCTATTGATTCTCTCAAAACCCATGTTAAAATGATCTTATCTGTTTTTAGATTCACACATTTTGCAAACTTGCACCAGAATGTTCCCAGTCTCTCAGTGTAGGCGATCAACCGATGATTATGCTTTGTTTCGGAGGTTTTAGCGTAGTGATTCATTTCTCCTCTAATGGGAGTGACCTGGCTTTGTTGTTTTTAAACCTCATCTTACACTTTTTAAATAATAATTACACAACAATAATTACACAAGTTTCCTTCTGATCAGAATTCAGAGCAAGTAAACATAAAGTGCACTTCATAACTGTGGAAATTAATAAGACTTGTTTTGGCTGTGTACTGTGTACTTCAAACACCACATCAAAATACACTGTTGTAATTTCAGGGTCTGCACATCCATAGTGAGAGAACTATGCAAGACTTTTTTGAATAGGCACAGTCTTCCTTTATTTTAGGTGATCAAAAGTAATTGGTTGCTCAGTTGATTTTTTGGCTCTTTGTGTATTTTAACATAATTGTTCTAAAATTTATTAACAGCATTGTGTGTTTGGAAAAAAATAGTAAATAGTTCCTTTAGTTATATATAAGTGTCTCTGGCCACTCCTTGTTAGAAGACCTGTACCTTATGTGGTAGGAGGACCATATTAGCAACACCAAGGTCATGGGTATGATTCTCTAAGGAGCAGCAAACATGCTGTCACTGTGGTACATATATAAGTTGCTCTAGAAAAGAGCATCTGCCGAATTCTGTAAACATTTTGGGGAATTCATTGCTGACCAAAGACTTACTCAAGAAACCCAAAAATTGTAAGTGACATATTTTAAAGCTCTGGTACTGTTCTCACTCATCAGGACAAAGCACAAATCCTCCTTTATCAGTGGGGAATACTCCAGTATTGGCAGGGTGGAAAAGGTTAGTACCCACAGCACACCTTTATGCACTGCAATTCATTCAGCTGATTTGCTGACCTGAGGCTGCTTTGCCAAGAATGGGGTGCTAGGTATTTATGCTTTTGGATTTTCCCAAAGTCTACTTGCTTAACAAGAGCACTCTTTCTTCCTCACCATGCTAAAGGGTCTAGTTGGCGGAGCTCGAATTACCTGGCTCCCGGACAGCCTTGCTTCTTTTGGGTTTTGGCTACAGGAGGCATTTTCAATTAGCCATTGCTGAGTCACAGATTTTCTGGATTTCTGCAAAGTATGTTTAGATTAAAGTCCAAATTTATTATAGACCAACCAGGTGCCTTCTTCTGCAGTGTGATCTACAAACATCTGTCACATGTGTCACGCTTCTTGCATATCACTGCTACTCTGTTTGAGACTTGCTTAATTTACACTGATTTCCATTCTGTGCTGAGCAGTAGAGGAGGAATTCACTCATTTTATATTTAACATAACACAAAAGGTTAGATGAATGTCATACACTCAGAAAACCACTTTGGGTTCTGCAGTGTTCTTGTTGGTTTTTCATCAGTGAATCTGCATGGCATGAATATTACATCCCACACTGCAGTTATTTGTATTTCATCTGCGACATGGAACACGCCGAGTGAGCATGCCGGAAAAAATTGACACTGATGAAACATAACTGCATGTAAATTGGTGCTGATTGCCATAGATTAGTCTAATAAGATATTGAAATTCCGATGCTAATTTGCATCACATTGAAATTAAATATAAGCTATGATTTTTTATTTTTTTTTACATTAGATTTTTCATTGTGGTGACTGCACATCTCAGATTTAACATTTAAGATGTTGATTTAAAGTATTTTTAACAGTTACTTTTAATTATGCTTTTATCAACAGAAAGTGATTCTAATGGGAGGCTCTGAAATGCAAGTGCAATTGTTTCAGCAAAGTAAATGCAGGTGAAACAGTTCCAGAGCCTTCCTGCATGGAGAATTTTAGCACCGCACTGGAGGAGAGACAAGCAAACATATTTTAAGAACCATGTCCCCCAGAGCTGAAGTGGGGTTGCAGGCATGCCAGTCTAAGCCTAGCAGAAGAGAGCCGGGTGGAGGAGAAAAGGCCTGCGGTTTCTGTGCAAACAGCACTCGTGTTGTCGCAAGGCATTCGGCAGACGAGTGAGAGAAAAAAAGCAGCCCAAAACAGGAGCCAGTTGTGTCTTCAGCTGCCAGCAGAACCATTTCACAACATTCACCTCTACCTAACCCTCTTAATGTGGCCAAACACACTCTAATGAGATTAAAGTTTTAATGAAATCATAGCTTGTTGCTGGACAAGGAATGAGTCATTCAGCAAAAGATAAAGAACAAAGAAAGCATTTTTACATTAAGATGTTCCCATATTTCTTCGCAGGCATTGAGATTTTGCAAATTTGTGCTTTTATGCAGCCTGTGTTTATAAATACATAATGATGTCCTTGATTTCTCAGTAAGTATACACTCACCAGCCACTTTATTGGGTACATCTTACTAGTATGGGTTTGGACTTTTGCCTTCAGAACTGCCTTAATTCTTCATGGTAACATGGTACTGGAAATATACTGGTCCATACTGACATGACAGCATTATGCAGTTGCTGCAAATTTGTTGGCTGCACATACATAATGTGAATCTCCCATTCCACCAAGGTACTCTTTTGGATTGAGATCTGGAGACTGTGGAGGTCATTTGAGTACAGTGAACTCATTGTCATGTTCAAGAAACCAGATATGGCGCGTTATCGTGCCATCAGAAGATGGGTACACTGTGGTCATAAAGGGATGGGCATGGTCAGCAACAATACTCAGGTAGGCTGTGGAAAATAAACAAAGTCCATTTAAACAAACGCCATTAAGAGGCCCAAAGTGTGCCAAGAAAATATGCCCCCACACCATTATTACCTGAGCCATATGTAACAGCCTGAACCATAGATACATGGCAGGATGGATCCATGCTTTCATCCAAATGACACATCAGAAATTGAGATTCGTCAGACCAGGCAATGTTTTGACAATCTTCCATTATACAATTTTAGTGAGCCCATGCAAACTGTAGCTTCAGTTGCCTGTTCTTAGCTGGCACCCGGTGTGGTCTTTAGTTGCTGTAGTCCATCTACTTCAAAGTTTGACATGTTGTGCATTCAGCAATGCTTTTGGCATACCTTGGTTGTAACGAGTGATCATTTGAGTTACTGTGGCCTGTCTATCAACTCAAACCAGTCTGGCCAACGAACCAGTCTGGGCATTCTCCAGACTAAGTCACTTAAATAACATTCTCTCCCTCTTCTGATGCCCAGTTTGAACAGCAGATCATCTTGACAATGTCTACAGCTTGATAATGTCTACATGCATCGAGTTGCTGTCTTGGGATTGGCTGATTAGATATTTATGTTAATGAGCAGTTAAACCTAATAAAGTGGCTGGTGAGTGTATGTTTTATTTAAAAAAAGTGATCCTACAAGGTTAAGAGTAAAATGATTTGTTTAACCTAGCACACTCATAAAAGTAATATGTCTAAGGGAGACATCATTAGGACACGCTGCTCCAGACATGCATGAGGGCAGCTGGAGGCAAGACAGCCTCATCAGGCCAGGGGAGTGCAACTGCAGGGGGTGGCTTGCAGCTCATTAGACATCCACGCAAGTTTTCACCCCATACTGCGTTCCAACACCTAGGCGAGTAAGTCACTCTGTTCCCATGGAAACATCCCAGGTATTCTGCACACGTTAGGTGCTGCCTCTGGTCAGAACAGAAGACTTGTATATAAGAAAGAGAAGAGGGTAGATACAGGGGCAGAATTCCTTAGATACAGCATTCAAATCCAATGTACTGTAGTGGAGTTTAGGTATAGTGTTATTGTGAACTATTCTTAATATCTTGTGGGTTTGTGTTTCTGCAGTGGGTTACCAAAGCATTCCCACACAGGTCTTCTTTAAGGGCCCATAGCGAGTGCCTCCAGCCTTGGTCTGCTTGTTAAAAGACTCAGATGGCGAGAGTAGAATGTTGGCTGAGAGGAGGAGCAGCTGGTGTAAAGAGAAAGCATGTTCCGAATGATGAGAAATGAGCCAAAAAGAACACACACACACACACGCTCTTGCACACTTACAAAATTTGCCACACATTTTTAATTCCCCTCTATGCCAACTACAGTAGAGGTTTGTTTATGTTTATGTTATATGTCCATGACTACTGTCCACACAGTGCCTTAGTGTCTCAAACAAGTCCCTTACAGGCAGGCAGGTGAGAAGTAATAGTGCAGGACTGATTTTTTACTATTTATATTTGACTTGGTAACCAGCAGGTAAACACAGTGCCATTGGCATTGTACCTAAGATGTTGTTAAAGATGTTGTTACTATAGACCTTGAGTTAAGAACATCTTTCTATTAAAAAAATACCCTCACTTGAAGCCTACAGAACTTATTATACTGCGATAATTGATCTGAGGCAATCCTGTTACTTATTTTATTTATTCTTGTCCAAGAACACAAAGCCCTGAATTTCAATGGTCTCAAGACATAAATAAATAAACATTAGATAAAACAGTTACATTCAAACACACTCAGACTCATGGTTAAATATCTAAAATGTCCCAGTCTAACTCTCCATCCAGCTTTATGAGACTTTATTTAAGCTTTATGAGACTGATCTTATTCTCCCAATGATAACAGGTCCTACTTACTTTCATTATGTTTCAGCAGTGTTATTGCATGCAGTGTCCTTTATTGTGCATTATGGAGTCCCGTGAAGCTAAGAAATCCAGAAAAGCTCAAATGAGTATTGATTTTCAGTTTATGGCTTCACTGCTCACAAACTTAATTAATGACTCGGTGAATACATAGTGGAGCCGTAGGACATGGTTGAGAGTTAAACACTCATGATTTATTGGTCATGCTGAAATGTGGAGATACTTTATAGTTCCGTTTATATTGGAAATAAAAAGATGTCTTTTTCGGCAGAAGAACTTTTTTATTCTGGTTTTGCCCCTGAACTGGGCCTTTGATAAAAAGGAGCAAGTGTTTTTGGCAAGATTTCCTTATGTGATACTTGCATATGATGCACTTCACAGTGAAGCAGAGCCCTAGCATCATAGCATCTTCGTGGCCTGTGCTGCTATAATCAGTGCCATGTCAGCTTCTGCAATCTATTACTTCAGCTGGTCTATGCTTAACGATCCTGCCTCTGTTTCAGTCAGTCAGTGCTGCTTCTGTTAGCTCTACTTCAGTCAGTGCTTATGCATTTAACAAACTATGGTTGTTGCAAGATTATTCATCATGGTCCTATTCAGATACCCATGCTGTCGTACAGCTGAAATGAAGCGAAATGCAAACTAAAATTGGGACTCTCTCATGCCTTTATCAAAAGGTGAACATTTTTCTGAAATGTTGGTTTTGATTAAATGTGTGGCATGGTCTCTTTGGAAGATAGTCACTGCAGAGTTGGAAAACAATCTAGGGAGTCAACGATTCTCTCACTGTCACTATATTCCTTCAGTGCATTCTGTAAATATTCGGGCATTGACACAGATTTTGTTGTTCTGATCTGAAATAAAATAACAAAATAACTGAGAAGTCAGCTTTAATTTCAGATTGTTTTGCAACTGTCCTATTTAAGCGACATTTTGTGAAATTTAAACCTAAAACGTCCTATACTGCAGTTTGGACTTTTATCTAATCATGTCGTAGAACCACTGTCCCAGAGAGAATTCTACTGTGAGACTGGGTAGAGGAAATTGTTGTCAAGTAATATCACCGACCTTCTGATTCCGTGTTCTTTTGTGTGTGTGTGTGTGTGTGTGTGTGTGTGTGTGTGTGTGTGTGTAAAACAAGACAAAATTTAAACCTCTTTATTATCAGGTTTACTAATGCACTACTGCGAAGTTCTCACTTTCGTATCATCGTTGCCTACATATTAGCCATATGACTTACAGGAGGCAGTTAGTCGCAGGGACATTGCTGATTTTCTTCTGTTAGACTATGTGGGTTTACTGCTACTAAGAGGAAAGAGTATATGTGACATTACTTTTACATTTAGCCTTTTGGATCAGGCGCCGCTTGAGAAATGAGTAAGAGGGAGGATGTGAAACGAAGTAAAATTATCTTTGCTTGAATCAAACCTGCATTCACAAATTTTGACTCTAATAATCGTTCACCGTCTGTACAGAACATTCCATGCAGGTTATTTCTAAGTTAATAAGATAATAACGTAACGACAGTCACATTTAAAACGGTGTAGGGTATATGATCGTGCTCAAAATATTGATATTAATACTTTTCTATTCGTTTTTTCTCGCCAAATTAAATGTGTGAATGTGTTTGTAAAGGAAACGCGGATTTATAGAGTAGGGTGTGAACGTCCTGGCAGAGAAAAAACAGCAATGTGCGTAACTATCTGTATTGTCATCTGCACATCCCCCCTGCCGCCACCCCCTCCTGTAAGCTCGCTGTTTCGAGTTGTTAAATCACGTTAAATACAATTGACGGGCCTTCGAAGGCTTTTCTCTTCGCGCTGTTTTGTTTCCATAAATAACCCTACCTAGACATTGATTTCTTTTGGCTATACCAACTCAAGTCCTCAAGGTACTTTTTCACGAAAGCGAAACTTGCAGTTAAAAGAAAACATCGAGATCTTCAAAACGAAGGTGGACTCGTAAGGAAATCGTAGCTATAAAATAGCAATAGATAAATCTTTTGAAGTCGAATAATTTCCTAAGTATAACTGAAGCGGTTTAGAAAGAGCCAATCGTTCGCGAACGACCCATCACAGGAGACCCTCGGACGGAAACAAGGCAGCGTTGTCATAACGTTCGCGCAAAGACGCAAATGTTACTGAACGTTTCACTTCTCGCGCTGTACCGGCATTCTAATAACTGATTGCGTGGAGTGGATTTTCTCGGTCGACAATCTTCCAGCTAGTACCAGTTCTCCAACAGGATCGAAAATCAATTCAGGGGAAGACTTGTAAATGGAAGTTCGTACTGACTCCCTTTGGACAATTAAGACTTCATCAGTTCATGGTAAGCTGCATCTGCCATATATTTCTACGATCTACTGTTTCACGATGACTTACGGTTTCCATTGTATTTCCATTTAACAGCTACTAGTCTGCATCCGATTATCTGTCTATTCCCGAGGTTTAACCCTGGGTTTGCCTCTATAACGACCGCTTTGAGGTGAAAGGTTCTGCTGCCGGTTTGAATGGCAATACTATGCATTCAGATATTCCCGTCCACTCTTGTACTCGCCACTTTCCAATGCATTGTATCCTAAAAGGCGTAAGTGGTCATCCAGCGTAAAGCCGCTTTTTTGCCGTTAACCTATTGCGAAACTGCTTACCGAGTCATAGACTACTGTACTGTTTCGTTTATCAAAAAGACTACACAAGGGAGTTTTAAACGTTTAATAAAGCAGAATTTTGATCAAGACATATAATCTCTTGTTATTTTGATCTACAAGTCTGAAGTTGTTTCAGTTTATCTGTGAGGGCATATACAGTACGGGCAACTCTGCTGTGCTTATTAGGCACGCGCTGACAAAAGTTAAATTTAAGCGCGAACACAGGCTCCAGTTTTTATTATATTACGTTTTTTCTTATATACATTCTATCACGTATTTTCATGCCATGAGTACATGCTGTGATGGTGCCTCTGTAAAGTTACTGTGCAGCCTGTTTACTTAGTAAGTATATGTACGTTTTATAAAGGTAAGGTTTGTAATATTTTGGATGTGCAGCTATACACTTTTGGATTAGGCAAAAGTATCACCTATTCAATATTTAAGTCACCTAACTTACAGTCTAGAGATTAATACTCGAAATGGGGAAAATCAAACAAAGAAAAAAATGAGCTGAGTGTTGACAGCTTTAAAACTGTAAATGAAGAATTTCGTTAAAACGGCCCCTGCTGCCTGTACATATGGAAAACAAATATTGTGTCTGCGCATTTGCTGCAACCCCCCCCCATACCCTATTAGATAGCGCATGCTCTTGAAGTGTTTTGCAATGACTTGCCAATTAAAGCAGTTCCTCATTAGGTTTTGATGCTGACAAACTCTGTCCCATCCAACTTTGTGTTTTATACCAGCTCTACACTTCCACCTAGTCCAGCACAAACGAATGAACTTCCAATTTCTTACCAAGCTCTACATGAAATGAACTAGATATGTTAGGTCCTAAATTGGATACCATACATTGCCCATGCTTGTGTTTTCTGTGAGCCAACACACCTTATTTTACCCATTAAATGTTTAAAAATGACCTATAAGTTGTGTTAAAGAGAAAAGACTAAACCTTGTAGTACAATGGTCCACCAGGGCTTGATTGTGACACCAGAAATTACACAATATACATTATATATCTCTATAGGCAAACATTTACAGTGGAATTACCCATAGTGAAGAGCTCATTGATTTTAAACGTGGTACATATAAATACAGAACATTATGTACATTACAGCAGTTAAATTAGCAATAGTGCAAATCCAGTGAATATGTGCAATAAAGTTCTGAAAGGGTATGTGGTGCATGTGGTGCTTGTCTGGGGGTTGTGAGAAGTGTTTTTGTTTAGGAGCACCGTGGTTGTGAAAAGTATGTTTAGCAGGACTGTGGTTGTGAGAAATGTGTTCAGGAGGACTGTAATTGTTGGAAGTGTGTTTAGGAGAACTGTGGTTGTGAGAAGTGTGTTTAGCAGGGCTGTGGTTGTAAGAAGTGAGTGGGCCGCAGAGTGCTGCGTCATGTAGCATTTGCAATGCCAAGTGTTGGCTGGATTGGTGTAAAGCATGCCGCCACTGCACTCTGAAGCAATTGAAACTGGAATGATGAATCATGCTGGTGGATGCCATGAGAATGCTACCTACTGGAATGCATAGTACCAACAGTAAAATTTTGTGGGATAATGGTCTATTTTTTAAGGTTTGAACTACACTTTAGTTCCAGTGAAGGGTAATGTTAGTCCTTCAGCATATGAAGGCATTTTTGACAATTTTATGCTTTCAACTTTGGGGCAATAGTTTGGGGAAGGTCTTTTCCTCTTCCAGCATTACTGTGCCCCTGCCCACAAAACGAAGTCCATAAAGACATGGTTTAAGAAGTCTAATGTGGTGGATCTCCAAAGGCTTGCACAAAGCCATGGCTTCAGTCTTACTGAACACCTTTGGCATGAATTGAAATGTCAGTTGTGAGTCAGGAGTTCCACAAATGCTCTTATGACTGAATGGGCCCAATTCCTCAGGCATAGTTCACACTAACATAGGTAGATTGGAAATTACATCTGTCTTCATGGGTTTTGCCCATGAATCCACATTAAAATGTTTTCACCACCACCATCTTTTCAAATACGCACTAAAAAGTCTGTGATTCTGAAAATAGAGCTTGGGAATTTCAGTGTGGATAAGGGAAAATGTATCTTCTAGAAAACACTGACAAAGTTGCTATCTGACCTCCACAGTTCCAAAATGGTGGAACCTGTTGTCATGCTTGCTGCAATAGGTATTTTAATTTCGTGTTTAGCTGATTGACTTTATCTGTCCAGGAAAAGAAGTTATCTTTCCTCACCATTTTGTCTAAATGTTTCCTGCTGTGTTGCACGTGACTTTGTAAACAAAGTAAAGTAGCTAAAAAGAAATATAAGTCATAGGTCTGTGTGACAAGAAAGAGGCAGGTTGCAAGTGCGAGTCAAGATCATGTTTAAACAAAAAACATTTAATAAAAACAAAAGCAAAAATGAGAACAAGAGACATAAATACGAACAAGGAACAAACGTCACGAATATATGCCTGAACGGCAACACAGATACTACATTAAATGATTTCTAACAAGGACAACTAGGGAGCCAAACAAAAGGATATTTATAAAAGGAGTCAAATGGGTAAGAAACAAGAAACAGGTGTAGTGAGGAAGGTGGTTAACGTGGTGACGAAATGTGGGAAACATGGAAGCAACACAAGTACATGGAGACACGTAAAACAGAACAAAGCACAAACAAAATACCATGTGGACAGTCCATCACATGGATGGATAAGTTGTGGAGGGGAGCATGACAGTGAGGCACACGCGCATGCTCACCAATCACCATTTCCATTGTTTTTAAGTTTGATTGTAGATGGGGAACGTCTGGAAAATGGACTGAAAATGCTAGTGTAGCCAACACACAAAAACAGTGTTTTTCAATTTACTCCTATTAGTGTGGACTAGGCCTCAGAGACACTCCCAACATCTTATGCAAAGCCTTCCCAGAAGAGTGGAGACGTATAGCTGCAAACAGGATGCAACTCCTTATTAATTCCCATCGCTTTGCAATGGGATATGCAACAAGCTCATAAGTGTGACTCTGTAACCATGAGGGGAAACACAGAAAGAGGACACATATGCAGACACAATTGAAGACAGTGTTCCACCTATCAACACTTTAACTCATGCACATACGCACATACTCACACACAACACCTTGAAGAGTTTTGCATACATGTACTCTTTTGTATATTCTATTTTTGTATATAAAAGGTCAATATGGACATGTATTTCCATATGGCTTGGGTGTTGGTGTGTAATAGAGGTGCCACATTTAATTTCTAGGTGCCATTTTATCTTATTCCTGTTTAGAAAGTCCTTATTCCTCACTTTTTATTTATTTTGGCCAAAATAGGGCATGAAGGGTTATATAATTAGAACATAACTTTTTTTGAGACAGTATTAGCTACATTCCTGTTACTCCTGGTGTATCTGCTTTCCTCATTCGAGTGGTTTGTAGTGGCTTGCTTAAAATGGCTTTATAGAGAAATGAGTCAGAGACAATGTGGGAGGTCAGCCTCAGTCCCGACTTCTCAGCGGGTCCATTTGTAACCCGAAGAGACACACTCGACCAACTCTGGAATTAGATAAGGAGAGCTCAAAAGCTGTTTCAAAATGATCATGAACAAGAGGAAAACTGACCTTAATGCAATATATAAACAAACAGACATGCTTTTTCTCTCACACTGGATAAATTGCACTCTCTGGATAAGAGCTTAATAGCTGGAACAGGAAACTTCACATGCAGTCAACGAGTGATGGCTTGACTGAGATCGAAAAGAAGGTTCAATTTATGGAACAAAAAGTGGACAAACTGGAAAGAGACTGTGGTATACAGTTGAAACTAGAAATGCAGGAATTGGGATAAACAACGGTTGATTGACTTATGAGGAGAGACGTTCAGCTAAAAAGTAGGATAGTCACACAAATCCACAACCTCTGATGAGTTGGAAACCAGAAACATGTCTAATGCCTCCACCACCTCTGCCACCAGAAATCACAGTCGGGTGAGACAAATCACCCTACTGAAGGATGTACAATTACAAGTACATTTGTATGAGCTGGCACAGCTAATGACTGGTGATTATGCAGAGAAAAGGTACATTCATGGGTGGACTTAATTGGGTGGACTTCATATGTTCCTGTCTGGAGGCAGAAGTTGGAAAGTGGATCCAAGAAAGGAGAAAAGGAACACAAAAACCCATTTAAACTTTCACCTTTTGGTACATGTCTGAAATGGAGATGTTCTATATCAGAGAAGCAAATTGTACAGGCAGTTGTACATGAACTGCAGTTCTCACCTTGCTAGTTAGGTTAGAGTTGGAACAAAGAAAGAGACTTGTCAGAAGGTAATTGGAGTTAGGTTAACATGTGTCTTCCACAACACTAGGGTTAGGGAGCATCCCAAGGCCAGTCACATGATCCCTCCAAAAAGCCTGAATAAGTTCACGGTCCAGCATGTGACGGGAGGGGACTGAGGATTGTTGCTCGGGCCCGCATCCCTCCCAGTCCACACAAATACTGGACACCACCATGAACCTGCCGGACGTCCAAGAGACGCTTGACCGTGTACGCCAGTGCACCGTCCACTATGCACGGACCCGGCAGGTTGGAGCGGCCCACCGAACACAATACGGGCTTAAGGCGAGACACGTTGAAAGTGGGGTGGATCTGCAATAACGGGGGAAGGGCAAGGCGATAAGAAACAGGGTTTATGCGGCAAAGGACCTTGAATGGCCTGATGTAGCGAGGAGCAAGTTTGCGGGGCTTCCCACACAAAGGCAGGTCGTTGGCCGATAGCCAAACACGCTGTCCAGACCGATAAGTCGGCACTGGTTGCCATCTATTGTCGGCATGTTTTTAAGCAGCAGCAGCAGCAACAGATAAAAGAGCCCAGTGTGCCCTTCGCCAGGCTAAGCGGCAGTGCCTGACTGTCTGCTCAGCAGACCAAACACCCACGTTGGCTTCTTGGTTGGGAACCATAGGTGGAGCACACCCAAACTGGCACTAAAATGATTACATGCTTAAGGAGGAGTGCCACGGGGTGTTGTGGGCAAACTCTGCCCATAATAGGTGCTCAGACCAAGACAATGGACAAGAAGAGGCCAGACAGCGGCGAGTGCGCTCGAAGTACTGGTTAACCCTTTCAGTCTGGCCATCTGATTGGGGATGGAAGCCAGAGGACAAGCTGGCTTCTGTGCCTAACAACTGACAGAAGGCCTCCCAAAACCGACTAGTGAATTGAGGCCCACGGTCTGACACGATGTTGCAAGGCAGCCCAAGAAGACGGACCACCTGTGTAAGCAATAATTTAGCTGTCTCCTTCGCAGATGGCAGTTTTGGCAGTGCAAAGGATTGGCCAGCCTTGAAGAACCTGTCCACAACCACCAAAATCACTGTGTTGCCCCTTGATGGGGGCAGCCCTGTAATAAAGTTGAGTGACAGGTGAGACCAAGGGCGTGAAGGCACAGCCAGGGGGTGCAACAGACCAGCGGGCCTTGTCCTGGGGTCCTTGAACTGAGCACAGGTGCGACAGGAGTTCACAAATGCTCGGACGTCGGGTTCCATGCAGGGCCACCATAACCGCTGATGGAAAAACTCAAGCGTCCGTGTGACTCCTGGGTGCGCCGAAAAGGGGGATGCAGGTCCCCATTTGAGGACCTGAGCTCTAACTGCCTTAGGTACATACAACCGCCCCAGAGGGCCTCCACCTGGGTGTGGTTCAGCAAGAAGGGCCTGACGTACTGCCTTCTCAACCCCCCACTGGATTGGCGCTATGATGTGGGCCCTGGGAATAAAGGTCAAGGGCGGAGCAGAAGAAGACAAGGATTCCCACTGGCAGGAGAGGGCATCTGGTTTAATGTTCTCAGTGCCCAGCCGGTATGATAATGTATAATCAAACTGGGCAAAGAACAGTCCCCATCTGGCCTGGCACAGATTAAGTCGCTTGGCCTGCTGTATGTAAGCCAAGTTCTTGTGGTCCGTCCAGACCAGGAAGAGGTGTTTTGCCCCCTACAGCCAGTGCCTCTGCTCCTTGAGCGCAAGCTTGACCACCAGGAATTCATTGTCACCACGTTGTAGTTGCTTTCTGCCGGGGACCAAAGCCGAGAGAAGTAGGTGCAGGGATGCAGTTTTTTGTCCTCGCTGCATCGCTGGGACAGAACTTCACCAACACCCACCTCAGATGTGTCCACCTCAATGATAAATGGAAGCTCTGTATCAGGGAGCCAAAGAATAGGAGCCGTGTTTACATGGCGCTTTAGTTCTTCGAATGCCTGCTGGGCTTCGGTGGACCAGCAGAACCGACCAGACATCTTCCTGGTCAACGTGGTCAGTGGGTGGGGCTGCAACCATGCTAAAGTTCTTCACGAACCTATGGTAAAAGTTTGGACCAGACGCAGCGAGGTGGGTCTAGGCCAGTTCTCCACAGCCTGTACTTTGGCAGGGTCCAGGCATAATGCATTGTGGGAGACAACAAATCCCAAAAAGATGGTTTGCACATGGAATGTGGACTTCTCCAGCTTGATGAAGAGGTGGTTCTCGAGCAGGAGCTGGAGATCAAAATGGGCTTATATAGAGCTAGCCTAGCTGTTGGGCATCAAGCCTGATTAGTGGTGTGCCTGACTCAAGGCCTCCCTCTGGTGGTTGGAAATGGGCCCATATGCCCGTTCTGGTGATATTTTGAAGGTTTCTGTAATACAAGTCTATTAGCAAAATGACAGGAAATCTGAACAATGATATTGATGATTTTCACTATGGGGACAGGCCTATATCAGCCTGTTCCTTTAAGAGTTCTGAAGAAGGGTCTATGCATTATTAGTAAAATGTCACTATGTAACATATTATGGTACATTAGCTAGCCAACTTTAAATGGTGATGACAAGTGAGGGGGAGTGGATTTTTCCACCAATTTTGGTCATATCCATTTCCCACCCATCAGGTAAGTCTCCCCTGTCACACAGCTGCGAACCAGGGAGGGCAAGGGCTGTCACATGCCACATCTTTCCCCAAGATGCAGCTCATTCAACATAAGGGGTTGGATTAACATGCTCAGAGGATTGGACACCCATGATTGGACAGTGCTGCTATAAAATATGCTGAAAATATATTGGGCCATTACTGCTAGAAGATTAGCATTACCACCAAGATTATTGATCTCAGCATTCAAAAGAGCAGGATTCCTGAGCACTAATTAAGGAAACCAGAAAGAACAACAACTCACTATCAATAGTTTCGCTGGACCTCACCAAGGCTTATCCCATTGTTTCTCATAAATCTCATCAAAAAGGCACTAAAGTACTATCAAGTGCTATATGATGTGAACCTGGTAATGCACCACATGGAGATGCTGAAGATGCCTTTTACTGTTAAAATTTTTCCAAAAGGTGGCAGAAACTGGAAAAAGGCATCATGGCTGGATGCACAATGCCTATGTCCCTTTTTACAACTACTATGAATCTGTTACTGAAAGCAAGGGAGATGGCATGCAGGGGCCCAAAGGATGATGCAAGGCATCCAGCATGTAGGGACTTCATGGATGATATGGTTGTAATGACATTATCCATTGCAGGGACCCAATGGGATCTGATCGCTTTGGAGTGCATGACTAATTTGGCAAGGATGAAATCTAACATTAGAAAATCAAGGGGTTTATACATCCAAAAGGGGAAACTAATAAAGAACATATTTGTTATCTAGAATGACCAGATTCTCATTATCCAAGATAAATCAATCAGATGCCTGGGGGAGCTTACTGAAAGTCTGTTGTATCATACAAGATGTTAAAGGCAATCAACAACAGCCAACTCCTGGGGAGATTCAAAGTGTGGAGCTTTCAGTATGGAATTATACCCAGGCTCCACTGGGTATACAAGCAAAGCAGTCCTTCTCTACTAGCCCCACACCTTCAGCAGTACGAGCACAACGCTCCAACTGACCTAAGTACACCAACACTTGGCTCTCATTATCTGTTCCTCAGCTGTTAGTTATTTATCAGTCCATCATCTTATCCTGCAACACTGCACTTCGCCACATGCTCTTGCGCCATTGTTTTATCATTCTGCAATCTGGTTAATTCCTATTTCTGCGTTTCATTGTGGGGTACATGTATTTAGTGTTTTAGTACTCTTTTATGGCTAGTTAGCCACGCGGTGTCTTTTTTGTATACTTTCGTTTTGCATTCATGTTCTAGTTAACTGTGTTCTCTCTTTTGTTTCTGTAGGTTTTACTGCTTGTCCATTCTCCGTGTTATCCATTAAACTTGGTAAAGCATTCATCCTTATTTGCTTGTCTTAGGTTAGTTTAGCAAGCTAGTCATCACTAACCGTGTGCTCTCTAGACATTTTAATTCAGGTTCAAGTCATAAACTTGAGGCTGGGAAGATAGTGTAGCATAAACTTGAGGCTGGGAAGATAGTGTGATGAGAATGCACAATAACACCAACGCTAACAGTGGAAGTGATCTCACAGTCATGATCAAACAAGGACACAAATTCTGGGAAAAACTCAGCAAAATAATTGGCCAATGTTAGTGAATGCCTTCAGGTCAAGGACCTGTCAGCAACTCTGAAAAGTGACACCAGTGTTTATTCTAGTCTTAGCTCCAGCTTTGTCACTCTCCCTTGCTGGCTTACTTTAGTTCTACATTTCTTTGCTTTGATCACGGGTGAAGCCGCAGAAGACAACTGGCTCTCCATATTCAGCAAAATTGCTTTCAGTCACTAACTTTAAGCACTGTGAGCCCCCATTAATCTTACTCAGGTAACCAGCCTATCAAGCCGGGCATTCTTTTCAAGCTTGTGCATGTGCCAACAACATGTAAAGATGCGTGGGAAAAGCTACCAAATCTGACATGACAGCTCTGACTTTTGAATAAATATTTCATGCTTTACAGGGTAACTTGCAGCAGCAAAAGGACAGATATTTTTCCCTTATCACTCAGTAAGGCAACCTGTTTTCAATTTTAAACAACCAAATATGACATAGTGCAGCTTTAAGAAAACCAAACTCTTGTTCAGACAGGATTTTTAGCTTGTTTACATGATTAAGTGTTTTGTTATAGTCTTCTCAAGACATTTTGAAAACTCTGGTAGAACTGCTTAGGTGATAGTTGCTGAATAGTCTAGGGTCTCCTGTTATGGCAGCTTTACTGCCATTTAGAATGACACCTGACTCCAAAGATTTTGACAGGATACTATATCTTTTCTAATGAAGTGACTGTATGCATATATACACCTTTTTATTGGTATCCATTATCAAACTGGGGAACTGTCCCAAAACATTTCATACTACTTATTATTAATTTTTAGGGACTTGCAAAGATTGTATGTGATATGTGTTCATTTACTAGTGTTCTACCAATGAGGGTAAAATGCTTAACAATAACAAATTACACCACTTATAATCCTTTATGCCAAACAAACAATAAAAAAAAGAAAAACCACGCCTACCAGTTGGTAAAGGGAATCAAAGGTTTCTAAAGTTATCTACAGTTATTAAGATACATAGCATGCATTATTCATTTCTATCAGAGATAATTTAAGCATTTTCTTCATTCATTCCCATCCCATCAAGTTTTTCTGGTTTTAATTATAATGGTTCTAATATGTATTGACTTAATTTGCCCATTTTGTTTGAAAGCAATACTTCTTGCCCAACCTTGTGATTGAAGGTGAAAAGACATAAGGTTTTTCTTTGTAAAGCTAAATTATGTAAGAAACATCTCATGGATGCACTGGGACGCATCATCAATGATGTAACCTGGAGTTGTCGGATGTTTTGGGTCTCTCAACATCAGAAACCCTCGCCCAGGGGACCCAGCCAGGGTTGATTAAGCCCCAACTTGCATCCCAGCAGCTACCCATGGATCAGCCCTTTTGTGCCAAAGCCATCTTGTGGCTTTCTCTGCGGTTCAGTTGCAGATTGTATGGCCCTCTTCTTAGCCATTCCTAAGATGCCCACTCAACTGAGAGCTCTGCAGAGGGAGCAACCTGCAAAGTCTCCATAGCCCACTTCTGTGGGCTCATAACCTGTCCTCCAGCTTCTGCCTCTGCACATCTCCAACAGTACATGATACTTGGCACGTTTCCTCTCGTTGGCTTCCTCCTTGCGCTCTTCCCAGGACACTGTAAGTTCCACCATGATCAGTTGTTTCAAAGCTGCAGAGGTGATGATCATGTCTGGGCGGAGTGATGTTTCAGCTATGTGCTGAGGGAACTTCAGCTCCCTTCCCAGATCAACCTGGAGTTGCCAGTCAGAGGCTATATGGAGGAGGCCTGTTGTTGTTCTGGGTCATGCCTGAGGTTTATCTCCCGCTTTGATAAAGGTGATTATCTTCTTTTGGGCGTGATTGTGTTTGCTGGTGCTGATGGCTAGGGCTATGCTCTCAGCAACTTGGCAGAGCATCGTAAACCACCTGCACTAGGAACCAGTCATGATGGAAGTCTGCCTGCATGATGTTTGACCAGGAAATCCTGCGCTGCAGTGTGCTCTCCCACCTAGTCCATGCTCTCTGTTGCCGGAATCCCACTGCCCTGCTGACTCGCTCTTCCTCCACACCTGCTCGGATCTCTTCCTGGAGTAGATGGTGTCTCTCCTTGCCCTGGGCTTTGCTGACCTGGGTCTTTGGGAAATAACCCAAGCCCGCTCTGCCCATCGCCAAACTACCAACCAGTGCATTTTGTCTGACGCGAGACTCTGCCACCTCCACTTCCTTTTCAGCCTGCCATTTCCTTCCTGTCCTCACCTCAATGCCGGCTGATGAAACTTTAAATGTTTATTTTTACCTCCAAATATGCAGACTATTCCTGAATTGACATCAACTTGAACTGAAGGTTTCCAAATATCTGAATTGCTTTCATAACTGGTTGATGACATGTCATGGTTAACATCTCCAGGGCAGGGGAGGAGTTAGAAGTAGTACGTGGTTAGGTGCATGTAAGCACACATAAGCGATTATGTCCCATCTAGTGTTCTCAATTTTGTATTGATTGGTCATTTGGACAACAGGTAAGCTTTACAAATAATCATTTTCATTTTATGATTTATCAGTAGAATTAACAATTAACTTTTTTTTTATATACACCTCGGAAAAAATGCAGAGATCCAATCTTGGTCACATCGGTGGCAGGTTTGGCCATGATGCTAACCTATGTTTAACATGTAAAGACCTGACATGAAATATTCTAATGTGGGCACTGAAAAGATCTTATGTGACAATGGATATCACAATACCAGAGATCTGGTAGTCAGTACCAATACTGTTGAAATTCTGTGGTTCTTGATACTAATTTCAATACCATGACAAACTGCAAACCAATAAAATGAATGTATTTCAACATGAACCCCTTAAAAAAACAACCCAGAACATTTTAGTTAAAAAAGTGGGACAGAACCTTCAAGTAAAAAAAGACTACTGTTATTTAAAACAAAACAATAATAAGACCAAGGTATTTTTTTATGGTTTTGTAGCATTTCTACTGCAGTCCCCAGCTGTCTGAAATCTGAAAAAAATGCAAATAAATATAAATAGTGTAGGTGTAGGTTAATAAAAACCCAGTGGCATGTAGCCTTCAAGTATTAAAAAGGAACAATACCATGCTTAAATAAAAAACAATTAAAAACTCATTCAAACCTGTTATTGCACAGCATTTCAACTGTGGTATCTGGTCATGACACTAAAAATAAACAGGTAAACAGTTTGATTAGAATAAGAAGACCACTGACCCAGTTCCTAGTATCCAGCATTGACATATAACTTAAAAAAAAACTTTCTTTGCCAACTTAAGTTTCTGTAAATAGCACTAACTTATCAGTGTTGTCTAGGGTTAATCTCAACCATTTTGAGGTAACAATAAACACCTGATTTGGTAAAGATTTGGCAATCTGGTGAAGGCAGATATGTTTTTACTAAGCCTTCACAGTGTTGCAGATGTGTCGCCAGTCCTGATAGCTTTGTTGACTGCAAGGTGCAGATTGTGGTCAAAATACCAATATTATTGATATAATATGTATTCATCTTTGAATCCATGTGTAGGTATCCTTTGAAAGCTTTTTTATTACTGGGAGCACTGTCTGTTGTGATGCCTGTTATTATTGAAATGTCAAATTCCATTCATATTCAGTCTTCTCATTAAAAGCCTCAGTAAGTTGTGTGTTCTCAAACACCCCAAATGTCATGAGTGCATCTCCCTTGACTTAGTTATGTACTGCATAATAATAAACATGAAGGTGTCTGCATCTCTGCTTGTTCACAGATCAGTTGTGCAGGCATAGAATGGTTTCTCTCTGAAATGCCAGGTTATGTGTTCTCTAGTTTCATTGTAGGTTTTGGAGATCTCTATGTACATAAAATAATTTCTACTATCTGGGGTTGAATTATTCAAGCATTTGAATTCATTTTTTCCCACAGTGTAAATGGAAACCTGATCCATGCATATAAATTCAGCAACTGTCCTATCCAGTTTCCTTGCTTCATGTGAGTTGTCATATTTTCTGTGCCTCTGAAAAGCTTCAGATATGGTTGGCTGTGTGTGTGTGTTGTCTACTTTGTGCTCGTCTCTCCTCCTCAGCATCCTCAGGCTGATACTGTGAAAAGACAATTAGGAGATTTCAGTTGTTATGTATAGCTCAAAGAAAACCAAAGAGACTGCAGCACACCCAGTAAGCTAACATGAATGAACACACCACTATATATTGATAAGCTGAGTGGTAATGTCAGTAGCCTACTAATGTTAGGCTATGATAATAACAATCTCATGTTATTAGCTATAACTATGTTAGTCTAAACAAGCTAATGTTGCCTTTGTGAATGTTGAGTGTGGAGAATTGCTATAACAGATGCAGCTGTCACAATTCACAAATAACAGTAACATTTCAAGATATGACGGTTTTTGATGACATGTTAATATAAATTTACTACTGTTACTTGTTCACCATAAACTCTGTGTATAGATCTCAATGCCTGTCCTTGATAAGTTTGAGGTGTTTCTTCTTTTTTTTCAAAATGTTCTGGGACACTGTTTGCATACTGGCCTTTGCTTGTTAGTAATTGGTCCCTAGTCAAGCACAAAATATGTCCATAAACAAAATTTGGGGTGTGTTTTTTTCCACAATTTGCAGCACACTTATTGCTCCACCTACCCTTGCTGACACATATTTCTACATGTTTGTTAAATTGTTACCTTCCTCCTTCATCCCATTGCATTTGATGTTAGACTACACTAGTAGGGTTATTATGCTGTCCTTACCAGATCCAGAGAAATCGCAATCTCCAGAACTTATGATGGCTACGGTACTTTTGGTTCCTTTGGTGCCATGGGAAAGGAGTACCATCTTGTTTTCAGAATTTTGGACTTGGTATAGAAGTATCAAAAGTATTTTACAATCTTTTGTATTGTGAAAATAGTAGGCCCACTTTTAACATAGTCAGGATTTTGGTAAAGATTATTATAACAGATTATTGTTGAGAATTATATGGTTGTTTATATTTTGTTTATTGCTAAGTTAGCAGAGAACTAGTTAGAGGACTGACTTTCCTTGTGAAGGTAGTATGCTTGTGTATGTAGGGAATGTGTGTGTGGGAGATACAGGACTGTATACCACTACAGAGAGGTGTGTGTGTGTTTGTGTACATACTTTTTTTTTGCTACAAATCTTTGAAAACAAATAAGATCAAACAGTTTAATTATTAATCATTAATCATTACTTCATTTTTTTAGGAACGCAAAGTATTGCTTCCCTAAAGAGGCATCATGTCACAAGATCTGGTTACAGTTGACCTAAAGAATTGCTCAAATTTGACAGAAAGTGTAGCTCTCAAAATCTCACATCACCAGAGGTAAATAACAACACGCTATATTTACTCTGTTGCATTTGCTTACGTAACATTCTGAACAAACTGTACTTTTAAGTGTTATTTTAAAAGATGGTTCTTTATACTCTTACTTGAGTACATTTGCACTGCAGCTTTCCAAACTGCACCACTGGTTAGGTTTCCCTTTCTCTACATTTTGTTTAGAGGAGTGCTGCTATGCTAACAGATATTCCTTATAAGAGATCTTCCATGCAAAATCCACTGTGTATTTGTACTGGTTTCAAATCAGACCTACATGGATAAATAGCACATCAAAATGAATCAAAGTGAATCGTTTGCATTCTTATATTCATCTACTTTTCCTTCAGTTACATCAAATTTAATTCAACACACATTTTATGCATTTTTGAACTCCTGGTGTCCTCATAAATTGGACTGTTAAGTGATCCCTAAAGATTACCCCTGAGTGTCACTGCATTGCTTGAGTAAGTAAGCCAACTGGATAACAGACCAGCAGCAAACAGTGAATGGAAAAGATTTTCCGCATGGGATGAAAGATAAAATTGATGAAAAATAGCTGTATTTTCCTTAAAGTTATTAATGAAATCAGTTAATCATGAATCCAATTATGTCATCAGTATTCTGATGGATAAACAATGGCGAGCTAGCTAAATGTATAGTAAAATATGATCCAGTTATGTCATCAGTAGTAATATGTTGTAATCCAATGATGTTGTTGATATTCTGATAGATAAACAATGGCTAGCGAGCTATACTTAAACTTAGTATATGTGTCTGATAGATAAACAGTGGCTAGCTAGCTATATATAAACTTAATACATACAACAAAAAGTAACAAATGCAGCAGCTGAACAAAGTCATGACATTCAGTATGCTTCATGCTGAGGGAATCTTTCAAGAGACATTTTCTGCTGTTATAATGTTTAAGCTTTGTTAATGACTGTATAAATTGACAATTCTTTCAACCTCCTACAGGTGCTGTTGCTTAGATAAGCAATGTGTCCAGCCGGTCTCACTAACCATTCACCCAATTTCAATGTAAATATCATGAAAAGTAAAATGTCTAATTACCTTGAGCAACTCCAAGTTATTCCCCCAATTTATGCTAATCACAAAGTGATTTGTTACACATACATGTGCAATAATTAGCTGATATCAAAAATCGCATGTAGCCAGCTACAACACATTGGGTCATTAAACACCAATGACAATTTCTTACTGCACTTACATCTCCCAGCCAATAAGGCTGAAGGTGTCCCTGCCAAGATTAAAAGCAGTCATGTTGGAACAAATAACGTAAAGGACAAAGGAATCAATTTATGTGATTCCATTAGCGATATGTTATGGATGCAGACATGTTGGCATAACGTGGGACTGCATTTATTTAACCTATATGAGTAGATCCAAATGTCATTCTTTTATCTTTATTCACAGTAAGATGCTGAAATTCTGAATCTGTTGTCAGATAGCAAGAAATTGAGCAAAACATTTTTATTCATATAGTGAATAAATGTGATCATGTAGCTTTGGTGTTAACTTGAGTATGCTTTTCAGTTTTAGATCATTGTAATATTTTGGTTTCACCATAGTGTGGTCCCTGAATTCAGATTTTATGTTGGATCTATATTTTGTGATATGCAGACAGAAATATTGACCTCAGATTTTAAAAAGAGCTTTCTTATTTCAGAAGTATAGTATTAGATTATTTGAGTATTAGGCTTAGTGCTTGCCATTGTGTTGCAGTGCACAGAGGTCAAATTCCATCTCTTGCTCTGATAATCTGGATTTTTAGACTGCATTCCATTAATGGGAAACTGCGATGACTATAACTTGGTCTTTCTTTTAACTCATCCCATGATTTGTTTTAAGTGTTTGGTATGAAGATGGTGGAGACCAGCAGGTTTTGGCAACCCTCCCCATTCTAGTGAGGGTCACTGTCCTACTCTGATGTAGTCTGCACACTACTGACACTGTCCTGCTTCTTTAATAGACCATTCAGTGCTTCATCATCACTTTCTCTCTGTTTACTATATTGTGTTGTATTATGGAGCAGAACCTGTGTGTGTGTGTTTTAATAAAGGGTGTCAGAATTTAAGCAGCAAGGCATGCTGAAGTCAGACATGTCACACAGCACTGTCCCAGACCACTCTGTCTCCTTTTCTTCTTTCCACTCCTCTCTCTCTGTCTGTTCTAAATAAGCTCTTAGAGACTCAGGAAATGGCTTATATGTAGAGTCAGACATGGCAATTCTAGGTGATCTACATGGGCACATTCTCAAGATGAGTATATCACAATGGCAAGGTTAAATAGATTTTGTATTTTATTATTGTAAGCATCATTTACAGTCATTGAGGTCCTGCTCAGTTATACCAGGAGGATTTTTGACTGCTGAGTAGTAGGAGTGGGTTTTATTAATTCCATTAAACAAAAGACTACATATTGGCATTTTAATCTCAGATTGATTAATTACATCCATTTTACATGTTTTAGTTATTAGTGAGAAGTTGAGATCCAAAAAAATCAAATTTGAATCTCTGTAGCAGTAGTGGGAAAGGTACAAAAATGAAAGTGTTGGATTCAGTACACTCCCAATTTCAAAAGGGCATTACTCAGACATCTAAAAAACTTGAAACTAAAAGGAAGTTCAGTGGGGTCCACAGGAGATCAGGACCAGGTCCATGCACTCATAACTAAGGATGTGGGATTAGCACATTTATTGGGGCTGAGGACACAAGGTGGCTGTGATGAGATCAAGCCTTTAGATTTTTGTCTGAAGGAAGTGCACCATTAAAGTTTGATACCTTTGATTAAAGACTACCCCAAAAAAAAATAAAATAAAAAAAATAAATAATAATTCACTCATCTTTGCTCATCTGAAGTTTAGGAGCTCAGGGATTGGTCAGCTTTCAGGAGAAGGTCAGTGGAGTCATTTTCAGGGCTCTGCACTAGTGAGATTGAACAGGCTTGCTTCAGGTGCCTCCTGAGGTGAATGAGGAACTGGAACAGAAAACATGCTTGGGTTACATGAGGCATTGTAAAGCATGGCAAATGGGAAGGTTACAGGCACTGATGGTACTGCCTGTAGGCCCTTGCAAGTCTTTTAGTTAGGGTGGACTTACTAGTAGTATCTAGGTCTTGTGTAACATTGAGCGGTAAGGAGGCGGCACCGGAACAGCAGACAGAAACTGGGGCAACAGGAGAAGAACCAGACACAGAAACCGGGGAAACAGGAGTGACAGGCAAAGAAGCAGGAACGGACATGGAAACAGAACCAGACTGAGGACGAAAGAAGTGCCGGGAGGGAGGACGAGGATTACAAGCACAAAACAGACCAGGCTAGGGACAGGAACAGAAAAAGGGAGACACAGGAACTGGAATGGTCACTGAAACAGGCACAGAACACAACAGGAACCAAAACAAAACCAGGCAACAGAGAAGGCAAAAACAAATGGGGCAGTAGGAGCCACAGGAGAGCTTTGAGGAGTGACCAGGGGTACAGGCCTGGCAGGAGGCACGGGGACTTGTGGAGTGGTTTCTTCCAGAACAGGAACTGGTGGGTCCAAGGGTGCGGCTGCGATGATCAGCAGCGGCAGGTCTGGGGGTTCCAGAGGCAGGGCTGCGGCCATCAGCGGTGGCGGCAGGTCTGGAGCTGCGGCAGAGGAAGTCAATGGCAGCGGGTCTCAGGGGTCCAGAGGCGAGGCTGCAGGAACAGACCTGGTAACAGGTCGGACAGCATCAACTAGACCGGGAACAGGGACGGAACTGGTGGCATCCACTATGCCGGGAACAGGAACCAGATCAGGACGCGTGGCGTCTCACACTGGGAACAGGACCAAGCTGGGTGGCTTGCGGGATAGCCACAGATACTGGTGGGGTGACCCTGGAGGAAAACACGGATACAAAACCCTCTCAGTGGCTCCCAGAGCACGCACAGGCTATGGGGAGCTCACATTTGCGCTTGAGAACCCATTTCTAGGCACTCGGTTGGTAATCTGCGCATTCACTTTGCCTACTCACATCTTGCGCTGCAGGCCACTCCTCCCTGCAGCATTGGTCAAGATGGGTAGACTCTTGGCACTTACCTTGGATCTCATCAAAATAAACATGATCCTGCTTTTTCCAGGAACAACAAGATGACCGTGTACCCACAGCACCAGGGGATTTGCCATCTCGGGTTTGGCGGCAAGACGCAACAAACTCAGACTATGTAGAAACAGCTGGAGTTTCGCCCCAGCGAAACCACCTCCCAGAGTCTCGCAGACACACGTGCTGAGAGGAGCAAGATTTATTAGGGACAAACCCAAAATCAGAGTCATTTATACAGTCCAGGGTCACAGAGCCAACACAGTGAGTACGAGGAAACATTACAAAACAAAAACACATGAAGGCAAACCAGGCTATAACTAAGGCAAGGGAACACTCAGGACTAGGGAACACAAAGGCACAGAATACAAAGAACCAACCATCAAACCTGCAAACAATGAACCACAACAACAAAGGCACACAGCAGGGTTTAAATACATGAACTAGAAAGGAGGGACAGGTGTACGCAATCAAACAATGTGAGGACAAAACGAAACTATGGAACGGAACAAAACACAAAGACATGGAAAACACGGAACATGGAAAGGACTGATCGTGACATCTTGCCTGAGGATAACTACTAATGAGCTGCCGGAGAGCAGTTCTTACCATATTGCCCAAAAAAGGAGACCTCACTGATTTGAAGAACCAGAGGTCAGTAAGTCTACACATAGATCAGGGCTACCGTGGCAAACTGAACATAAATGAACTTTCCCCATGTGCTGAAGGAATGGCAACAAACTGCTCACTAGGTCAAAGAGACAATCACACATTAGACCTTTACTGAAATCACTCCACTGGCTTCCTTTTTTGGTAGATTCCAATTTAAGATTCTTACTATTACATATGGTACATTACATGGTCAAGCCTTTGTCTATTGTCAGACTCTTTGCTCATGTACCATCTCGCTTTCTTAAATCAGGTGTGCTAGGTCTCTTATATGTTCCACGTACTCGTCTAAAGACTGATGGAGATCGAGCATTTGTAGTGGTAGCACCTAAACTGTGGAATGCTTTTCCTACTTCTATGAGGTTTCCAGTCTCTGTTGATTCTTTTAAAGAGCAGCCAAAGATGCATATTTTTAAACAAGTCTTTGAGCAACTCTATTGCACCGGGGTTGTATGTTTATTAATATTTGCTGCTTTACTGCTGTATTGTGGTTTATTGTTATATCTTATCGTTTGTCCTACTTGTGGTTTTACTGTCTTTCTGTAATCGGAGTTTGTAAAGCACTTTGTGACTTACACTTCCCTGTACTGGCTACTGCAGGAGATGGTTGTCCGTGGGTCATGATGGACTGTCTCAGCAGATGGGCTGCCTAAATTATCTCAGCAGATGTGTGCCTGCATGATTAAATTATAGATTAATAAATTATTTTAAAAACTCAGATCTCTCTTTCTCCTGTCGTTGCCTTTCTGTTCTCTCTTCATTTGTGTGTGCTCAGCAGTGCTCACACACACCCACCGCACTTCAGATCATTACCCCCACAGTGCAGTTTGTAAATGGGTGGATGGAAGTTTTTGCTGTTTTAGCTCCTTCCTGCAGCACTATGAATTTGAAATGAAACATTGATTACACTGGGCAGCAAAACCTTTTGCTTACCAAAAGAAAATGTTATATATAATATAAATGTTATATATAATGTTATATATTATGCTGAATTTGATTGTTTCCTTGGTACTGCTTTTCCATACTATACATAATGACATATGAGTGTACTGGAACATTGACGATGTGATCAGAAAAGATGGCATGCTACACAAAGTTCTTGGTTAAAGTCTTAAAGATAGATTAGAGAAAGGATGACCTGTAACAAGGTGAGGGAATAAGGAGATCATACCACCTGACATGTGGCTGCTACCAGAACTGCCTCAACTCTCTGTCGTGGCAAGATTGCCAAGTGTAGGTGGAAGTCCAGTCATGTAGCGTGATGGCTGGAATGTTCTTGACTCATCGATCGATCCAAGCTGAACCCCACTGTGCATTCCTAACAGTTTCGGTAGACAAGACCGCTCAGGAACTTCTCTCCTTTTTTCTCTCTCCCAAGGCTTTGTCCTTTTTCAGTACAGAGCCACTCCCTAACAGCATGACTCCTGGTGTGCCAGCTTATCAGGCTGTGGCCCTGAGACCAATGCCAAATGGCTAGGCCAGAGGACCGAACAACCCGCGCAGCCAGCGTGAGCAAGATAGGGGAGAAGGACAGGGACCAAAACAACAACAGTTACAGGGATGGACACACTAACTGGCACAGGCACAAAACGACTGGTACAAACAATGTGACAGGGACAGACACAGTGACTGGGATGGGTACAATATTACTCAACATATTAACCAGTCCACGTAAGCTGGCAAGATCCTCGGGCTGTTCCTCAGTTGTCGGCTGGGCCACAGTTCAACCCCCCTGTGGGGAATCAGCCCACGCCAATTTGGGGGGCGGCAACCTTTGCTGTTCTGCCTCAGGAGGCGCACCAGCCACCTTGCCCATCTCTGGGGTGGGCACTGGTGGCGCCTCCTTCCTGCCTTTACTAGGCTTCGGTACAGGCGCACAAGTTCCGGGGCTGTGTGCCCTAGCGAAGGGAGTTTCCTCCTCGAACGAGGTCACCTCTAGATATTTCACGTGGGCTGACTTGCTTGCGCCTAGGCAATACTTCCTGGGCGGAGCCTTGAGCGGTATTGTAGGTGCTGGGGGTTCATCGTTCCCGGAGACGACAAACTGAATGTCACTGTCAGCGAGAGAATCCCCATAGAGGACCTCCTCCACCTCCATTGGTGGATCCTCCACATAATCGGACCCCAAGTCTGACTGCAGACTGCTGTTGCTGTACTCCCCTCTCTCTCTACTTACTCAGCGTAGCCCTCATAATAGTCCATGTAGGACCCAGCAGAGTCCACTTCCTTGTCGATCCTCATAGTCTGGCTGCACTCTGTGGGACCTTGCAGAGTCCGACCATGGCCCATACCCAGCCCCCCCCAAAATCGTCCAGTGGGCCTCCTCCCCTGTTTGTGGACTTATGGAGTGAGGCCAGGATAAGGGAGGATCTTTCTGCGGGGTAGTAGGACCCTATGGAGTCCGACTTCAAGTACTGGACGTCATTGTACCAGTCCCGGTAGTGCAACGTGGATCTGTATGACTCCACTGAGTCCGCACCTGGACCACACCCAGGATCCCCCGCAACTCCCCCAGTCGCACGTTCGCCTGCTGTGGGAGTCAGGAGTGTGCCCAGGAATGTGGAGGGCTTCCCTGCGAGGGCGTTTATGTCCTTTCTCTCCCAGGCATCCTTCCTCGGTCGGTGTTTCTGTGACGAGGAGGTTAAGCAGGATGCGGGGACGAGTCGCATAAACAAGTACACACGTTTTATTTGGGCATATAACACTCACGACGTAGCACTCAGGATATAGGGTGCGGTCACATTGAAGAACACTCATACACATTCAGGGGGAGGGGCTGTACCATACAGTTTCCTGTTCTCTGATTACCTTTCCCTCTATGTGGCACCCAGGGAACTTTGCTCAGCTTCAGGCTGTTACACAGCAAAGTTGGTTGTGTTGGTGGTGCTGTTTGTTAAACCCCAGCTGTCATGGTCATTCCACCCAACTGGTTAGCCTCATACAACAGGCATAAGCAACATGTTATTCACATGTCCTTAAGATGACACTTTTATCCAACACAATTTACAACTACTGCTTGAGCAATTTAGAGTTAAGAGTCTTGCTCAGGGACCCAACAGTGTCAACTTGGCAGCAGTGGGGCTTGAACCAGCAACCTTCCAATTACAAATCAAGTACCTTAACCACTGAGCTACCACTGCCTCAAACTTCTACTTCATAACATCTGAACATCTGTGTGACTCATTTCATCTTGTTTCATCTCATCTCATTTTCTTCACACAGTTCATTACAGGGTTGCGATGGCAGTAGGGTGAGTAGAGAAGCCGTGGTGTCTCAGTGCTCAGCCACTTCCTCCAGCTCCTCCTGGGGGAGCCCCAGGCAAGCAGGGAGATGTCGTCCCTCTAGCAAGTCCTGGATCTACCCTGAGGCTTCCTCCCAGTTGACTGTGCCTGGTATACCTCTAGTGGGAGGCAACCAGGGAGAATCCATATCAGATGCCTGAACCACCTCAACTAGCTCCTTGGATAGCCGAGCTTCTCACCCTGTCATGGATCGAGCCTCGCTATCTAGTGGAGAAAGCTCATTTTGCCTGATTGTATCTGTGATCTGGTTCTTCTGGTTCATGACCATAGGTGAGGTTGGGTATGTAGATTGAATGCTAAATTGAGAGCTTCACTTTATAGCTGAGTTCCCTCTTCACCACTGCACTCTGGTACAATGACTGCATTACTGCTGTCGCTGCACCTAAACAATGGTTGAGCTCGCAATACCTCTTCTCATCACTTGTGAACAAGACCCTGAGATACTTAAACTCATCCTCTTGGGGGAGTCACCCCATACCTGGAGGCAGCATACCATCCTGGAAGGAAGAGGTTCACGAGTAGTTTTATGCCCATGTTTGTCAAGCCTGTCGGTGATGAACAAAAAAGCTACAAGAAATAGGACTATGATTTAAAATACATTTGCAGTACAATTATTTATCTTGCTAAAAAAAGTATTTATTTAATCATTTTATCATATTTTCATGAAATATCAGTTGTGCAGAATTTATTATCGTGGTATTGTGTGACAAAATATAAGCACAAAGATCTTCTGATTTTGTCATGGTATCTGCAGATAGCTGTTATACAAATATTTGTGAGCTATGCTTCTTAGATGTCTATTCATGATGGGATTCATAGAGATTAACCATTTTATTTAAAGTCGTTGGACATAAACTTTTTGAGCAGGAGTGTTTATCCCTTGTTGCATTAAGGAAAAGCACTCAGCTCACAGGAACAGACAGGTTTGCTGACTAAAGTAAAAGACTGTGCAATTCACAGATGCTGTCTGCAAACCCCCAGATTCCAGGGTCATTGACTGCACTAATGACTCGGAGAGAAATCAACAGCTGTTTATTATTCTCTCCATCCAAGTGTAGGCAGGAGTGTGTGCATGTGCGTGTGTGGATGTTCGTGTGTGTGTGGGTGGGCTATTCACCCTATTCACTCTCCATCCGGCCACTCAGTTATAGCGGACAGTGCTGTTTGTGGCCTCGTTTAGATAAGGCTTGTATTCGGCAGTTGGAATAAGAGACAAACACACAATGCAACCAAATATTACATAGGAGCACATTTTGAATTTATTACTCTGTGAATGACAACTGAAACATGTGAATCCCCCCCGCCACAATTTATATATATATATATATAATTCATAAATAGTGCATTTGAGTGTTTCTTTATATATCTACTTACATTATTTATACATTCACCTGCATTACCTACATTTATTAGAAATGAAATCTAATTTACATCTCGTTTAAATATCACCTTTATTACATGTGTTTCGCCTAAAACTCCTAGGAAAAGCAGTATTAAACAATAATGAATGAGAATATTAATGAGATAAAGTGACCAGAACTGAGAATTTAGTACGAGAAACATATTAGCCTATGTTAATAAATGAATTTATAATGTATTGCTTATTTTACAGTGTTTTCCCCAGATACACAATAGAGAAAATATTTATAAAAACTTTAGAAATACAGAAATATACTAATAAAAGACTTGTGCTCTTATAGAAAGAACAAAGTTCTATATTTAGTAATTTCTGTAGTATGTATATAATATACTTTAATAATTATGCTATGTTATATTAATTACATTTGGAATGTTCCAAAAACATTACAAATTGAAATGACCTAGATAATTTCCCCCCTACTTGTTTAGTTTGGGCATCATGAAATGTAATTCAGGGCACAGTTGTAGGACATATTGCCTATTGGATTGAGACGAGGCACTTAAATATGCTATATTTCATAATCCTGTTTCTCTAGCTACTGTAAAGTAATTAATTAAACAATTGTCCACTTGACATACAAGACCCAACCTTTCCTTCGGGCAGGGCTTGGCTGTCTTTTATCTTAAGCCTTGTTTGAAGTACTTTTCTTTCTTGAAAGAGAAAAACTTTAGATGAATACCAGATACAATTAAGTAAATGTACCAGATTGATAAAAACCTGCTTTTGTGCACATTTTGTGTGAACTTTGGTGCATGACTACCTTGGGCTGGAGATTTCTACATGACGGATGACTCCTCAAACAGCAGTGGCACTGACACGTGTACAAATCACAGCAACACTGCAGTGCCTGTGTATCTTATACCAGTGCATCACTGACTACCACACCACAGTGGTCCTGTAATCAGAAGCAGACTAGGGATGAATGATATAGAGGGTGGCAAACTAATTAGGCATTACAACAGATGGCTTACAGAAGGCCCGGTTCCAAATCAGAAACACTGAGGCGACATTAAAAATCAGTTGGGGTTGTACCCATCAGTGCAAAGCACAATATACACTTCATGCCTATACAAACCAACCACTACTGGAGAGCAGGGGAGGTCTTTATTATTTATTTATTTATTAGTACTTTATTATTTATTTATTATAGATTAGGAAAGATCAAAGAGAAGATCCTATCCTCCAGTGCAGATTTCATTGTGCTGTGGAATTACAATTTATTCATCATTAAATTTCATATGCATTTTCACTGGAGTGGTAAAAACTATCTAAAGTTTAAGGTTCGTATTGTTCAGTTTAGCAACTAGGACTAAGTTTCAACATGGGCCCTTTAAAAGTCCTTTCCCTCAGCTTCAAGTCCGTTGGGAATTTCTGTTCATCTATTAATTTCCTGTTATAATTATAGTTACCAGATTTCCAGCATGCATTGCAAAATACTGAATAATTTTTCATGAATACTCAAGCTAGCCTACTTTTCAAACACCAGGAGCTACAAAGGGAAAGCTCAATCACATGTATAAATGACTTGGATATTTATCAAGACCAGGGCTCTTCTTCCTAACTTTCTGTGGAGTTCAGCTTCAGTCCAAACCTTACTCACCAGATTCAGCTAAATAATGCACTCATAGCTCTTTCTTTCGGTGTTAGATGTATGTTGGAGCTAAACTTGACAGTAAAGTAGCTCTCTAGGGGGAAGGCTGGAGATCCTGAAACTAGACACACCTGTGCAGGCTCTTTATCACCAAGATTGCTGGCTCTCCTGCAGTGGGAATAGTGGTTGGAGGGTGGGTGGAGGCCTGCCACTACTGTCTCATCTGCGCTTAGTTTATAGGTGAGGCTGGTGCTGTTTGTTCTGGGCTTAATTAATTGCTACACAACTTCATGATGAAGATGAGCAATTAATGGTACTGGTACTGGTAAACAGCCATGCTGTTGTTTGAATTAGTGATTTATTTGAAGTGGTTGTGCCTTTGCACCCCTTAAATACCAGGCAGTCCAACCTGGGCTGCAGTCAAATTCGCCTATAGGGTAATAATGGTCATAACAATGTGGACAGTGAGAGTGGCTGCAGGGTTTTTCCAGTAAAGATGAGTGTATATTGTTTTATATTTGTCATATTTGAAAATTGAACATTGATTTTGTGCTCAGATTTCTTTTTTTTAAAAATGTGGTCACACATTTTTAGAGTTTTCTAATCAGTTTGATACTGTAAGGCAAAATGTTACAGTCACCGTGGAAAATGTTACAGTCACTGGAGCACAACTGGTTTGAACTAGAACTGAATTTGGTCATAGCTCAGCTCTTTCTGTTCATCATATATTTGACCAGACTACTTCTCTTTTTCAGATGAGGCAATGGCACTGTGTTAAGGAAAAGTCAAATGTCAAACCCTCAGACAGGTCAAACATTTCAGAGCTGAACGTCAAGACTGCTCAGACTTCTGGAAATTCAGACTTCTTCCTTGTCTCCAGGAGTCCCTTGTATCACCCTTGCAAACATCAAACACACACACACACACACACACACACACACACACACACACACACACACACACACACACACACACACAGAGAGAGAGAGAGAGAGAGAGAGAGACAGAGAGAGAGAGAGAGAGAGAGCGCGAGAGGAAGAGAGCTTTACTGCTTTTTGGACAGTGTGACAGTCTGAAGCTAGTGTCTGTAATGGGTCATCTACTCTTCTTCTTCATGTGTTTTTCCCTCAACTGAATGAGGATATAATTTGTTTTTCAACACAGGAAATACCAGAACCATTTCCAGAGAAAAGATAAAGAAATTTTATCCTGTTTGTCCTGACTTTGCCTGAGTTGAATCTGAAGTAAATTAAATTGTATTTTTATGTTTGTCAACCTGTTTTCCGGCTTCACAGGAGTCAGACTGATGCCATTAGCCTTCCCTGACATACACTTTAAAAATGACATGCAGGAAATTGTGCAGCTATAATGCTTTCCTGAGAGCTGGGTAGAGGCTAAATCTTGGCAAGTGGGATCTCATCTCTTTCTGAAAGTAATGGGGTTATTTTGACCATTTATCAAGAGACAGTGTTAGCCCTTTTAAAGATACTGCGCCACTGTTAGCTCCTCGCTGGGTGTTATCTCTCGCTTACTCTGGTAAGGAGGTTTATTGACAGGAATCTGGAAATGGTATTGGAGGGCTGTGTCCTGGATAGAAAAGAAGAGATGGCTGGTAAAGTGACAGAACCCTATGGCATTTCTTAATTAAAAATTCAATGAGCAGTACATAATAAAGGCAGTTCCAGCTCCTGACTTTTGTAAGAATACCATGGATTTATTTTTATATGATACATCTTACCTGAAAAGGGTTTTCAACCCTTTTCTCTGACTTTAAACAGGGATTATATAGAAAAACACTGGATGTACTAAGGCATGATTTAGAGTTATGATTTAGAGTTATAGACCAAAGAGAATAGGCTGGAGTTATTTGTTTCTTACGTACAGCTGATCTGTTTTTACCCTTTGGATTGAAATAGGGTATTTATTTGCTGAAGTGCGGGGAAAAAAATGCCAGGCAGCTATGTCGCTGTTTCCCCTCTAAGCTTTGTTGATGTTTGCACTGAAAGGGATTGTGGGATACAAATCTAAACTAAACTTTTACAGATGTGTCAGAAATGTCACAGCCTTCATGAGTGATGAACGAAATGGAAACAAATAGTAGTTTCGGAAGCTCTGGATCCATTTAGGTTCGCCATAACAGGCAGCATAAAAAGAGCTCCCGTCTGAACAGTTGCACCACTGTCACAGAGCAATATGAACAGTCATCTAGAGAGGTTCCTCTGGACATTCTGTGCAGTCCTTTAACTATATTTATTTTCTTCTGCTTTTATGCAACATTTTTATTTTTTCAAAAATGCTGTTCTGGCTTGCTGCCATAAATCTTTCTGTGGAGCAGTAAACAGATTAGATGAATTAGTCATTGCATTCACTTTGTTTGGCTTGTGCATACCAGCTTAAGTGGGGAGGGTGTTATCTTTGGTTGAAGCAGAGGCTGATGTGTTTAGTGAGGTTTGTATTCACAGCATGGCAGATGGCTGGCTAAGATGACACCAAAGCAGAAATTCAGGGTATGAGGGCAGATGAGAGTGACTTCAGCCAGGAAATCAAAACCAAGCTCTTATGGATGGAAGCTAGCTACCAGATTCCACAACTCGCAAACCCAGAACACCCATGCGCATCATAATCATCCTCCCAACAAAAACATTTTGGATTCAGAAAGGTCTTTAAATAATTAATAAATAAATAAATACATACATTCTGCCTTCTAATACATTACCTGCCCTGCTGCCTTTCATAAATGCTTAGTCAGCACAACTGTGCTCTCACAGCAGAAAGAGCTGAGTCAGAGTTGGCAGGCAGAAGGCCCCTTGCTGCTCTTTTCAGTTCCAGGTACAGGAGCTAAACTGCTTCACTCAAAAGTATTAATCACCTGTACACCTATACTTGAGCTAGAACTTCTTGCTCAAGAGTATTAATTATATTAATTGCAGAGTTAACTCAGAGCTGAAATTCTTCAGCCAAGAATAGTAATGGATGGAGCTGGAGAAGAGGAGGGTCAGTCTCAGGCCAGCTTGTCAGACTGCAGCTGTAGAATGTATAGTGAGAACCTTTATATGTCCAGTACTGGACTGCAGAGAGTGAGAGGTCCATCAACAGGCCTTCACTTAACCTGACAAAGCCCCTGGAGGATATCACATTTAGACCCAAGGACAGAGCTATGTTCTATTTTTTTTCCACTTTAATTTACATATTAAACATTTGTTTATAAGATTGAGATTATAGAGGACAAGTTTCACATCCAGTAAGCCTCACTCATACTGCTAACAGTCCTCGCCTCTCAAAGAGGTCATTGCATCCTCTGTGTAGTGGGTGTTTGTTGTGGTTTGGTGTGGGCTAGTCCACAGGGCCTCACAGCATGCCAGGTTTCCATTCCACTGTTCAATAATTCAGCAGTTAACTGCTTGTTTTCCTTTTACAGTTTGAAATCCCATCATGTGAACTTACTGTTCCTTCACTTATTCCTCTTGCTTGAACATGAGGGAAAATGAAGTCTGCTTGGAAAATCACACCATCATATAGAAGACATGATTTCAACCCTGGCAAACTGGCCCTCTGTCTGGTTGGGGTTTAACTGTGGTTATAAAAGCCATCAGGAAAAGGAAATCCATTCATACCTCTTTTCAGTTCATTTCAAGGTCAAAGGTCATTGTATTCTGTGGACTTGCTGTCAGAGTCATTGCGTGGCCACAGAAGAAAATCCAGGGGATCTAAAATTGTAATTCTAAAGCACACTCATGCTCTGTTGTTTATCGATGTGTGTTGTATTCCACACTCATTTTGAGGTCAACTTTATTTCTTTTCCAGCATTTTTCTTAGACCTGTTATGAAATATATAATACTATACAATATAATGAGGTTATGACCTCTTAGGTCTGAGCTTCTAGTTTATGGCCCCCTTAAACTAGTAGCTGGAAAAAACACTGATTTGAGTAATTTACTGATCATGCATAATTCATTATTCCCCCCCTAAAAAACCCATCATTGCAGTGTAATAATGTGAATTGAATGCCATATGATGCACTCTGATGGCATTACAGCTTAAATGAAAGGATGATGTTGAATGCTGCAGAGCAGAGGAGGTGTGATGTGAATTGTGATTGCTTCTGAATAGGCATTTAGCTGAAACTATCCACACTCATTATCTCTGCAAACTGGAGGGATGGTGGCATGTCTTTGATGCGGGTGCTCGGGTTTGGCCCTGCATCTCTCTCTGGAAGTGGATGTATCTCCTGCCATGCTCCCAGTTTCCGGACCGGTTACAGGCACCTGAATTGTTAATTTTATTCTAAGATCACTACCTTCATAAAACAGAATTAGCAGATATGGTGAGCTCAGAAGAACTAATGAGCAGCAAATGAGAGTGAGTGAGAGACTGACAGAAATTGCACAAGAGAAAAAGAAGAGCGAAAGCATGAAAAGCAGGGTTGGGGAGATAGATAAACAGAGAGAAAGCAAGAGTATGGAAGTGTTCAGCAGGACCCTAGCGCTGCTAGTCACAGTATCTCTCACTCTCTCTTTTTGACACACACAGTCTCCTCTCTCTCTGTGTCTCTCAACCACACACTTTGCCTCTCCTATTTTTCTCTTGCTTGCCTCCCTGAACACAATCTCACTCTCTCTCTCTCTCCACCATGCTACTTTATATACATACTTTTCATCTCTTTTTGTCCCTTACTCTTTTTCACATACACAAATTCAACACACACTATTATTCTCTCTGCCTCTCAGGCAAACATATACACACTTTCATTCCCCCTCCCCCATCTCTCTCCCATTCTCCCGCCCTCTCTGTCTCTAACGCTTACACAGTCTATCCGTTTACTGCCCTGTTCTCTTTCATTCGTCTCTCTCACTTTCTGTCTCTAGTTCTCTTCTTCTGTTTTTATCAGATGTCTGATTTCCTCTCTTTCTGTACACCGAACATCCTGCCACCTCACAGATTTCTCATGTGGCTCAAAGTGTTGTTTTCATGCTAGAGGTCGTCAGACAAACTGCAATATGTATTGTCTCAGCTTGCCTACTGGCCTCATAGAGACTCCAGCAAGGCCCTGAATTTGTTTCAGCACACTGAGCCACAGTATCTCTCTGACCTGCCAGATTCTGTATGTTGTTTCATTTTGGTGAAATTGCCCTTGAGAGGAAATGAACTACAGATGCCTTCTTGCTCTCGTCTCTGTGGTTGAGGGGATAGAAAAGCACGATCGTGAATTAGTTAGCAAGATCCTCTCAGTTCTAGAGAAACTGAGAGGAGTCGCTTCCCATATGCAATGTCACAGTTCTCAGACTGAAGACTGTAGATATGTGAGAAAACATAATCATTCCCCTTACACTAGTTAAAGTGTTCAGTAAAGAATAATGAATGCTTCTGAGATCAAACTTCACTGGTGACCTGAAAAAGCACCTTTTAATAATAAATCAAAATAAGATATATATTACAATGTATAAATCAATAAAATTTAAGATCATCCACTGCCCCGAAGAAATATGCAATTTGCTTGTAGTGTTACTTTCCTTGCAAACATCTAAACAGATTTTTGGATATTGAGCCCGAATGCAAAGATTCAACCTTCAGCCCTTGTGTTCTGCACATTTTAAATTCTCTGCTTTTCACAGTTTGACACCTGTATGTATTTTACTGTGTGATCTGATGCTATAGACTGGTGTGGCAAACCATCTGGCAGAGTCATGGTTTGGTGGTGAAAGTGGAGTGAATGCGAACTGTACTTTGTCTGGATGGATTTTCCTGCTAGAGGATACACTGACCTCAATATTGGCCATCAGATGGCTCCAGGGTGCTGGAAGGCTTCTGCGACAGGCTGTGAGGGAGAGTTCTGATTTGATGTTCAGTCTAAATTTGACTCAAAATTAGATAAGATAGACATAAATATCATCAGGATTTTTTTTTTTTTTGTCACACAGTGGCTTGATTAACCCAGGCAGTATGGTGGGCTAACATTATATTTTGCTACATGGAAAGTAGTTATGTTATGCTAACTATCTAGAGAACAGGTCGAACATTACCTTGCTATTGCTGTATGCAATTTTATGGAAGGAAGGAACTCAAAAAGAGGTGGGAGTCACTCAGAACTCAGTATATTCACTATACAAAGCTTGCACCTTTAGGTAGCATTACCTTTGGGGGATATTTCTTTTGTGCAGGTGCAGAGAATGTACATGTGTGTTGTAGTCTGCTGTGTTCAAATGTAAACACAGGTGACAATGGGTGCAAGTGAGCTGACATAAAGCGATCATCAGTTACTCACCATTGGCGTTACTTCTTCAGTGTCAGTTTGTTGTGTCCCTAGTCTTACTGCTGGCAAACACTGAAATAATTTGTGTCTTTTACACAGATATATTTTAATATTTGTATGGGATTGTTTTCATTAGAAAAATGAAATTTTCATTAGAAAATTGAATCAGTTTGGCGTGTTTTACAATTGTAACGTACGGAGGCTAAGCAGTATGAGGGGACGAGTTACGTTGAACATCAGTGAAGACTACCTATCAATTAAACTAGCATAACATCAAACACAGACAACAGAACCATAGGGGTTTATATACGCACGTAAATGACAAGCAATGACAAACAGGTGTGACACATGGGGGTGTGGCCACACGGACGAACACACACACACACACACACACACACACACACACACACACACACACACACACACACACACACACAGAGGGAGACACTTGGGAGGAGGGGCTGTACCGTGACAATAGTGTAACTTTCCTATTTAAATTTGGTTGGTTCCATCTAAATGCTACAAGTAAAATCTTTGCAGTAAATTCAGAATTGTATCCCCATATGTGGTTTCAAATAAAAATCACACAACTTTCTATTTGCCTTGGCTGGTCTCTGCTGCATGGTCCTGATTTTATGGTTACAGCATTATCTAGATAAAGCACCACTGTGATGCTGGACAAATGATTTCTTGAGTCACTGTGGTGGTCTGCATGACTCATGCTTTGTCAGTTAAAAGTTGTGCTCCAAGACATATGACATTTAAAAAAAATTCTGCTTTCTGTGTATCAGTGTCATAGATTAGGCTGTGACAGGTCTCTGTGTGATGAATTTAGCCTGTATTCCCGATTGCCAGAACTGGTCAGCGTGTGATAGATTAATTTTTCTCCTATTCATGTAGACACACACTGAGCAGCATTCTGTCACCAAAGCAAATGCCATGCCAAAGACATGGGCACTCATACAGGACGTCGACTCTAAAGGCGAGACTTAAACATGCTTTTAGGGATCATTTAGAATTTATTTAACATGGGAGCAATCACAAGTAATCACAAAATTACATTTATTGCAATGCAATTCTGTGTTCATTTCTATAGGCTTATTCACTTCCACTGGGTTTCTAATACTGTCCCCATGTTATTGATTAGTTCAGTTTAGTTCTTGTTTACTTCTTTATAGTTTTCTGTGAGTAAGTTTCCCTTTACTGATATTGAATCCTGGTTGACATCCTAACTGGCATCAGGGGTTTAAAGCCTCCTGTTCTATTAACACGGTTGATTGATTAATTAACAACAAACTGTTCTAATCTTGTGAGTCTATCCAGACATGACAGTGTTAAAGAATTGTTAGCAGAAGCAGATAAATCTTTGCTGTGCTCTCTGACACTGATGCAAGGTGTGATAAGAATCAGAGGACTAAACTCAGCAGCATAAATGCTCTGGACACGTAAAAGACCGGAGCCATGGGCCATGGGTCTCAGGGGCGACTGGGAGACAACCAGGATTAATGAAGCGCAGTGATATGTGCTTCCTTCTGACACAGTGAGTCTATTGTGTACCATTATCCATATGAAAGATGTGCTTGGCGCATTTGATAAAGGAACAAAGAATTGAGACACACACACACACAAAACCCCGACATGGCTGGATCTTTTGCCATTCTTTGGGATTAAAGCACCAGGGGAGTGTGGAAGTATAACAGAGCAGACTCCGTGTCCTCAAGTTTGCAAAAACTATAAATAGAACATTGCCAGAATGGAGTTCAGTAAGAATAGCCTGGATAGAACACTTTAGCTGTGTTAAATTATGGCAATGACACCTGCCCTTGTGCAATTCTCTTTGACACAAGCAGATCACCATGACTCGGAGAAAAAATATATATCTCACTTTGATATGTAAGTTTCACTTTGGTAAGACTTCATGTCCATCTGTAATAATTGCATCTGTTCTTTGTACATTTGCTCATATTACCATGTTTATTTGCGTTTTTAGTCATAACGAGTTTAGTGTAGAATGAGTATGAGAATCAATGGGTTGTTACACAGAAAAGATGAAATGTACTGCTGTCATGCTTTTCAGAAATATGGCTCAAAGGAAGTTCTGGCAATTTTTAGTTTCCTCATATTAAGATTTCCAAATGCTCTAGCATCATATAGTGTCACATGTGTTTTTCTTTCTGTGTCAGTAACTCTTGACATGAATCAATGTGATTCATTCCCAATCCTAGATGGCAGACTGTTCTAGTTAAGTTGGTAATTCTTTTCTTTTGCATTTATGTGTCACATTTTTACTATATTACCAAAATCTGTTCTACTGTTTTATTTTCTGGGCACTGATGATCACTCAGATACAAAAAGGTGGACTGGTGAAACTGTTCTATTACATCTTGAGGCTCTGCAGACTCTGTTGTCTGTCACATGCTCTGGGATTAAGACCAAATAAAACTGGCAGCACAGCAAACACACACACACACACACACACACACACACACACACACACACACAAAACCAGTAAACACCTACACTTAAACATCTTTGAAAAATAAAAATAAATCAAATATATGTGACCTGTGTGATTCCTTTGCTGAAAAAGTTCTCTTTGGACAGCACCTTAAAGATTCAGTGCAGTTTTGCTTATTTTAATGTTAATTCAACAAAAAGGGAAAAAAAAGAATGGCAGATAGTGGAAGTTGATTATGGTTTGGACTTGCAGGAGAGTGGACACAATTTGCCATTTGATTGTGGAAATGAAATTGGTTGAAATAACAATGGTTGAAGGTTGCCTTCCCCCAGATTGAGGTGTAAGTGGCTTTTAGTTTTGCGCTGCGAGGCAGGTGATTATGTGCCCTTTTCCAATGGAGAGATAGTGACGTAGCACTGTGGAAGCTGCAGAAAGCAGGCGAGGATTTATTCTTGCACACAGCCATAATCATCAGTGACAAGGTATGAAGAGATGCTATCACCACTACTAACCCAATCCCATCACCTGCTAGAAAGGGGAAGATGCATTATTATGTGTTATTATGTGTTATAATCTGGTATAATTTCCGTATGCCCTCGTTCACATGCATATGTGTGCGAACACAGTTGAACATGTTATCTGATAGTCAAGATGCTCATAGACAGGGTTGGAAACTGGATGCAAAAGGTGAGCTTTATATTGCAGTCATGTACAATGTTATTGAAAACCCTTGGATGCCAATTTGATTCATCTCTCTCCCAGACTGATGAACTATACGTAACAAATAAGATGGAGGCCAGGCTGCATTGATTTAAATTAGCCAGTACAGATTAAAATGATAATTTATGTAGCATTATTATTATACTAAATGGAAACAATTCAGTCTGGGATTTCTTTTTTTATGGTTTTGCTAGCAGCTCCAAGCACCTTCCATAGTTTCTCTGTGGTTGCCATCTCCTAAACCCCATGACTGCAGGTGCCACTGAATCTCTGCTGGAGAGAAACGGAGACAAGGCTGCAGTCCAGACATGCACCGCTCCATGCTTTTGCACTTGTTATCTCCATCTGTGCCTTGCTGAGAGTCTGTGTGAGAAATGTCATTTTCTGATAGTCGGTTCGCTGTATTAGCACAGAGTACCTGCTGCCCCTGCAGCTCCCAGTACTCACAAGAACAGGTACTGGTACTGTTGCTTTGGGGGTTTTTTTTGTTTGTTTATTTGGGTTGAAATTAATGTGCAGTTTCAGTGTTTTATTTGTGAAAACCCACAATGTATGAGGATGAGGTGTGTGTTTGTGTTTTACACATAAACCACAAAAAGAAGCATCTTGAACTCTACATTACAATAATCTTGGATTAGGATTAGAATTAGGACTAGCAAAGCAACAGAAGAGGCAGCAGGTGAGTATATGATAAAGATAAGAACAATTTGAAATTGTGATACCTTAATCACTCATAAATCCTATATGAACACCGGAGAACCCTTGATGTGGTTAAATGATGGTCCACATCATTTTGACTAAAATCATTTTTGTTGGGCCATGTGAATACTGAATACAAATATACACCTGCACTAATCTGGAAGATCTTAATTTTTTGTGTCAAAATTTGTTATAGAGATCAGTTACATAATCTACAAAATCAGCATTGTGAAGGCCAATATTGCAATAATGAAACAATACATTGTGCAGCTCATTTGCACACATCAGAAAAGACTTAGATGTGTCTTGTTTGGCACAAGTTGGAGGTCTGGTTTTGTTTATCATCAACAGTTGGATTCACAAACACAGGTGTGACCCATCAGCCAATGCTGTGGATGGGCTCAGGGACTGGCTCCAACATTTGGTTTCACACATAATATCATGAATGTGAGTGTGAAATGATGAATAAAAGAAAGCCCAGATTGGCTACCAATCAAACTGCTTCACTCACCTTGTTTATAAAAATTAGACAAGCCAGTGGTGACCTAGACCTCAACTGATGTCCAGCATGAGGAGAGACAAAATACTGCTCAGGAAGGGTGAGGTAAAACCAAAGATGACATCACTGCTGTGGAAGAACTGAACAGTAGAATGTCTGTTTTGTTATTGAAAATGGATCTGTAAGAACTGAAGTAGGTGTGTTGGTGAATTAGATACTGAGCCTCTCTCTAGCTTGTTATTTACTCTGGATGTGGATGTGGGATGTCTGGTTTCAGACTCAGTCATGAGGTCATGCTAATGAAGGCAGATGATTGACTATCTCAGCAAGGGCAAGCAGCCATTCTGTGTTTATTTAAACCATGGAGTAATAGCATGTCTGTAGAGGGCTATACTTTAAACTGTGTATAGTGTTTGTGTGCTGTATGTTTGCGTAGGTTTGTTTGTATAGGCGCGTATGTGTGTCTTAAGTTTTTAATAGTTTTGATGGCGGGTGATTCCTTACTGAACCTTGGCCCCATGCTGATGCTAAATGCAGAGGCCCACCATTTTCCCAACCTCAGCACTTTTGTCCGGATATGTGCGACAACAGCTCATCTGGTTGCGCAACACTCACCTCTAACCTAATGACTCATCTCTTCTCACAATTTATAATGTGATTCTCGAGAGACAGAAATAGAGTGCATTATGCATGCTTCGTTTCCCGTTTAAAAGCCAGAGTAAATTTCTCATGCATTAAGTTTGATATATGCTTTTGAAAGTTTTGGAACTTGGAGTACAGGCAGCATTATATACATCAGAGAAATTGAATCAGTAATTCAACATTTTTGTTTAATAGCAGTTGAGGTAAGTAGCTTTTTATCTGTGAATTATAAATTACTCAATTTTAGAATTTTTTTTTTTTACATGTGGTTATTTAAGCTTTTTAAAGAGAAATATACATCGTGCCATGTTTTCTCAAAACAACAGCAACATAATTTGTTTAAACAGAATTAGCTTTTTAAGACAACAAAACCAATGGGACAGGTTAGAGCTACAGTCCCAAGTTTGTGTTTATTACATCTTGGGGCATTGAGAGCAATAAATGTTAGAAGGGTTGGAATTCTGTTGGCCCATGTCTGATGCACATACTGGCCAATCATGTGTCTCTATGGTTTAGTGGTCTCCTCTGAGTGTGCTGAGGCTTGTAGTGATGCTTTATAAGTGAATTTTTGTAAAGCTACTTTGGCAGTTTTACACTGCATAGGATGCGGTGTGGCTGGGCTGGCTTACATGTCAGAAACTGGCCAAGACTGAAAAGGAATAGAAATGTTTACAAAAGTAAATTTGCAAATATCCTTCTCTGTCACTTGAAACAAAAGTGAAGTTAGTTCAGAATATCTTTCTTTCTAAATAATTTGTGTACATACCTTATTTGAGGCATGGCGGAAATACACAAATCCTTTACCTGAGTAAAAGTAATTTAATAAAATATTACCCTATTACACATGAAAGACCAGCATTCAAAAAAATGCTCTTCAATAAAGGCATTATTTTAAAAATAATATATATCAACAAAAAATGGTATAATCTTTTAAGGTTTATGTAACGTTTACTCAAGTTTGAGGATGAATTTGCTTTTGTTTTTTATGCCATATGTTCATATGATGTATTTTGAGCAATGTGCAGTGTCAAGTCAAATTTATTTATATTGCAATAGACAGCACAACAAAAGCAAAATAAGTAATAGATGTCAATTCTGGGTTCCTAGACATCCTAGTCTTGGTTCAATGAGTGTATGTGTGTTTGAAACCTATCTGACACAGGAGCAACTCAGGAACAGCTTACTGATACCTAGTGGATTCCACTCTTGTCAATGGCTTCTCAATGTTCTGGTAGGGGAGGGAACGGAGTCGTCATAGAAATGGGTGGTTGTGTGGGTTGTGGAGGTAGTCAACAGGGTCGGACTAGGACAGCTAGAACAGTGCCGAACTCTTCGTCCTGCAGTTCACAAATCCATGTGCATGCAATTACTGAATCTGCTAATCAAAAGAGTGCTCATGAGTGCCCTCAATGCACTCTTATTGTGGCTGTCAGTGAATACCGGACTAGCACCCAAAATCTCAGAAGTCCATGAGATACAGGTGAGTGGATGATGTTGTCAAGCAGTCTGAGCAAAAGGGCAGAGAAGATTATATCCAAATGTGAGTTACATTTGTCACAATTGCCCCCTCCCTGGCATCACGGTTACCATGGACACACCTTCTATTTTGTTTTCTTCCTGATCTTTTTTACATGTGCTTCCTTGTTTTGGTTTAGATTTTCTCCTCTTCCTTGTTTAGTTCACTGCCTCTTATTGTATTCACCTGTGTCTTGTTAGGCCTAGATAGTTAGAGTATTTATGCCCTGTGTTTTTTTTTATGCATGTTGTTTGTTATTTTGCATGTTCGATGTTCTTTGAACATTCAGTATCTTTGGTATACGTTTTGTGATCTTCATTGTTTCTTGTTTGTTATTTATTCGCCCTGGTTTCGATTTTGTTTATGCTTAAGTTTTCTAGTGTACCTTCCCAAGTGTTTCGTGTTGCCCCATGTTTGGTTTGCATTCTTTGCTTTTGTTTGTACATGCTTTTAGTTATTAAAGGTTCCTCCTGGCACTTACATGCTGCCTCTCGCCTTCATCAATATGTTACAGCATTTCTTTACTAATTTAGTATGCGGACACCCCTCCTAATTATTAGGATCAGTTGTTTCAGCCACACCCATGGTTAACATGTATATAAAATCTTTCCCATAGCCATGCAATCTTCACAAACAATCATTGGCAGTAAAATCAGCTGTACTGAAGAGTTCAGTGTCTTTAAATGTAATGCTTTCATTGAATCTTACAAGTCTGTTCAAGAAATTTCTGTTCTGCAAAATCTGCCCTGGTCAACTGATAGTGCTGTTATTGTGGATTGGACCAACAACACCTAGGAGCAACAACATATCTACGCCATGTACAATGCCAAGCATCCTACATTAGTAGGAGCATCCTACATTTTTTCAGGGTTTGGACTAAGTACTTTAGTTCCAGTTAACATTACAATATAAAAAAATATTTTAAACAATGGTATGCTGCCAACTTTGTGGCAACAATTTGGGGTTGGTCCTTTCCTTTTCCAGCACAACAGATTGGGTAAGGCTTGGTTAAGGTTTTTTGGACTCTATATGTACTAGCTAAGAATACTTTTCTGAGTAGACAGTTTGTGTAAGATGGATAAGACAATCTGATAAATTCCATTTCCATAAATGTATAATTTTCTGTTCTAGTATGACTGTACCCAAGTGCACAAACTGAAATCCATAAAGTCATGAATTCATGACAAACCCCAACATCCTGCACAGAGCCCTGACCTAAACCCCACTAAACACCTTTGCGATGACCAACTGTGAGCCAGGCCTTCTTATACAACATCAATGTCTGACCTCCCAAAAACTTTATAGATTGAAAGGGCACAGATTCCTAAATTCATACACTAAAATCGTCCTAGAAGAGTGGAAGCTGTTATAGCTTGGAGGGGGAATGTATATTATCATCCGAGGTTTTGGAATGGGACAGCCAACAAACTTCTACAGGTGATAGTTATGTGCTCAACTATACTTGTAAAGTATGTCTTATTTCATTAGCTGTGTTTTATTTTATTTTCTTACAGGCAGAAACACTTGCTCCTGATATCATGTAGGAAAGTTGGTACAAAGAACACTCTCCTTACACTCCATGGATGAAGGAGCTGACCCGCAGCCACCCCTCCACTGTCTGACCCTGTCCCTCCCCCAAACCCCTTCTCTCTGGCTGTGAGGGTGGGCCCAGTCTGCGTGGATCTGGAAGTGCAGTGGCCCACATGCACTGCAAGTACAGCCTGCTTAGCCCAGCAGCAGAGGAGTATCATAAGAGACTGCTGCCTTTGCAGGTATATGAAACAAAATAACAAAGTATACCTTCTTTGAATTTTGTGGTTTAGTGCATATAACGGTGAGCGGTAAGGAGGCGGACGCAGGTGGGGAGAAGAACAAGATTTATTAGGGGCAAATCCAGAGTCGTAGTTGTCAGAGTAGTCCAGGGTCATTGAGCCAATATGTAGAGTACAGGGGATACATGATAAACACATGAAGGCAAACAGGGGAAGCAGGCTGCAACAGATGCTATGATGAACTCAGAGGTTAACAAACATGAAGGTTAGGAGAAAAACAAAGGCAAGGAGTACAAACTTAGACACAGGCAGATACAGACATTCTGACAACCATTCAATGAATAGCTAACACACAGGCAATCAGACAGGGTTTAAATACATGAACTTAACATGGCTAGAAATGAGGAACAGGTGAAAGTAATGATGGGCGTGGAAAACCAAACGAGGGGTGGAGAAAACGAAACTAAGGAATGGAACAAAAATAATACATATGACAGGGAGACCATGGAAGCTGGGAGGGACTAACTGTGACAGTGCACCAGAACAAATCACCTGGTCCTTACTAGGTCTTAAAATTAGGTAAATGCAACATGGGAAAGCCAAAATGGGAAAAACTACAGTCCACTACACAAAAACGTATACCCCATGAATCAATAGCTCATAGAACCTGTAGCAGTACCTTTAATAAACTGTCAATTACAGATGATAAGTTTAATTGGGGCACCACCCCAATTAAAATGTATTAATTTTAATTTATTAATGATTAAGTCTCAACTCATGAAAGTCACCAATTCGATACATGATTATTTCTCATCTACCAAACATTAGAATATCACTCTTAACTCGCAGACATAATAACTAAGGGTCACTTATGGAATAGGCATATACAGGAAAAACATACACAACAATAACTAAGATTCTTCTAATGACCAGGAGGATTGAGTTGACTAGCATCACTATAATAATCATAATGCAACCAAGCGAACATTAACACAAATGATTTGTGGTGGATAAAGGTAGCTAAATTGGCTAAAGATGAAAAGAGAAAAATGAAGAGTACCATTTAAGCAACATATAGGGATGATAAACAGGGTAATCTACTTATCAACCAACAAAGGAGACTTATTAATCATGCAAAATATGTGATGAAAGCATACCTAAAGTGTAATGGAAAAATCATGAGAAAAAGAAAAACCTTTCAGAGGGGGGACTAATTATAGGATTATATTATATAATTGAGGAGGCTGTATCACAGGTGAGTGGAAAGAGTTAACTGAGCTAATTTGATGTGTAAACAAAAACATTACTATTGATACCAACTGGTAACGTAAAAAAGGAAATGCCAGTTCTTATGACACTTTGGTGTTCGACCATGTGGAACTGTCTCGGAGGGGCACTGTCCTGTTTTTCAGTCATTCTGTTGTAGATTTGCTGGTGTGCTTGTAATCATTGTCCTGTTGCATGACCCTATTTTGGTCAAGCTTTAGCTCTCAGATAGATGGCCCCACATCCGACACTAGAATACTTTGATATACAAAGGAGATCATTGTCAACTCAATGACTGCAAGGTGCCCTTGGTGGCTGCAAAACAAGCCCAATTCACCCCTCCATCAGTATGATTGAGAGTTGGCAAGAGGTGTTCTTATATGCTGTATTTGGTTTTCACCAAACATGGCACTGTGAATTATGGCCAGACATCTCCTCTTTGGTCTTATCTGTCCAATGGACACACGCCTTGTGGTTTGTTCCGATGCAACTTAGCAAAAGTTAAGCTATGCTACGATATCATGCCATCTGTAACAGCCCGAGTGCCACAGGCCAAGGAGCAGGACGTACAGACTCCCTCGACGGAGACGGACATTTATCGAAAAATACGGAAGACAAAGGCACTCACATATAACAAACGGTAAACACGAAGACACATACGATTAGCATGATCAATAACTGACAACACCGCATACACCAGCAGGGGTTTAAATACATATAGACAAACAACACTAAACCATGTGCAGGTGTGTGCTAATAAGGAGGGCCTGGCTACAAACGAGACAATAACAATGACTTCCCACTGCACGTGACGGGCCGAACCACGTAACTAGTGGGGAGAGGAGCAGTCGTGACACGTTCGTAGAGTCTGAGACGACCTCCTGGGTGTTTTGCAATTTCTCTGAGCATTGTATAGTCTGACCTTGAGGTGAATTTGCTTGAATGTCCACTCGGGGAAGATTGACGACTGTCTTGAATGTTTTCCACTTGTGAATAATCTTTCTCACTGTGGAATGATGGAGTTCAAATTGTTGGGAAATGGCCTAATAACCCTTTCCAGATTGGCAGGCAGCAACATTCGCTTCTTTTAGCCCATTGCTGATGTCTTTTCTCCTTGGCATTGTGTTAACACATCTGAATGCTCCAGCAAACTACCAAAACTTTTTAGAGATGGACACACTTTCTGATGATCAGGTAATCATTTGATTACCAGGACATGGCTGCTATTTACCCTCTTCATTCCTATGGAAACAGCAGGGGTGTACTTATACTTTTTAGTAAGCGTAATTTTTCACACACTGCTTCTGCATTTTTTTGAATGCAGGTTTTTTTTAAAATAAATAATAACACAGTATAAATTGTCATGTGTTGTTGATCATCTGAGGTTATATTTACCTAATTTTAAGACTTGCTCAGGATCAGATTCTTCATGTCCTGATACATAAAACCATAGAACTCAAAGAGGGTATACTTTGTTTTGCAAATGACTGTATATGCATGCAGACACACACAAACACACAGAAATCCAAGCATATTTTACTACATGCTACATAAGACTCTGCAGTAACTAAAGGTGTGTGTAAACATGCTATTGCTGTGACACTCATATCCTGTCCCCTCTCTTTCAGATGGTCTATGCTCCCATGGGTGTGTCTGCTGTTTTGGAGGTGCAGAGGGATGCTCAGCAGCCCTGGGCCTTCCTCTCCTGCCCCCGACGTCCCAAACTGTACAGCTTTCTCTTTGGCTTCACTGTCGTCTTCCTCATAATGGCCTCCTACTTCCTAAGCAGTGAGAGGAAGGGGCTGCTCCTCACACCGTCTCCATACCGTGACGATCCGTTCGTGATCCCTGCCACCCTCCCATTCAATCTCTCTTCTATTAGAGATTACGCCCACATCAGACAGGTGGTGCACCAAATCGTGTCCAAGGTGGAATTTAGTCACAGAAAATTACCAGAACTGGATAACCTGGTGCATAACGAACCACATGTGAGTACACAATTTTACAAGGGCTGTTTTATTTCTTGATATGGTTTTGTGCATCTAGTTCTATCTGTTGTGGCATGTAGTGAATGATTGAGTGCTGGTTGTTAAAGCAGCAAGCCATGGCTGGGGATCTATTTGCACCAGACTTTTCAGGGTCGTGTCATTGAGATACAGGCTAATTATAAAACCCCTTTCTAATGGCTTTCTGAACATGATTTGAAGCCGGGACTAAATCTGTCATTTTCTCCTTTGTTCCCGTCTCACCTCATCTTGACACCTTACCTAATTTCTTTTCTCCTCTCCTCATGTTGAAGCCCATTTCAGTTAGCCTGTTAAAAAAACAGACTTGCAGTGACTGTTCTCATCCCTCCTGATTGGCTGATGAAGGAGGAAATGGCTTCCAATGTAATCAATATGTCAGTGGAGCATAAGACTCGGATTAATTGGGTCTGGTTTAATCAGAGTGGGGTGGTGATGCATGTCCTCTGGCACACTCACACAACACAATCACACGGGATTTTATGTCAGACAAAGGGGAGAGGAAATGCTGTAGTGAAAGTTGGCACTTTACACCTTCCTACCTAAGAATCTCACACAACACACACATGCAGAGTGGGAAATAAATTGCCTACAGGCATTTCTTTGATTTCAAATTTTGGAAAATTGTTTTACAAATATGATCATATTACTTTTAGACTTTCCATCTTATTTTAATGATGTCACAATGGAGTTCTCACCATATTGTCTTTAGATTTTTAGTATTTTACAGTATTTTGAATGATTAGATAATTTAAGATATTTTATGCATAAATATAATATTTGTAAAATATGACGAATATGTATAACAAAACATGGCTTATCATTATTAGCTCATCATGATAACATTACTACCACTCTCTTGCTGTTCTCTCCCCATCACAGTTGTTCTCTGTGATCCCGCGACACTTCCTACCAGGTCTTAAGAACCCCTGCTGGTATGAGCAGCTGCAGGGGAATGTTAGTGCCAATCCGTACCAGAAGAACCTATACGCCCGCTATTCACGACAGTCACACGCTGTCTTTGATTTCCTGAGGCGGTCATTCCGGAAACACCTGCAGTTGCACAAGGGGAAGTTCTACCGGATCCGCTGCCTGCCATACTTCTATATCATCGGGCAGCCAAAATGTGGCACTACTGACCTGTACGACCGGCTTCGGCTGCACCCAGATGTGCGGGTCACAACACTTAAGGAGCCACACTGGTGGACCCGTAAGAGATTTGGTGAGGGAGGATAACTTGTCTTAACTTTGTATTATATCATAGAGCACTCTTTCAGAATATTACAGAATAGATTATTTTGCATCATATACAGACAGAATGAAAAGGCAGATGGATTAACTGAAGGTGAAAGAGAAGAAAAATAATACAAGCAAAAACCCGATACACAACTCGTTTTCTCTTATCGTATGCCTCCTTTTTGCTTTAAATTTTCTTATTTTTTGTCTGCTTTGTCTACCTATTCATTTTGTCTATATATAATATAAAATATTTAAACATTTATTAGCAGACTTCAGTCATGCAATTTACTGTGTGGGATGTATACTTTACAGAATGATAGATGGACTGCTTGTGAAAGGCTAGGCTTTTGCTTTTGGATCATTAAAAGTTGTCATGTAGAGTTGGGTGTGCTTATTGGGGCTGTTCATGGGATTAAATGGGTGTGCTCAGTGGGGCTGCTCATGGGATTAAATGGGTGTGCTCAGTGGGGCTGCTCATGGGATTAAATGGGTGTGCTCAGTGGGGCTGCTCATGGGATTAAATGGGTGTGCTCAGTGGGGCTGCTCATGGGATTAAATGGGTGTGCTCAGTGGGGCTGCTCATGGGATTAAATGGGTGTGCTCAGTGGGGCTGCTCATGGGATTAAATGGGTGTGCTCAGTGGGGCTGCTCATGGAATTAAATGGGTGTGCTCAGTGGGGCTGCTCATGGGATTAAATGGGTGTGCTCGTTGGGGCTGCTCATGGGATTAAGCCATGCCACTGTTTTTTAGGCTTTTCACATCTGATTCGCATCTGATGTCACAGTCGGTGAGTTCACCTCTGCTCCGCAGGATCCCTTAGCCCGATCATTCAGATTGGTTCTGATCAGAATCCATCTGCTATGTCCTGAGCATCACCTCTCTCTGTCTTCCTTTCCCTTTCTCTCTCTGATCATTTCTCCTTTCCTCAAGGCTTTCTTAAATTCCTAGTAAAGAGTTTGATCTTTCTGAAGTTAAGCAAAGAGAGCAAGAGTGTGAGAGTGCATGCGGTCACAGCGAAATGTGGGACCACTGATTTATGGTAACATGCCATGCACTGTAAAACTGATATTTATTGGCTCACAAACTCTTTCAAAGTGCTCTTTAACAGTATAATTTAACTTAATTGGAAACTGTTACATCTTAGGAAAACGTCCTGATTGCGTCTAATTTTAATTTCTTGGATTCAAAGCATGTATCTTTGGAAGCCCACAATTGTCACAAGTTCCTCTATTGTATTTCCAAGAATAAATATAGGATTCAAAAACTTGGACTAAACTAGTCAATGTATTCTGTTTTTCTTTAAAGACACGAATGAACCAAACAATTACATAAAGAGGAAATGAAGGCCAAAAAGAAAAATGCAACTTTAATTTGTTCAATTTTTAAAACTTTCAACTTTAATGAGTTCATATTCCATTGCATAAATGTATTTAAAACCATGGAAAAAGCTGAGAAACAAAACTTCTGAACATTATTTATAAAACAAATAAACAAAACTTATAATTGATGGCGTAATACAGTGATTTATTTGGATGGATGTTCAGATGTGGAGTGATGTAATGGATGGAATGATGCTGGACTTTGTGAGGGATTTTGCTAGCAGCGTTCATATCTGACAAAGTGACATGAAGGCGCCAACAGGTCCTTTGGTGTCTGGCTGCCTCCCAAAAACGTTTACTCTTTTCTGTCTCTCTCTGTCTCCAAACAAAATCCATTGTTTTATATCTCCCTCCGTCTGTCTTCCAAATAACATCCAGTCTTTTCTCTCTCTCTCTGGCTGTCTCCCAACAACATAAAATATTTTCTGTCTCTTTTTGTTTTTCCTTGTCTGTCTCCCACCCCAAACATCCAGGTTTTTCTATATTTCTCTGTTTCTCTCTCCCAAAACGTCCAGTTTCTCAATTTCTCTCCCTAAACACCCAGTCTTTTCAATCTCTCTGTCTCTGTCTTGCAGCATCCAATATTTTGTCTCTGTCCATTTCCAATAACATCCAGTCTTTTCTCTTTCTGTCTCTGTCTATTTCTGTCTCTCTATCTCCTAACATCCAGTCTTCTATCTCTCTTCCTACTCTTTCTTTCCAATTTCTCATTCTCCAATGTTCTCATCACTCCATCATATTGAACTTTAAATTTTTTCGATTTCTTGTTATTTCTACCTTTTCATCCCTCACTGTCTGATGTTGCATTTATATCACTCTCTTGTCTACCTCTCTTGTCCTTCTCTATATTACATACACACCCCTCCCTCTTTTCTGTCTGCCTTTCTCTCTGTCTCTCTCTCTTGCACTCTCTGCATCTCTTTTATGTGTTGTTAAAAGTGATTACAGATCCCCAGTCATAATGGACAGATCGAGTCCCTGGCTTTAGCCCTGCACCCTGCTGACAGCGCTTCCTGCTCCAGCACGCCTCTTCTGGCAGAAGATACTACTCACTGCTTTCCTTTTCCCATCCACTATCCCACAAAATCAGTTCTAAATAGCTTCATTCATATTTATTCATTGTAGCAAAGGAGAGAATGATTGAGTGAGTGAGACAGTAAGTGACAAAGAGTGGAAAAGAAAGGGGGGGTGTGTGTTTGTGTCTGGGTGTGTGAGGAAATTACGCACCTGTGTCCAAATTCACAGCAATTTGCCATCTGGCCATGCAGCGCTTGAGTCATCAGCACTAGGTTGCCAGCCCCCTGCAGTGCTCATGCACACCGCAGCTTACTAACCTAGCAGTGTGGAGGAGCAGCTACTGCACACAAGAGACTATCCCGCACCACCTGCAGCACCCACCCACCTGTGCCACTGCCAAGCTGCCACCACCGCTGGAGTTGTCTGTTTATGTTCTACTACACTGAGTGTATGCAGCTAGCCAAAGTCTGGAAAGAGACCACTGTGCCTTTTTGAGATAGTGTAGGCAGAGAAGCATACACACTGTGAGTGCACACACGTGCAAACACACACATATGTAAAGACATACACACACAAATGCTTTATCTGAGCACCCATAACACACACAGTGAGCAGACATAACACACACACATTGTGTACACACAGTCTTATTATGTGGAATGTAGAATGTAGTACACATTCCATTCCCTCAGTCCCTTTTGGTGGATTTTCTTTTTTCTATTTTTGAAGTCTTTGACTTCTTGTCTTTTATGTTTGTTTTTTTCTATTCTATGTGTGTGTGAACAGTTGCTGCTTATTTGCGTATTTGTGAAGGTGTGTGTATGGAAGTAGTTATGCTGGAATATGTGGGTGGATGTAGGCACTAATCAATCTAGGAGAGAGTGTCCCAGATAGACCAGTGTCTTCCTCAGTGTGACACAGGGTACATTTCTTGTAATGGATAAGGTTAGGTATTTGGTACTATATTTTCTGAACTGGTGTTAATGACAATGGTTGTTTGCCAGTCAGTTTATAAAGCATAAATGTCTACTGCGTAGTCTCAGTAAGTCTTTGATCAGATGTCTGATATCAAATGTGAGAGATTAGCTAAGTCTGTAAACCACACACACACACACACACACACACACACACACACACACACATTTAGGTATAAGACAAACATTGTGGGAGAGCCTTGTTCCTCCTGGTTTCTTCTTTTCTAAAATCAACACTTTGTCCAGAAGTGTATGCATCGAAAGTTGAGTCAGACAGAGAGGCAAGATATTAGATATGAAAGAGTCAGAAAGAAAAATTAGTTGGAAAAAGAAGGAACAGAATGAGAATTTAAGGGAAAAATTTCAGATGGAAGGAATTTAAATGAATAAATCCTATAATCCCAAAATACTGGCAAACCTCTTACCTATCTGAAAACATTTTTTTTCTGATTTCCTGACTTTTCTGTATTTTTAGTTTTTTGTTCTTTCGCTTGTTTAGTTTACTGAATGTCCAATGGAATAGTTTTAATGGAAAGTTCTCATCCTCTCAGGAGAAACTCTCCCACAAGAGCAAAGGAAATACTTATAAATGTGATTTGAGAAAAAAAACTAAGGACTGAACATTTTCTAAATGACAAAATAACCTCTTCTGTTATTTTACATACATGCAATGATAATGTGTGCAGGGTTCTAAGATCTTCACCTCTCACACACTGCTCTCTCTGCTCTCTCCACCCCAGGTATAATTCGCCCCAGTGAGGGTCTTCATGCCCGCTATCCAGTGGAAGACTACCTGGACCTTTTTGACCTACCTGCCCATCAGATTCAGGACCAGCTGTTGGCAAACATCACTGGAGGCTCTGCTCAGTCTACTATCATTATTGGTAACACATCTCTGCTCTGTTAGACCATCTCCCATCACTACATCTAGCAGACAGCCGACTCAGTCTGGTCAACAGCTCATGTAAAAGGCACTTTAATTGTGAAAAAGCACCTCTGCTGAACACCTGGCCTTTATTTCCTTATATTTTAGGCCAGGTTAGATATAACTACTACAGAAGAGTATTTTTTATCTCAAAGAAAGTGTGTTGATGTGCAGTAAAATCTTACAATCTTCTGACTCTTCTACACAAGATTTTTCTAATCATGATGTGTTCACTAGAATGATTTTGAATTGCGCTGTCTGAATTGTACTTTAATGCAAATTGCAAAGCTTTATCTTCTAATCAGATATTAAATTAGAATTTGGTTGTCAGCCAGTGTGTTTTGAGTGAACTGTTTCTCAACAGCATCCTGTGAATTTGATTGTATCTTGTATGATTACTGATATAATCTGACCTCTATGCTCCATGGGTGTCATCATGAGTACAGGGTAATGCCTTTCTTCTTTTCTTAGCATGGTTTCTCTTGCAACATTCTGCACCATTTTCCCTAACATACCTGAAACAGCAGTGACTATTAAATAGAATAGAAAACTATTAGGATAGGCACACCACTAACAGAAATTCACATACTGTTTGTTACACTTCTGAGTTTGAGTTGTTTGCGTTATGTATTTCAGTTATAAATCAATTTCTGTTTTCAACTACTAAAACCATTAATAGAGTTTCAGAACCGGTGTAGTGATGACTGACTTTCCTTTTTAATGTTTGCTATGCTTTGTCAAAGTAGAATGATATTCAAATATGAACAGACTGTAAAACTAGTAACACTCCTTGCTTTTTATCTCTATTGATAGTATTTTGTGCATACTAGACACTTTTTTAGAAACCTTTCTATAGATTCTAATTCTGTAGATACCACTTGTATGAGTAAAGTTATGAGTAGTTCATCTGTTCCCATGAATAATTCATGTTAGCCATGCTGTGTCTGACATCACAGCAATGCCACTATATCAGTGCTAATGCTTGGCTGAGAAAGGCAGGCGTGTGGTGGTCCTATAGTCTGATGGTCAAAAACTGAACTCTGATCAATGGGGTAGCTGCTATTAAACTGGGTATACAGTATTACTATAAGATACAGCATGTAACTATAGGATTGTAAAATAAAAATGGATCTACCCAATAAAGACATTAGTGTCTGTAGGTGCTAAAGGTTCTGCACAAAAGTGGGAGAAAATTGAAGCACAGAGTGGAGAGACAGGAAGGCCAGTTATGCTAGGGGAGCCCAGGGGACTAGAAGGATTACAGCAGCTCTAAGGTAAACATGAAGCCAGAAAAGGAGATGACTCTGAGAACTATGGAAAGAGGCTAAGAAATGTGCACAACCACAGTCCCAGCCTTCACAACAGGAGCGAGCCAGGGATAGACATAGAGCATGTGGCCAGGTCAATGGGGCAGGAGCAGTTGAGCCTGGTGTGAGCGGAGTGGCAGAGTGTGGGCGGAGCTAAGTTTAGACAAGAGCAGGGTGGAGACTCCTGTGGGCAGTATGTTTTGTATTAGTGTCATTGTCTCATGACCGTGTTACAGTGAGAATTACTTGTTACAAACAGAATGTTACAATTCAGCTGAAAACAACTTGCTGTATAAGGTAATGTTACATAAAGGATGTGAATTATATATGGTACTTGTGAATAGCAATGGAACAATATAGTAATTTAATAATTATTCCACATTTACACTTTTAGAGACTATAGTAGAATTAACATAGAGATGTAACTAATAATGGAGAAAGACTCAAAAGTTACTGAATAGTTAAAGAGCTTCTGCTAAAAATTGTATTTTCAGTCAGGGAACATAATATCCCATATATATATATATATATATATATATATATATATATATATATATATATATATATATATATATCTCATGGCAGGGTTTCTATGTTACACTGACAGAGAGTATCTGTTTGGGTTGAGTTAAAAATCCCAATTTCCTGTTCCTGTTTACCCTCCTGCACCTCCTTGTGACTCTGCAGTGACTCTCCATATCATACCTGTGTATCCTCCTCCTGAAAGACAGCTGTCAGGAAGAGGAACGTTAGGGTGTATTAATATGCAGCATGTGTTCTTTTTTTTTTAATTTTATTTTTTAGGAAACACAAAACAGGAAGTGGTTATGGGTAGTAATGACTGAGGAAACAAGAAACATGCATCACTGGGGATGTGGGGCAGCCTGGGAGAGAACTAAAGGCACTCTTGTGAGAACAAGTGTGTGATGAGATTGCTTGTTCTCAGTGTTTTCACAGCAATATCCTTTCTGTAGCAGTTTAACTTAGCCGTATCAAATTCAGTAAGTTTGAGGAGGGGAATTTCCAAACTAAGATTGATTCTGGTCTTCCAAAACCAGAGTTGGTCACCCCTGGCCTGTAGTGGTCTGTGGATAACCTACTGTAGTTCCTCTCTCTTATTGATCATGATGTAGCACATGCACACACCAAACTTCCTGACTTTTGAACCTAGTCATCACAGAAACCACAGAGCTTGTGGCACTGAAGTGCTAGCACTTGTGTTGTGCAAATATTATCAGTAAGATTCTCAGGTTTAAAAGTTTTGGTTTTAAACATAAAAGTAAAAAAGTAGTGAGAGGTACTTCACTTTTTTCACTTTCATTCATTCATTCTAATACTAGCTAATGCTGAACTAATGGACAAAGCCAGTTGCTGGAATAAAATCCTGGGGAAGAGCTTTAATTTTTTTAATTTTCAGTCTTTTGGGAACCTGATCCTAGATCAGCTTTATTTTATCTCACAATATTATGATGGTCCTGGATGTGTCAGCATCTCCCTATGTGACTACTGATTAGGATTACATATATTACAAATGCCGAATTGTTTTCATTTGATGTAAATTAAGCAATTAACGTAGAAAGAATGTTTAGGAAAATAGAGGATGCCTTATTAATAATGAATTTGGATGTATAACATTTATTATATGATACTGTGCTGTGTAGAGCTGGAAACATCTCTAGTATGATTCACCTTCTGAAAAAAAGAATGTGTTATTTAGCTTCTGGCTCAGAGCCGTTCACAAACAACCTTGTTTTGACATGATAATATCTAACTGCTGAGTTGTGTGCAAGATAGAGATGAACCCAGTGATAAGTGGTTAACAGTCTGAAATTGTGCATGTGTCACAGTCATGCATTTTTGTGTGAAGATAGAAACTTTATCACAAGTCACTTCAAGTCACTAAAAAATATATTGAAACAAGATTTTCTAGCATTGAATCCCTAAAAGTATATATTATGTATTAAATCATTTGTACATGTTTACAGATCAAATATGTACATGTAGATATGTATGAGATCTGTGTTATTAGACTGAATCACTTTAGTTCTCCTTTTAATGACTTTCTATAATTGGCAGGTGAGGCTAGTGCATCCACTATGTGGGACAACAACGCATGGGCCTATTTCTATGACAACTCCACAGAGGCAGAGCCTCCCTTTCTGATCCAGGATTTCATTCACGCGCTCCAGCCAGAAGCACAGTTCATCGCCATTCTGAGAGACCCTGTTGAAAGGTCAGAGGTCAAATGTTAAATGAAGCTCCTAATTCAGTGTAGAAAAATTTGGCAGGACAAAACCATTGTAATGCAGGTAGTGGCAGGAGTGCGATGGTATGGTCCCAGGCAGACTCAGGACCTTCAGCTGTCATGCTGCTGTGCTTTGGAGGAAACACACTCAAGTGAGTGTGAGCTAAAATGACCCTTTGAGAAACTGAGCTGCTAATTAGCAGCAAAGCAGTTCTATAAATAATGTTTGTATAGATCAGGATTTTTACCTCCAATTCTGAGGTCCCTGTGCCCTGCACAGTTTCAGGTTTTCCCTGCATGAGTACATTTGGTCCAGCTCATGATAGGCTTGATGATGAAATGGTGTCCTGGAATAGGTGTACTAAAGCAGGCAAAACTTTAAACTGTGCAGGGCAGTGGGATTCCAGTGAAGGAATTCATATGCGCATTCTAAGTACACAATATTCTTATGTTCATTTATTATTATTCCTTAATTATTTCTTAAATGATCTGTGCCATGGTGCCATGTGTCTCTATTGAAGAACACGCTAAGGTTAAGAGATAATAACATTCCCTGAGCTGAAGCCTCTGAGATCTCATCCACTCATTCCCTATCCATCTCCCTTCTCTCCTTCTCTCCTTCTCCTCCTCTCTCTTCAAGTCTGACCTCTCTCCAGTGTAGTTAGACTCACCAGTGTTAGTCTAGTATCCTTATGTTAGAAAACTGACCTGAAGATAATCTTGTGTGATGACAAACTCGAGTGGAATACCCTGCTATAGCTAACTATTAAAACATCTGGTACCACCTTAGTTTACTTATAGTTTTTTAATGTACAAATTATTCTTGCAAGTCATAATAGTGTATAGCAGTTTGTAAAAAGGGCACAATCAAGCATGTCAGATTCTTCTTAGAGAGTTGGTACTTTATTTGGCGTTCTGCTGTTCAGTACTTGGAGTGGATGCATTAGTCGTGAACCCCTAACAGTGTGGTTTAATCCAAGACTGAGTCTGGATCACACACCAGCCAGTGGCCAGTGCATAAAGTGACAAAAGAGTCTATGTGCAAAGATGTTTCCAATAAAAAGTGTTATGTATGTAAAGTAGAATAAGAATATATGTAAAAAGAAAAATGTAGTCTTTTTAACTTTTTTTTTTTTTTTTTTTTTTTTTTTACAGATTGTACTCTGATTATCTCTACTTTGGGATGTCCAACAAGTCTTCAGAGGATTTCCATGAGAAGGTGTGGGAATCACTGCAGCTGTTTGATGCATGTCTGCAGGATTTCAGCATTCGGGCATGTGTCTATAACAGCACATTCAACAACGCTATGCCTGTGAGTAGCACATGACACACACAGCCACACACACTGACACACACACAGATCTGCAGTGACAGACAAGGGGAAACATCAAGGAGAAATGTTTTGACAGGTCAAAAGGATTCAGTAATTAGCGTCATAAATGCAACCTCAATGATGAGACAGAGAATGACAGAGAATGAATCTTGTGTGTGTGTTAGGAAAAGAGAAAGAAAAAAAGAATGGAATATGCCCAGGATCCAGCCGTTGAGCTCACAATAAACACCCTGGTGAATCGCTCAGCTCCTGAGCTGGAAGGACTATTGGGTCCTTGTGGCCTCCTTGAGAAGCTCTGCCCTGGGCTTTGGTCTTAATATGAATCACATTCTCTTAAGGAAATCTCTGTTCACTCTGCCTAAAAATGACTCATAAAATGCACAGTCCAAAAATAAATAATAGACTTGTTATAGTTATAAAAAAGAAACTCCTTTGAGCTGACAACCATATTTTTCTCCACATTTAACACAACAGCTCACATAATGATGGCTAATATAGTGTAGTTTGTTATTGATCTTGGGGAGCTAAAGCATCGATCAGTGAAATGCATTAGTGGAGAGCTTTCAAGTAATTGGAAAACTGGAAAAACTGACTAGTCTGGATGGGTGAAGTGTTACTTAAGGCTGACTTGTTTTTGCACGGTTGTGCATGTAACTGAACAGCCAGGGGACTTCAGAGTCCTGGTCAGAGAGGCGGAGTCTGCCAGCCGGGTTGCAGTGTCAAAGTGGCTGGAAATCAATGGGTAATTATTGTACAGAAATGGGTGTATTACTTGGAAATCTACAGACTGTAGATTGCAGGTATTAAAATGTTATTGTGCAATATAGAGGTGTTGGGAAGAACCTGATGGGTGTACATCCAATAATACTCATCTGTGGGTTATGGATTTAAGAAAGCAAATAGCCTAAAAACTTGCGTAAGGGTGTGCATCACACTTTGTGTGTGACATACCAATGCTAAGTGTATGATGGCTTGCTCATCCTCTCTCTCTCATAGGTACGGCTGCAGGTGGGGCTGTATATCATGTACATCCTGGATTGGTTGTCCGTGTTTGGTAGGGATCAGCTCCTTGTTCTCAGACTAGAAGACCATGCTGCAGACAGGAAAGTCTCCATGCACAAAGTCTTTCAGTTCCTTCATTTGGGTATGGAGCTCAATTACATGCACTGGCATACATGTGCACACACACACACACACACACACACACACACACACACACACACACACACACACACGTGATGTGTTGATGGAGAACAATTGGGTTCATGAGCCAGCTCCTTTATGTGAACAATGGGAGGCAGATCCTGAGATTTGTTTTCTTAGCTACAGGCACTTTGTGCAATGACTGAATGTTGTGTTAATGTGTGTTGGGCAACCAATCACAGGTGATGACAAACAGGGATCATACCATCAGGTTAATGGGGGGTTGACTATCTCCAGAAATGAGGAGCACACAAACAGCAGAAAACAAGATGAATGATAGTCGCAAAATGTCCATTATACATGTGTATTTGTGTTTTTACATTAATGTTTTTCTAGCAAACAAAGTTATGATATTATGTTGGAAATTATGGAATAATGGAAATTATAGTGTTTGCATATATTTATTCAATGTAATTATACTAATCACAGCAAATTGGTCAAACCACTGCTAATTGTGGCTGAAATACAAAATAGTAGTATTAAATGAATAGCAGAAGTAGTATTAAATTAATAGCTGTTTGGGAGTCAAAAGAGCTGGCTATTTTTGCTGAGGTAAGCCAAATTGTCTTACTAAAAAGAGCTGGAATTCCCATCACTTACTCACACACAAAGCCTTTTTGTTATTGATCGTACTAGAGGTACTGTATATTTCCCCCTTAATTTTTGTGTATTTACACACTTCAACCAATAGGGGACAGCACAGCCTTACCATAGTGTTCACCATAAGTGTGTGTGTGTGTGTGTGTGTGTTTCTCTCTCACAGGGCCTCTATCAGAGCAGAAAGAGGCTGAAATCACTAAGCGTCCAGCATCTAACACACGGAAGCTAGCAGATAAGAATCTGGGCCCAATGCTTCCACTCACGCGAGAGATCCTTACCAACTTTTATGCCCCTTTCAACAGGAAACTCGCAACTGTGCTCCACGATGACTCTTTTCTCTGGAACAAAAATTCTTCACACACTTAATAGACATGACATAACCTCATAAAAACCACTGCCTCCAATATCAAACAAAGTCTCTTCAGTGTAATCAAATCTGCCTCTCTGAGAAACAGTCAATTCCCTAGGGGAAACTTATAATGTAAATAAAATTATTATTTTTTTATGTTATGGGGCAGGTTTGACCGAGACAAAGGTTCAGTGTTTGCTATGAGATTTTTTGATGGGGTTGATTTTTATATCCACTTGACACCTGCATATTTAAGGAATATAAGTGAAAGAAACACTTTTTGACATCCTTTTTACTGGATGATATTTGAGACAAAAAAAGGGAAACACAAGGGTAGTGAGAAGATTGCTCACTTCTCACCACTTGTATTGCATGTACTAGTCTTCCAGACACAGGCAATGGGTAACAATCAACAGTGTTTTTGCAACTCAGTTCTCAGGGACCCATAAAAAATACACTTCCCAGTTGCCTGTAAGCAATGTTCTTGTTGTCTTGCTCCAAGTGTGATGGGAGCTGGATTAGTGCAAAAACATGAACTGACTCAGGCCCCTGAGATCTGGATTAGAAAACACTGCATCAGATCAGTAATGTAGTTTCTTTGCAGTCTAGCACTCAGACATGCCCTGAACTATTTTGTGCTTTCTCCATTCTAGGACAGTGGACCCAGCTCTTGAAGGACTTGATAATTAGGTGATGAGCTGAATCAGGTGTGAATGGGAAAGAACACCAAAATGAGCAGTGCATCTCTGAACTGAGAACCACAGAATTGTCTTTTGTCTGTGTTGAGGATAGTTATTCCTCTGTGTTCTTCATAGGCTAGAACTATGTTTTATCCACACAGAAGACCTTGACACATTACTGAGTGCATTTCATGTATGCTCAAAGCTGAAAATTCACTTAGATATCCAGTAAAAATATCATTCCTGTAAAAATCAGCCAAGTCATTTACTCAGCAATACTATCGTCAGCATTTAGAACATACATTTTATTATCTAAATATTTTTTACATTTTGTCCTGTTAAAAATGTTGATGGACTAATTTTACATGTAAAATGACATTGATGGGCTAATTTTACATGTAAAAACACTCAGTATTGTTTATAACTATCCAAAATTCCTGTTGAATCATGGCCTATAATACAATGAAATAAGAAAGTTTGTGGTGCTTTCTCTGGCATTTTCATTGTATGCACATGTGGTCTGCTCCAACTTATAGTAATGACAAACTCATCAGCTTGTAATAGAGTACATTTATACAGTAAATTCACTAATGTTTCACATATGCAAAAGGTGATGGAAAAAATATTTATTTATGCAATCAATTTTTAGAGAAAAAAAAATAACTGTGATACTTGGGTTTAACTGAGGATAAATCATAATCAAATACAAATGTTAATTTTGTATTAGCGCAAACAAAGCAATCAAAATCAATTCAAATGTTATGAAACAAATTCAAATTGTTAAAGTTGATTTGTGAAATTAAGAATTATATATCTCCATTAAATTGTATGTACTTTTTCTATCAGACGGAAGGTAAGATTCTTGTTTTGGGTGTGTGTTAGTCACAAGGTTCAGTGTTACGTAGAACTAAGAAGCGTATACAGCGTTGCCATAGAATGTAATTTGCTGTCCTTAAGGATGCTATAAATACCATGTGTAGACTATTATGCAACTTTCGGCTTTGGAAAGTGTAACGAATTGATTATTTCTTAATTTAGCCAGGTGTGATTTTAGTATTTTTCCACTAGGAGACAGGCTTGCACTATGATTATTTCAAAACTAATCCTCTGCAGTCAAAGACGACGACAGAGATTTAACAACTGAGGTCGCTTCATTCTGTAAGGCATATGCTTGAGTGTCTTGCTTTACTAGCTGGGGCTAAAGGCATTATGCAACTTTATACTGAATTAGAAGCTCCCTAACAACCCATGTCTCTAGGTTTCAAGTAGATCTTTTCTCAGTAAGATCTAAGTCGTAATAAATGGTTAATTGGGGGTAGATCACACTTATGGTACTAGTACCCTGCATCGTGGTGAGTTAAAAGAAAGATCTACCAACAACTGGTAGAGTTGTTAATGATTAAAACACAATAACCATGCTAACTTAATTAGCAACGTAACAGCGATGATCGATCCTATTGCTAATAGTTAAAACTGAAAATTTTGTATCGGTTACAGTTACGAAGTAAATGCACCATTAATCCGCACAGCCCCTGAAGGCTCGCGTCGATCTGATCCTGATGGCTCTCGGATCAGGAAATGATTTTTTAAAGCGCTGTGCAATGTAGCCCTGCTTGCTACGATTTGGTACAGTCAGAGATTAATCCACTGCCATCTTTTTGCACGGTTATTTAACTTTCAACGAAGGTGAAATGAAAGATGTGCAAAGCCTCGCTAAATAAAGCCATCATCCGCGAGCCCGTGGACGGCTCCATGCAATCTTCCGTTAACATTTTCTTTTGGGAAAACTCGGTTCACGGACTTTTCGTCACAATGCCCTTTAGTGAATTCATTAGCCATCTTCCCATCCCTCATTAGCGTCCTTTATTAGCATCCTCCCTCGAAACAGGGCTATTTGTAAATGGGGGACGCTATTATCGTTCAGACCTCGAATTTTTTTAGAGACTCAAAAGAATTGCCGTTATTGTAGAGGAAACTTTATAACATTTTTCTTACTTTTTTGTACATTCAGCTAACGTGGCTACGTCTGGGAGTTTATACGAGCTTTCAAGTGAAAACCTGATCAAATTCCGGGGCGTTTCTAGGATCTGAAAACATATGGAGCTCAGCACAGGACATCTGTTTCTACTAAGGACGTCCAAAGATATCTTCCCCCCAAATAATTGTTTTCTAAAAAGTATCTTTTGATATTTATTGGAAAAATTTTCAGGCTATTTGAAGATCAAAGTTTAAGACCTTTCGCAGCATAGATCAAGTACTGTACAAATTATACAAATTATACTAATTAGAATAAATTTTATTCGCCAGTACTTGTCCGATACAATAATTTACATGATAAAGCTGCTCTTACATGACGGGACAGGGGTGCACTAACATTACTGACAGCTATGGAATAAGTGCACAAGGTTTGATGCAAGAACAACACAATTTTCAGTATGTACATAGTAACGTTAGGGATAAATGTACAGTTTACAGGGTAAGGGGTCAATTTACAGTAAAAACGTTTCTATGTGCAAAGTGTATTCAATTTGACATGTAGTGAAATGTAAGTTGCCATTATGTAAACATTGTGTGAGGTACTTCAATTGTGATATCAGTTTAGTGTTTTATAACCACTACTTTCAGGGATGGGTGGCAAACAGTTGAGGCAAAACTATTCTCACATTCCACAAACAAACACAATCATTCCTTGTAACAGCATCTTGCACAATAATATCTTATGAAAATGTGCATTTTGGGCATTGAATCCTTTATATTAATATAATCTACATTTAAATACATTACTAACTATAGGTTAGGCAATCAGAAGCTTTTTGCACAGAACAGCAGCACAGAACATAAATAGTAGATCATTTGTGTTAAAGAGGTACACTGCATTATTGGAATGTTTATATTATGGTTTAAAGAATAATCATAAGCTCAACTATTTGTCATATTTGTTTGAATAGCCATATTCAGTGACATAATAATATAATAGGTAGTAAGATAGCTCTAAAAAGTTAATCTGTGGTATGAAGAAATAAAAACCCTCCATAGTCAGGTTTTAGTTTTCTTTAAGAAAATGGCCCACCTTGTTAAATCTTCAAATCTGTATAAAATTAAGTTGGACTGTTGTTGACTAGATGTGTTTGATCACCCCATACTTTCTGATTACTGTTTTTTTTTTTATAAAACAGTTTTTTAAACAGTGAGCATAGATAAAAATGTAATAACTTCACCAAACAAAACATTTGGGGCTAAGCTCATATTAATCAGGGCTCAAGCCTCAAATGAAAAGCCCTAGTGATGCTACTTATTGTAAGCCCTTTCAGTTCAGGAAAAAGGTAGGTTTTAGACTGTTTATTATGAACTTCCTCATTTCTAAAATGCATTTATTTATAAAATTGCATTTACCACTTACTTTTATCATGACCACATCAATAAAAATGTAATATTTTAGACATTTAATTTTAATTTTATTAATTGAGTCAATCAAATGACTTTTTAGACCAAATAAAATCAAGTACTTTAAGAATAAATACTTGTCACGGTTGGGCAGTCATCCAGCAGGAGGGACACACCCACTCCTGCTTGGGATCACACCACACACCTGCCCCGCTCCCACTCACCTATCTATTAATTGTGTTCACCTGTTCCTGATTTCCGTTGCACATTAGCAGGGTGTCGGGTATGTGTGTGTGTGTCTGGAGCTTTTTAAAATATATTTTGGTAGTGTGGCCTCTGCTAACATTATGGCCAAAGCTGCTGTTCACAGGTGTTATAATGAAGGAAAAAGCCTGCTAAAGAAATGACAGCCAGATGGTAGGAAGCAGTTTTGGCAGTGCAAAGGTAGCACAGGTATGTTGGGTTGCCAGTGTTGCACAGAAACTTGGCTTCTATAGTCTAAACGGTATTCAAATCCCAGTCCTTTTTCCATCCTCCCTTTATCTAGGAGTCAGGTGTGATTACAAAGTGGCCATCCAGTTACATCAACTACAGTTGATTACAAATTCCAGGCATGGATTTGGATGTGAGGTCTAGATTTGACCACTGCTGGTCTAAAACCTGGACTTTTGACGTGCAAGCCATGGGTTATAGTGTTAAGATGTGTGTATGATACTTCTTTGAAAGCATATAGTACCAGGTCCACTCTTGCGCTCTTTTATAGTTACAGTGAAATATGGTGAAATTGAATTGGAAAATTTTTAGTGATGTTTAAAATGAACTCTCTCTCTCTCTCTCTCTCTCTCTCTCTCTCTCTCTCTCTCTCTCTCTCTCTCTCTCTCTCTTGCTGTCTCCCACTTTGAACTGATTTCCTGTGTTGTAAACCTGGTGGGGAAATGGGAATCCCAGGCTTCCCAGATTTGGCCTTAAAACAGCTGAAAATGTGCTGCCCAAATGTCTGCAGCACACTTCAGGGAACACTGTGGTCATGATATCAATGTACGTTTTTTAGGCATCATTTCAGGTGAGAAAGGATGGTGATGCATTTTGTCTGATCCACATGTCTGGATCACATGTTTATCAATTTGTTTTGACACAAAGTAAAACAAGGTTATTGAACTTTGGATGAAATTCAGCTGGATTTGCAAAATGTCATTAAGATGTCATCTCATAAATACTTTATAACTGTGAACAAATTGATACTTAGTGGAAAAGACCATTTCAATAAAACCTTAATGTATTAGGTAAAATTCAAGCTAATGCTCATGCCGAACTGAGGTGGTATGTCTGAAAGGGGAGCACATTACATCTGCAGTCAGGAATCAACAAGACTGTACTATGCACTGCCATGTCATGTTAGGCCTGGAGGACCATGCATTTATAATACCACATAGAACGGATGAATGGTTTCAAAGTTTGTTGATGAATTAAGTCCAGTGTGGAGTGTGAAGTAGAAAAATTACTGAGGGACTCAAATAATCCCCAGAGCCAAATCTGCCCTCCCCCCTTTTCTAATCACATGCAATTAATTAAACAGTTTGTGCAGCCAGCAGACTGGTGTGTCCTCTCCCCTGTCTAGGCGGAAAATACGACTGAGTGGAAAGTCTGTGTGGGCAGGATCTCCAGCCAGTTTGTATGCTTGATCTGTTACAGCTCAGCTATGGCTGGGTATTGCCAGCTATCTCAAAATATGATGTTCATCATGATACTTAGGTCACTTTTCTAAATATCATTCCGACATCGCAGTTTGATCATTATTTTTCTATAGGTTCTTGTATGATACTGCTCTAGTAGAGACTAGCTACTGTAGACTTTACATAATTTTTGTTATCCACATAAACTGAATTATAGCAGTGGTTAAATGCACATATAAACAACAAATAAATATATAAATACAGAAATATTGATACATGGGTTCAAAGTATAAATACAATGATATATCATAGTATTTACACAGCTCTACTGGCTGCACATCGTAGGCAGATAACATCAGTCACCCCATGGTAGCATGACTCAGATGAGCTTGTTCCTGGGAAAGAATAATATCCAAAGTGTGAGGACTGGGTAAAGAACCTATATTTTCCTGGGTTTACCGTTCATCAGGTTCTCTGCTGGTACAGTAACACAATTTGTTGGTAGTCAAACAGATCTATCTGTTTATGCTGATTTATCCGTGCCCCCTCCTGACCCTATTGTATACAGGGATCTGTGTTATTTTGTCAGCTGTGATGGCTTTAGCTGCTGTAATGGATCAGAGAAGTGAACAGTAAATAGTGAAAGCAGCAGAGGAAGCCCTTCTTTCTGATTAGAAATACAGAAGTGTCTTTGCTATTCAGCACTGTTCCCCTTCATTGACTTTGTCATCCTTTACTGGAATTACCTCTGGCTCTGGTTCCATTTTCATTGGATGCCTACAGGAAAGTTTTGGTGCAGCTCCACAACAGCTTCCTAATACGACAGCTGTCAAAAGACCATTTAGTGGCACGCATAATACATGATGATTTTAGCTAGTAGTCTTAGGGTCTAGGGCTGGTCTGTATTGGCAATTGCAGTGGACAATTGGGGGAGAAACGGCAAATTAGTTACAGCTACAGGATTCAACTGCTCTTGGTCCAAGGAAATAAAAAAATCTAATTCAGTCAAGCTTTTATTTATATTTAATGTTTGGAGCCTAAAAAGTCCCCTCCCCACACATGCACACAAGAGATATCACTGTTGTGTGCGTGTGTGGGGAGGGGACTTTTTAGGCTCCAAAAATGACATTTTCATATGTTTCTCGCTAAGTCTGAGTTTTGGCACAATACACCTTCAGTTTTTAATTTTCCACCAGGACCAGGAGCACCTCTAATCTCATCCTTCATTTTAATGTGATCTCACTCTTTGCTTAAGGGAGGATGCAGTGACAGTTCATTATGCAATCCTGCTATGATAGGCATTTCCCAGTCCAATAGGGGCCACAGCAGTACACAGTTTACTGTTCTTGCCAGTCTAATACACCTGATGTAATCCTTCTAAAGATGATAATTAGTATGTAATGAACCCTTTGTTTCTACATATGTCAGCCTGGAGACTCTTAACTGTAGACTGCTCTATTCACCTAATGATATCCTGTTGATTCGAGTCTTCGTAGTAAGATTATCTGAAATTTGTGTAATCTATCCTAGCATAATATGTTGAATGAAGGTTTGACCATCTAGATTTGTGTCTAGATAGTTTCTGATTCAGTTTTATATTATATTTGATAGATTTACAGCTAAGGTTTATGTGATTTATGATTCTTTAAGGTTAAGGTTTATGATTCTTTTGAATGTCTTTGGCTGTGACCTTTTCTGTGAGTTGTGCCTCTGTGAAAGCAGGCTACAAGGTCATAATGTGCTCTGAACTGAGCCTCTGAGACCCCATCCACTCCTTCCCCCATCTATCTTCTCTCCTCCTCTATTTCGCCTTCTGTTTAAGCCTGACCTCACTTCTGTGTTGTTAGACTGACTGCCTGATGTTAGACTAGCACCCTCATGCTGAATAACTGATCTGAAGATACTCCACATGTGCAAAATAAATAAATACTTTATTGATTTTCAAATTATCATGTCTCTTCATTGTTGAATTTCTAACACCTTATTCATCCTGGTCATTGTTTACAATCCACCACATGCCTGCATGTGAGATGCACTTCAAGCTTCTTAGCAGCCAAAGTACTGGGACTATTCCCAGTGGGCAGCTATTTGTCAGGGCCATTGAGAAAGCTGAAAATAGAACCCGATTTAAGTATAATATTGAAGTGTATAATGGCTCACATTATCCTTCGTGTATGTCCATCAGCCATTCATGGAAATGCCGCCTCCCCCAAGATAAACCGTAATCACAACAACAGGTAAAACATTAGTAATGAATACAAAATGGAGAAAGCATCAAAAAAGCACAAAGGAAGTGCTGAAAAGGCACGTGATAAAATAAGATACTTCAACAAGATGCAGATAATTGCATGAAACTGCACTTGTTTTGCTGTGAGAGTAAGGAAAAGATTGGTTACATTACAGAAAAGGTACATTCAGTGTTCAGAGCCTTTATTTTGTTATCTATCTTGGTAATTTCTGATTACAAGACAGCAAGTTGTGTCATATGACCAGTACTGCTTTGAAAGTCAAGTACTGTATCCATGGTATAAGTTATCCAGTTCGTCCAGTCTGGTGGTTGAGTAAAGACTATCAGCCTATTCTCTACCACTGCAATATCGCCAAACATTTCAATTAACAGTTATTGAATGTTATATAAGGAGTTATCTAAACTATTCCTGAATATAAATGTCTTTAGATTAGACATATTATGCACTATTTGGGTGGAATTTCTGCCAATTCCTGTCCAATATAGTGCACTACATACCTTCTCAAATGAGTTCCTTCACCGTATCATTAGTCTGCTCCTCAGAAAAAGTCAATTGCCCAACTGTTTCTAAAATAGAATTAAAAACACAGAGTTCCATTCATAAGATTAAACTTTAGGAATAGTGCTTATTAAATCCCTTATGAACTTATTAAAGATTGTTCTCCTTATTCAAGAATGGAGTCATGACATGCAAAAGTGTGTGTGTGTGTGTGTGTGTGTGTGTGTGTGTGTGTGGGTTGGGTGGGGGTGACCTGGGGTAGAAGTGGGCTGATCTAGGCTGAATTTATTTCCCAGTCCAACCTTGACTGCTAAGCCAGTAGTCATCACTAGGAAAAGCTGTGGACGCCAAGCTAGAGCTACAGGACTGCTTTGAGCAGACTGACTGGAGTGCGGCTGTGGATCTGGACAAGCTCACAGATGCTGTCGTGTTGTACATTAGCTTCTGAGAAGACCTAGCAGAACTCACAGGAAATTCAACAATGACAAACTGGTTCAGAACAAAATTCTGACATCTTGGACAGGATAAGGGGGATACAGGGTCCAGTACAATAGAGTCATAAATATACTGACAGCTAAAAAGAATTATTCTAAAAAGCTGTATATTACCAGCGCACATTCCTAGCTAATGACCTGGAGACAGTGTGAACAATTTATAAAGATCTTACCAACTACAAGAAATCATCCAATTCCCAGACCAGAATCAAAAATGGTTGAGGACCTTAGCATATACAAGTACAGGTTTGAAAAGTCAAATAACCAGCCATCATCTCCCACCATAGACCCATTCACCTTTCCTGTTCTTCAGCCAGCCGTAATGATCTGTGACGAGAAAGTGTAATGCTTATTCAAAAAAGATCAGGAAGGATCCAAGACTTGACATGGTATATCCATCACATCTGACCAGTTAGCACCCATCTTCACACAGATTTTCAGTAAGTCATTTGAGTTGTCTATTGTTCAATCTTACTTTAAAAAGCACATCTGTGATGATTAAAACCTTTGACAAATAGTGCTGTTCCACCTGAAGGACATTACAGACCAGCTGTTGGACCCTCACAAGTTTGCGTTTAAGGGAAACAGTTCGGTGGATTGTGTTGTCAGCATGGGTCTGCACTACATACATACCTTGACAGCCCAGATCCCTAAGCCAGGGTTTATTTTTGTGAATTTCTACTCAGTTTTCAACATTGACATTCCAAGTATTGTTCATCATAAATTGAGCCAGTTGTCTGTGCCCAGGTCCACCTGCCATTGGGTCACCAACTTCCTGACTGACAGAAAGAAGCAGGTGAGGCTGGGTAAAATCACATCCAGTACTCTTAGTACTTTTACTCCCCAAGGGTGTGCACTCTCTCCCCACTTCTACATTTCCACCAATGACCTCACCTCCATGTACTCTGTCAAGCTTCTGAAACTTGCAGATGGTATCACAGTCTTTGGCCTCATCCAGGACAATGATGAATCTTACATACGGACAGGAGGCTGACAGCCTTACACTTTAGTGTAATAACAACAGTCTAGTGCTAAACACCCTCAAGACAGTAGAAATGGTGGTGGACTTCAGAAAGAACCCTCCTCTACTGTCTCCTCACAGCGGCCACAACTGCACTGTAGAAAACACAAAATCATTCAAGTTCCTAGCCACTATCATGTAAAGACTTGAGATGGGTGTCAAATGTAACTTCCATCACAAAGAAGGCATAGCAGAGGATATACTTCCTACACAAGCTGAGGAAGTATAACCTACCCAAGGAACTGCTGTGTCAGATCTACAGAGACATCATTGAATCTATTTGCACATCCATCTCTGTCTGGTTTGGCTTTTCCACTCAGCATGACAAGTCCACACTGCAGATGAGCTGATCATTGGCACCAGCCTGCTCTCCCTCCAGAATACCTGGCACCAAAACATCCAGATACAAGAACAGTTTCTTTCTATTATCAATTAAGATAATGAACACTCACTGTAGTTGGGTGCACTGATTATCACTAACACCACTTACTCTGTCCTGCGCAAGACTGTATTTTGGGACTTTGGGCAATACTTTAACTCAGTGTTTTTGGACCTCAACACTTGTAGTAAATTCAGCACCTTGATCACTCCTCTCAGGTATTGCTGCACCCGCTTTTGTTGTTATATACTGGTATTAGTAAATATATTTTAGCTTTAAATTCTTTCTTTTGATTGGAAATTGTATAAATTATGGCTGTTGTCCTATTGTTTTATGTAAACACAGTGTCGATTATCAATTTAACAATATTTTGTGCACTATAAGGAGTATTGTAACATGGAAACATACTCCTTATGTGTTCAGCATATGTTGCCAAAAACTGTAACATAGAAACATGCTCCTTGTGTGTTCAGCATACGTGGCCAAAAAAAAAAAAAAAAAAAGATTCAGATTTGCTATAATTTATGGCCCACCTGTGTGGTACATTAAAAATAATGGTGAAAACAGTCACTAATAACCTCCACTACTGGTCTTGATGAATAGATTTATATGGTGCTTTACCTAGCTTAAGGAAGTCTTTGTATTGCTTCTTTTCTTCTCACAAAATCTAATTACTACAATCAGTCTTCTTGTTACGTTCTTCTGTTACATCAGTGTTGCCGTATATAAAGATTTTACAGCAACTGGAGCAGGACTGATTTGAAAATGCTAGCAGGGTTGCAGTACATAAGTTTAGAGTTGATTTTTTTCAGTTGCTTCAAATCATACCTAGTTCTTTCCCTGTCACAAGTAAGCACAGTTTATTTCTTAGCTCTGTATAATAATACCTTTATCTTCTTCTTGGCCTTGCTCACACTGTTTAATTCTGAAATAGTATATTTCTGACAAGTTATGTGACTTGTCATAATCAGGGTAGGAAGTACTGTTAACCTGTTGTCCCTGTGCTGTAAAAGAGAATGGTCACCTTGTTTTTTTTTAAAATCTTATTATCATCTTATGGTCCTTAAATGTTTTCTACAATACAGTAATATACATCTATATATAAAATGGCTGTGTGAAACTGTCCTGATTTTGCTCATTTGACTTGCCTGATTTTGAAAGGTGCCGTTGCAGAACTTCCTTTGTGTGAGCACAAAGGTAGAAACTGCACAGAGCTCTTTGGCAATGCACACTAGGTGGAGGGTTAGGACAGGCTGCCTGTGCCTCTCACCCAGCAGAACACGTGAGGCCAGGCCACTGCTCTGGCCAGTGTTTTACACAGTCTGTGTGTTTGCAAGCATCTCTTTGTCAAGTTCACTCATGCTTAACTTTAATAGGTGATGTAGCACGAGAGGCGTTATGGATGGTTTTTTTTCACAGTGAAAGAAGTCTTTCTGATTCTGACATGCTTATAAAGAGATAAAAGTAAGAAATATAACAATAAGGTGAATATTTCACAGCTTTGGGAATGGTCTAAACCTATACACATTGTGGATTAGTTAAAAGATCTGCTACTGTGGCACACAAACATTGAACCTCTCCTTTAAGTATAGTTTAGAGCCAGAGAGTCTAATACAAATAACCCAATTAATTTATTAATTTTTATTAACATGACAGTAATATTTATCATTTTATTAATTAAAAAAAATGTTGATTTTTGCACACATTGGTGAAAACGTTTTATGAGGATGTTCTAGTGCCTCTCTTAAAACAGAAAATATCTCTCCATGTTCTTGAGCTTGTTTTCTAATGCTTGTTCCTTGAAGGCAATAATAATATAGAAATGAATGACAAAGCTGATCTGTCTCACCCACCAGAGCTACGTAACTCATACACATGCTTTTGTCTCCAAACATGGATATCCATTTAATGAGTTGCACATGATGAAGCACATTCCTCCACTGTAAAACAGTTAGGCTTTGGAGCTCATGGGTTTCTTCAATCTGTTAGCCAAGTAACCATCAATTACATTTTTATTTGCTTAACCAAGAACATATTGAGGTTTGTCACGCAGAAAGCAGAGAGGTTCGGAGCCAATCTTCTGTGGTAGTTCATTTATATTTTTAAAATGTCTTGCCCTGAGACTTCTAGACTGAGGAAACAAGTCTGTGTTAATTTTAAATGAAGGGTTCTTGGGGAAAAAAAAATTATGCACCATGCATCACTCCTGGTATAAGATTAGGCATGATGCAATCTACTAAGGCTGGCTATGACTGGAGGAATTCCCATGGTAACTCTCCAGGGCCTCAAGCCTTCAGCATTGCTTTTGAGTATTTTAGTTTAAAACCAGGTATTGGACTTGGCTGCCATGCACAATATTTGACTTCTTTCTAGTTTTGCTATGCATGTCTCCTCAGAAGATTTTTGACGCCACAATGTGTTGTAACGTGACATTAATTTGATAGTTTCTGTGAGCTCAGTCAAAACATCAGGAAATCAGGAGTTGATCCTCCATTTTCAGCATACTGTATTCATTCTTGTACTGCAGAGCTTGCCTATAATGGCAGCCCAAAAATGTTTGTCTATTGTGGTGACTACATAATATGAATATTTCTCAAAATGTGTTACATTTCTTGAAATGTATCTTGTTTTTATCAGTATACTGTATGAGTTTTCAATATGGCCTTTGAAGAAGCTTGAATAATGACTTGGATTTTAAAAACAACACTAATGTGATTGTGTATAGAGTGATTTTAGAGTATATTAAGAACAAATACAGATTATAATAAAATCTTCCAGGAACAGTGAGACAGCACACTTTGTATGCTTCTACGTGGTGTTTAGAACTTGGTGAAAGATTTGGAATGTCAAAGAAAAAGTATGTTGTGCAACCATGCTGCCATCTAAAGGCTGCAGCATCAGTGGAGAGTGTAGCAGCAGTACATGTTTCCACTGGGCTATTCTCTGTAGTGGTCTGCTCTAATACTCAAAAAGGCACCTGTGTGTGTGGCTGCATCAGTCATGGTTTGTGTTTTGCACTCCAGACTCCAGAGACAGGTGAAATAGTCCAAAAGTCCAGAAAACAAACAAAAAACACAAATGTGTTATGCCTTTTAAAAAAGAAGATGCAAGACTTGAGTACTTTACATACTTTTTTCCCCCTCTCTCTCTTCCATTCAAGTTCACGGTGACATCTGGTCTACAGAAAAGGGAGTGGTGCAACTGGCCGCCTGGTGACAATTTTATTGGAATCTCTGGAAGGTTCAGAATAAGCCAACGAGAAGAGTAAATGTGTTAGAAGTAAATTCCTCTCTACTGGTGAAATGCAGCACTGGAAAGGTCACAGTGATGGCAGCAAGCTGGTGACTTTTATTCTTCCTTTCTTTGCTGTGCTGATGTTCCATGCATTCAAACATGAGGAACCTAATTTGCTTAATCACGTCAAGCAGAGGTGTCAGCCCCATGCCACCCTGGTGATGTGGCATGACAGCTTCGATGGCTGTGAAAGGTCAGGCAGGTGGTATGAAGGTCTATGTCAGAATGGATTGCCATGGCAGCTACAAGTACACTTCGTTTCTGATATGATGGAAAATCAAGACTATTGACAAGACTCAGGCACTGTGTTCTTGAACATGTTGGGTGACTCTCATCTGGCACCTTCTCATTCTGAAGAATTGTCCAGATGGTGTTTGCACAATGTAGCAATGTGGTAAGGGGGTGGTTACATCCTTGCCTTGTCTGGATGTGCAACCTCAGTCGGTGGTGTGGTCTTCACATTGTAGTATTGCTTAGTTTTGCTGTGCAGTGTGCGGTTGTAATGCTGCAATAGATCATGGCCTCAGGTAATATCCCATTAAGATCTCTGCTGGAGAAATATCTAAACTTGTCACTGGTGTGTTTCTCAATGACACAGGAGTAAAGTATGGGCCTATCCCTGTTTCAAGTTACCTCTTAAGAGCCTGATTCTAGTCTTTATGGTTTGTTCAGCAAGGACTGTGGATAATATGAGCTGGTAGGTGTGAGTTTAATTTTCTTTAAGCAGCACACGATGGCTCCAAGCACAGATTTGATTTTCTGAGTAAGGGTGATTTGTTTTATCAAGGATCTCTGAATATTTTGTAAGGTACTTTACCAGTAGACAGCAGGAATGTCCATGTATGGATATTCTGTAACACTGTGACCTAAGAGATTCCTTTTGGTTTTGTGGTTGGAACTGCTGACATGTCACACTCTTTTCCTCTATCTGCTCTATGACACATGCCATTCCTGACTAGCATAAGACTTTTTAGTCCTGGCCCTTCATACATTGGCCCACCTATTGAATCAGTTGTATGTTCTCCAGAATGAGTCTTTGATGGATAATTATCCTGTCTCCCATTATGAATATGCCTCCTGGCACTAACAGTATGACGTATTGGTCTGTATTGGTGTATGTTGCTGTCAAGGTATTGTCTGGGCTTACATTTTCTGATGTACCCAGTAGCCTCTAAACATGTTTGAGCTTAGAGCATCTGTTGCTCAGTGTTTTTGGACCAGCACGTACACTATTTTCTCTTCAGACAAATTATGGGTGACATCATTGGCCTGCTCCTTCACTGTTGTCTGGGACAGTGACAGTTCATGTGTCTGCCAGGTGTGTATGCAATTGTCAAGCCATAGCACTACAGCTGAAGGATGCATCTACTTTCTTGAGGAGGCTTATCACACTCATAGAGTTTGAAAACAGGAGTGTGAGTGAGTATGGTCTTCAGACTTTCCAAGGTGGCACTGTGCTAATGGTTCTGAGATGCTGGGTGAAGTTGTTATGTTCACTTTTTTGAGAATGTAATGAGCTAAATATCTTGTCATGCCAACAGTATACATAGCCCTTCTTATCATCAAGTGGTGGCATGTCTTCACGGTCCATTCCTTCAAGAGATTAAAAGACAAAACACAAGCACAAAGACAAAACACAAAGACAAAACACAACACTTCAGCTAACAAGATTTAGCAAAAAGTTGAATGAGGGATAACTAAAACCAGGTGAAGACAGTAAACTTTGGAGAGAACAGATCATGAGATGGATCAGAGACAGAAATAAAACTAAAACAACAGTCATGGACGCGATGGGAACAGTGATGCCAGAGAGGAACAACTGTGATAAGTGTTGAAAATGGATTTACCTCCCGGCTTGAAGCATGCAAGGATTCAAGCACACACCTAGGGATTCAGTTCACTTTTCTGTGATGACCAGACTGTTTACCCACTCTATTGGAACACTGACAGCTATGGCTTCACTTTTAGCTAATTCTTCTAAATTGGCCATGAGTGAGTGAGACCCAGCGCAGTGAAGACTGATTGAAACATCTCAACCTGCTCCTGTGATGGTCGGAGGTTTAAGCAGGATGTGGAGATGAGACACATTGAAACAGACATTTATTGACACACCTAACAACAATACGTAGCACTCAGGCTATATTTTCAAACACCAACAACATCCACAATAAGACAATAGACTTTTATACACGTGCGACAATGACACACAACAAGGATAAGGTGTGAAACACGAGAGGGCGAGGCAATACAGACAAACACACACACACACACACACACACAGAGATGATTGAGTGGGGCAGGGGCCATACCATGACAGAGCCCCCCCCAGCCCTAACGGGCTTTGGCCCCGAGACCAACACCAAACGGCAAGAGGACCGGACAACCTGCCTCGGGCCAGCATGAGCAGGACAGTGGGGGGAAGGACAGGGACCAGAATGATGACAGACACAGTGACGTACACACTAACAGGGATGGGCATAGACACAAAGGGGAGCAAAATAATTGGTACATTCAATGTAATCGGGACAGACATGGTGATGGGGACAGGCACATGAACAACAAACAAAGGATTGGCTAACAGTCTGGAAAAGGGGGAAGGAACCCCAGCCAGTCCCCCAGTCATCGGCTAGGTCAGAGACCAACTAGCCTGGGGGGTTGTCCTTCTCCTTATTGGCAAAATAAATGGCAAGTGTATATTGTACCCCTCTAGTGCTTCCTCAGTGTAGCAAGATGGTTATTTTTTACTTTGACATCTTCCTCTTCTGCTCCTGTGGCTATCATATACAACTGAAAATTTCCCTCCCACCTCTGCCAATTTTATTTAAGCTGGAAGTAAGTATCAACAGTTAAGGTGGCTTCATTGTGTTTCAGCTCAACTGATATGAGAGGACACTGGTTGTGTTGCAGCATGTCTTGTCTAGTGGGAGTCAGAACCTTTTCCTTTGTCTTTGTCAAAACCTATTCTGACACTATGTTGTGAACATTTGTCATAAAATGCTTGGATGTATTGAATTAAGATTGCTCCTCCAAATTTTAATTGACCTGGCCATACCCATAACTGCACAATAATGAACAGTTTCTCATAGAAAAATTCAGTTTATAAATCAATCAAATCCAGGACTTCTCAAATATGCTACTCATCAGTACTTATATTTTTTTCTGTAATTATGCCAGATTGAATCTATCATTTGAATTAATAATATCAGCAGAAATACAGTTCTAATACAATTCCTCCAGCATTCACCGTTTGTTCCTCTTTCTTGTCTCCTCTCTCCTGACTTTTGCTCACTCTGATTTGTCCTTGTCCATTTCTGTAGGTGGTTGTCCATCTTTGAACTCTGCCTGGATGTGGGTGGAAAATCAATTTCTTCCTAACTCACAAGTGTGTATATGCATGTGTGAATATGTGTGTATTACATGCTCTGCTCATACACTAAGACTGAGCTGGTACTCTGCCCACACATTCTTAGAATGAGACGCAGTAAAGCACAATCTCAATTGTTCAATACGAGTATGGAACATGCTGTTCTGGCTAGAATCAGACGCACTCTTTGGCTGTGTGAACAGCATCTCCCTCTCTCTTGCTATCTCTTTTTCTCTATCTGTCTCCTTGTCTCTCTCTCTCTCTCTCTCTCTCTCTCTCTCTCTCTCTCTTGCTCTCGCTTTCTCTCTCTCATTTGCTGTGCATCGTAAATGGCAGCAGTGGGAAGATTGGAAGACTGAACCTTGGTTTCTCTGGTGGATCTTTTTTCCCTCTTCTTTGCACCATAATTAAACTTATTTGTCTCCATGGAATGGCCCCAGGGACATCAGGCAACACCAGCAACAAGGTGAAGTCAGGAAAGCCCTATGGATTTAATCTGAAGTTACTGTAAACTGGGGTTGTTGAGATTGTTTGTGGTGTGTGTGTGTGTGTGTGTGTGTGTGTGTGTGTGTGTGTGTGTGTGTGTGTGTGTGTGTGTGTGTGTCTGTCTGTATGCGTAACATAGGAATTGGAGTCCCCAGTAGTTGCTTAGGTGATGAGTTCTGAAACTGGGCTAAAGTGGGTGTAAGCATGCCTGGGCATAACACAACATAAAAAGACACACACACACACACACACACACACACACACACACACACACACACACACACACACCCCACCACCACCACCACTTCCAACAACAACAACTTGGTACTCTTCTAATGTGTAAATTGTGTCCTTTTCTAGGCTGGTCTGGGCATGGGAACAGCCCTAGTCCGATCCTCTAGCCGAGAATGTGTTCAGGGAAACACAGGTGCAGCCATGCTCAGTGTGCTTTGGCAGACCTGAGATCAGCATGGAACACACAGGACTTCCAACAGCAAATATTTGCCAACAAAGTGAACTATGGTTCTGCTTGCAGAATATTTACTAGAATTTAGTTTGTGATACTCTAATAAATACAAAGATTTTTACACCATTAAACAGTTTTTAAAGTTTTATGTGGAGGACCTATTTATAAATGTAAATGTATGAATGCAAAGGACTATGAGAAGAATTATTCACAGGACATGAATGAGAGTAACTTAGAGAATTACTGAAGGATGCAAAGCTGAATGGAAATCAGGTTAGGGGAAGAGCATATGTCTCCATATGTCTCCCCTTTTCCCCATCCTTCATTTTGGTGTCTTCTCTGAGGAGTGAAAAGGGTAAATACTTTCAACTTTTTCCAAGAAAAAAACCCACCTACCAGCATCTAAAAAAGAGAGGGCTTCACTCAATCTGTCTGTTCTTTCATCCATGAACTCTCTTCTCTCACTCACATTCCCCCTTCCCTCCTTCTGTTGAGAAAGACAAAGAGTGAGAGAGAGAGAGAGAGAGAGAGAGAGAGAGAGAGAGAGAGAGAGAGAGAGAGAGAGAGTTCTCAAGCTGGAGTTTGCAGGGACCTCTTGGCATTTTAACCTTCATTAAGGATCTTGAGTCTGCCAAAAACTTTCTTTCCAGCTCTGGGATTTTACAGAGAGGAACAGAGAAATAAAGCAGAGGAACGGAGAAAGAAGAGCTCAGCTGCAGATGGGACTTTTCGCCACAGCTGCATTGCTCCCCGGGCCGTTCTTTGATGATGTTGTTTCTAGCAACCATAGGACACTGCCCTGCTCTTCTAGCTCTCGCACTGCTTGGCCTTTTGGGATTGCTGCCAGAGGTATGCTCAGGATACCTATCTGAGGATGAGGATTACTACATGCAGGAATTACTGAGCAGGGAACATTATTATCATATTCCTGCCCAAGAGGAAAGCCCTGTGGAAGGAGACGAGATCCGGGCAGATGACCTTCTCATTCCAGCTGCCCGTAAGAAGCCCAAAGTCAAGTCTACGTCTGGCAAACCAACCGTCAAGCAAACCGGAACCAAAGAAAACTCAGGTAACCTTCAACCTTCAGCATTTGAACAGAATAAACAGCCACAATGTTTCATGTGCACTGCAAAATAAACCTGTTTTGCAAGTTCTTGACAAGTTTTTAAAGATTTTTATAGTTTTAAGGGTTTTAAGTGTGCCTTGTAGGCAAAGCTGTAGAGCCTTAGCACTCTTTACATTTTTTTCTGTGAATTTAATCAGAATTCTAAGTTAGCTGTTCATTAAATTGTGACAAAATGGGGGTTAAAAGTAGAGCATTTGAAAAAACTAAAACAAGACCTCAGAGAAACCACTCAGAATTTATCACAAATGTACATAAATAACAGTTAAACCAGGACAGTACTAGCAGACATGAAATCATTCAGGTATCAGCAGGTATGAAATTATGTTAAGTGAAGGAGCTTGTTTTTATTTCATCTGTTGAAGTCTTTCAGACACCAGACCAAACCAAAGCCCCTCTACTGAATAAACAGATATAGTCCACCTCTTTCACAGTAAATAAAGCGTTGAATCTTACACCGACCAAAAGCTGTGAGCCAACACTCTTGGAGTTTGGACACTATTTCTCTCCCTTTAAAATTTTGAGAGTGGAACCACTCAGGTTTCTTCTCAGAGAAGAAAAATATTCATTGAACTGATTGAACTGTTTTGCTAGCACAGAAGTGCAAGATGTCTCGAGTATATTTTTTAGCTGTCAATATTTATAGGATTTATATTTATAGGATTTATAGGATTTATAGAACATACAAATAAAAAAACTTAAATAGTTTAGCTATATTTAAATTGAAACAACAACTACTGTGTGCTAAATTAAATTTTAAAAGACACAGATCAATCAGAATATTGCACAAAATTGCATTATAAATTGGAATTCTATGTTGGAAACATAAATGACTGGCCATCATCTGTCATTTTCTAAAATAAAACACCTACTAAAGTATACCTACTAAAGCATTTCAGAGAAGGCACTTTTCTGTTAATAAAATTCAGTGATTTGCATCTTACAAATTATAGTTTGTAGTTTTTTTTAATATAGTTATACTTACAATTATAGTTTAAAGAACATTTCAGTTTATTATAACATTTTAAGTGCCACATTTTAAGATTAGAATTGCTGTGATGCCCTTAGTTCCTTACCTTGCTCTCAGCTGTAGTGACAATAGTAATGCACTGGGAACACCACTTTACAGCACCAACAATTGCTGCACACTAACAAAAGCCCAAATGGTCTATTACTAACTATTACATAAACTGAAATGTAATTATTTTATTTTTGTAATAACCTACACAATTGTAGCAGTAATTGCTTCACTGTTTTATGTGATCCACTTTGTTAATACTTAAAGTGCATATATTATTCAAAGGTTAATAGTCCAATTGCTGGTTTAGGATTCTTTTTTGCCTGCCATATCCTGAGCTGGTCCTAGTTCAACACACTTACACACTTGATTTATATGAGCAGAGGTTTGCATTTATGAAACAGCTCAGAGAATGAGAGGATCTACGGTGGAGTTTTTCTCTATTTATCCAACTCTGTAGCCTTGCAGACTGACCTAAGAACAGTCATGGTAAACTAATGTTTTGTGAATACTGTCCTGGAATTGCGATGCTATTTACACATCCTACTAGCATTTACTACTATGCCGCAAATCTTTCTCTGTGAAGTCTGCAGCCCAACGGTAGCCTAATGGTTTGTACAGCATGGAGTAGGGAGTATATCAAACATAGCTGTGCTGTGACAGATCTGCTATGTGTGCATTTGAAAGTGGGACAGCGTGTGGGAATTGAAAGCAGATGTAGTGATGTGACTCACTCTTCCAGGCATAGTCACGCACATGCATGGATGGAAGAGCTGCTTGCCTGCAACAGGTGCTAAATCTGAGTTTTGAACAATGCATACTTTTCATACAGACTACACTTTTCTGGTTGGTTTTGCTTTTCTTGCTGATTGTAAGGTCCCTTACCAAGGGAAGAAGTTCTTTTCACTTTGTTGTCAAAAAGTAATTTGACCACTTCTAGTCCTAGATAAGCTAATTGCTGGGAATGCTTCATTCTACCAAAGTCTTTAAGAACCACACAGGCCTAAAATGACTTTTGAATGGCATATCCTGTACAAAGTTTTTATCTGAGGTTTGATAGATATAAATAACAGATGCATCTTTAGTTGAGAGGGTAGGATTTGTAGGCATGAGAGTCTACTAAATTATCCATCCTAAGTGAAATACATTATTAAAATCTAATAAACTGATGATTGATGGCTTTCATCTCATCTCAGAAAATGAAATCTTATTCACCATTTGGAAGGAAAAATGTATCTTAGTAGAGGAACAATTTTCAAATTGTTTATTATATGGATAGCCTCCTCATCTGTGGTTCCTAATACAATTTGTAGCTATTATAGATTGTCCTTAAAACATGTTGGATTTAAACTTCCTTATATAGACTTATCATTTACTTCCTAACATAATTTCTACAATGTCTAATTAAAACAAGCATCTGATCATACTGAATAGACCCAATTTATTATATGTAGGGGTTTCATAAGTGGATTTGTAGGTTCAGAATTAGAACAAATGGTTGCATTTATATGCCTGATTAGCAGACGATTCCAGCAACCATCCCTGCATAATCTGCATATCTGATGCTGAATTACTGCTTATCCTGAGCACCCTCTCCCAAGCACTGGCAATGAGTGGCCTCCATCTGTTCCCATTCAGATGTAATCATTCATACCGTGGTTTGCTCTACTTTGTATTTAAGGCCCCAACACCCGATTTCACCAGGGCTCCAGTGATCTCACAGCACTTCACATCTTACAGACTATAGGTTTGAGGTTAAGTGGAATTTCTTGTACTGGATTAGCAATGACCCAAATTGGTAACACGTTTTGTTTTTCTTCAATATTTGCATGTTATGCTATTTGGTCTACATTTAAACCCAATTTTCCAAAATATCAAGAAGAAAAAGACCAGACATGCATCAGTTGTCAGAGTAAAAAAAGGATAAGATTCTCTGAAATTAGCCAAGGTTTTAATTTACGAATTCCATTCATTCATGTCAACATGCTACTGAAACTCAGATGGCATCATGGCTTGACAGTGGCTGTCACCGTGATGCAGTTGTGTTTGGGCATGAAAGCACTACAGGTGCTTGTGTCATAGTGTCATAGTATCATCCAGCAAAGTTTCAGGAAGGTACTGGCAGTGCTATTGGTCCTGCAGCTTCTCCTGGAGAGATGAAGGCTTCAAGGAGAGTGGATCAGCATGTTGACCACAGAGCTGAGCAAAGTTTGTGAAGGCTGCACTTGAGGAATTAGCATTGGAACACTTTCCCAATGTGTTGTTGCCGGAAGAGCTGAGACAATGTGCAATTCACTATATCAGCCAACTTCCAAGTATCTATCACCAAAGCTTCAGAACAACTAGTATGCTGGCAATACAAAAAATTTGGCACTGCGCTAATCAATACCATGAATCCATGCCTGCAGAAAACAGGAGCTAAGACCCTTAGCATCCATTCTACAGCTAGGAAGATTGGCTACTGTTGTGGATTTGGGTCAAGTGTAGCATACATGGGAAACAGCACACTCCCCTCACTGATGCAGGCTCGTCAGTGTAGCTGCTGCAGCCATGTGTGCTCCCTTGCACTGTGAGCAGAATACCAGATGGCTGGAAGGTGATGACCATTCAATTCAAGTTAGTCACTGGCAGCAGTGTCGACATGAGAGAGAAGAAGTTGTGCTGGGAGTCTTAATCAAGTGCACAAGTTTTGGCTTACATGTATACAGGATGCATGTGTTCAGTTTGGAATTCCTCAAGGTGGCTGGGGCCATACTTGACCTCAAGGTGCTGGGTTTAAATAAGAGGCATGTGAAGCTGTCCATGGCAGAGAGTTGTGGTGGAGGCAGAGTTGGGGCATCTTGGCAGTCAATGTGAGGAAAACTAACTCTGGATGAGCTGAACATGCATTGTCAGAGTTGGTTGGTGGAACTCCAGATATGGGTGCACTCTCTGGTTGGAGGCACCACGTTTTTTTTGTGGGTGATGCTGCCAGGCTGGAAGAGCTGAACACACATCAACATTACTGGTTGTCAAAAAGTGAAATAGATGGCAACTGTGAGAATCATCGTGCCATCAAACAGCCCCTGGGTGGCACCAGTGATTCTGCTGAAGAAAAATTATGGCAACTGGTGTTTCATACCCACTCCCACACATTGACAGTGCTTTAAAGCAGCTCGCTGGCTCAGTGTGATTTAGTTAACTGGATCTGCAGAGCAGTTATTGGCATTCGTGCTGCATTCAAAGAAGTTCAACCTCCTTCATGAATGTGTAAGCTACCTTTGTCACATCATGAGCAGAGCCAAAGTGTGAATGCTGCAAGACACTGATGATATTCAGTGCTTCCTGATGTTGGCTTCTTAATACCATCACTGGCGCACAGGTATAGACCAGGGCTTAGCAGCTTGTAGCCTACTACAGTCAGTGTTTGAGCAAGTCAGAGCGAAACTACTGTGTGACAAGAAGAGAGCTGTTTGCTGTGACGGTGGGCCTTTGTCATTTCTACCCTTACCTCTATGGTGTACCCTTCTTTCTCACTGATCTTGCTTTGCTGACATGGCTTATGCAGTTCAAATAGCTCAAGAGCCAGGTATAATGGTTCATCATTGGATGCACAATAATACCAAAGCCATGTCTTGCTACCAGTGTGCCACCAAAGAAAGTCAGTATTGTGCATACATTGAGCAGAGAGCAACAGCAGTTGAGAGGAGTGCTGATACCACTGCTGTTGCTCCCAGTGACTCAGGGTTTGATTCTTTGAGCCATGAAGAATTCTGCCTTGCCCAACGGGAGGATGTGGAGCTCTCTTGGGCACCCAGATGGCTCCAGCCTGGACTAAAACTGAGCTGGATGATCACTATGCCACATGGGCTGGCCGGGACAGTGTCCAGTTACACAGTGGGCTGCAGGAAGGAGCAGGTCCTTGGGCTGCCAGTTTAAACTACTGGAGGTTCTCCATAGTGACTTCAATTTGGTGGGCATGGCTGAGGTCTGCAACCAGCTGGGCATTTGGAAGACCCAGACTCCACCCTCAGATTGATGCCCCTCCACTCTCAGAGTGATGGCCTTCTGGAGCGCTTCAAATGGACACTCACCATTCCATCACTAGCCTTTGTCACCTCCCAGCACCACTGACTGGGACCACCACCTGCCCTTGGTCCTGCTGGCATCCCAGTCTGCCATGCAGGAGGCTGCTGATTTCACTTCAGCTCTTCTCATTTTTGGCCATGAGATCATGGCATGGACTTTGCCTTTGCCTACCTGATTAGGACTGGAGGAGGACATCATGCCTGGGGCATGGTATACCAAGGAACTCTGCTACTGCCTCCCCAGTGTGCACCGGCTCTCCAGGGACAACCAGGGCTATACCATTACCAATCAGATGCGGGCATGCAATTTGCTGCTGGGGCAGTTGCTCTGACCCGGCTTTCGGGTCTGCCTCTTCAACCTACACCTCTGGAAGGGACTCTGCCCCAAGCTCCAGTTGCTGTGGGAGGATGTCTGTGTGGTCGTGGAGTGCCTAGGAGATTTTGTTTACTGGGTCTGGCTGGAGCATTGGTCTGTCATGATCAACAGACTGATTCACCCCGTACTGGTCCTTTGGAAAGGATATATTTCTGGGCTGTGATGAGTGGACACTGAACATCACTGCAGCAAGCCAGGATGGCAGGCAGACTGGAGTAGTAGCTACCACGAGACTGCAGCACGAACAATGCACACCTGTGTGCCTAATGAACTTTGTGTGGATTTCTGGGGTCCGCATACTGGGGTCGGCATACTGGGGTCAGGGGGGCTGCTGAGGGGACAGCCACCAACAGATAGAGAAAGAGAAAGAGAGAGCATGGTAGGGACTCATAGGGTACCATGTGCTTCCCTGGAATCTTTAGTTTAACTTTCAGTTCACAGTTTATTGTTTTAATAATTTATTCTGTGCATGTATTTGGTTTAATGTTCCTTTTGTACCTTTTTTCTTAAGAGTTAGCATTTTAGAAAAGTGCAAGTTTTAAAACCTCTTCATGTTAGTCTGTCCTTTTAGTTAGCCCCCGCCTGTTTTCCCCATTTGTCCTATTGGACTGTTTGCACTTGTGTAGCATGTTGTCTGTTGCACTGTTGTTTTGTGTTGCACCATGGTCCTGGAGGAACATTGTCTCATTTTTGTTGTGTACTTGTATATAGCTGAAATGACAATAAAACCTCTTTGAACTTTGAAGTTGAACTTTGAACTTTCTACTGCTGTGATGCCTGTTTAAACAATGTTCCATTTGAGTCCGCAGCGGCATTCTCTGAGTCTACTCACCAAAGCTACAATATGATAATGGGCTCATACTAACAAGCAAATCTGAAGCCCAGTGGCTAAAAACTTTTGTTCTGTTTTTGTTTTCAGTCAGAGCTTCAAAAAAGAAGACAGAGAAGACTTCTAACAGCATAAGCGAAGCAGAACGCCAGTTCCTATCAGAGAGAGTGGGTACGTTTGAATTTAAATTACAGAGGGACATATTATAGATTTGATTTACAGAGAGAGTATGTTTTTTTTAAAAATTTGAATTCCAGTGTAGTTTCAATTGTCTGCGCCTAGAAACACTACTATGGCAGAATTCTTATTAAACCTTTTTTGGGAGTGGGGGGATTTTTCAACCTAATTTATTATCCAATTCCCAGTCAGGTAAGTCTTCCCTATCTCAGGTCAGCTGCCAGTCAGAGAGGGCAAGGGTTGTGACATGCTTTCTCTGAGGTACATGCAGCCAATCACCACATATTTTCAAACTGAAGCTTATGTAACATAATGGGTTGGAGTTACACACACTGAGGATTGCACTATCCACACCTTTTTGATGCATGAGCACACCGATGCCCACGATTGGCCAGTGTTGCTGTAATTGATAGGAGAGTGAGTATGCAACTCCTCCCTACCTGAAAGCTTAACTAGTTTGCTCTCTCTGGTTGTAGAGCCATCAAGGAATCGCAATCTATCAATGATGGAGCAAACATTTTTCTGTTGCCCCATCAGAAGCCCATTCTTCAATTTTTTTAATGGAAGTTTGAAATTAATCAAATCATGAGTCAGTGAGGGAAGCTCTCCTGAATTTACACATTAAAGTCTGTTACATATAAACAAATAGCTATATGCTGACATTTTATTGTTATACTAACTAAAGTGACTTTAGGCAGTATAATAAATTCTGTGAGGAAAAGAGTATGCTAGACTAATGAATAATTAAAAAAATTAAGTGTAATGCCTGATTTAAATTTGAAATACTGATCATCAGTAGCCTTCATCTAATCTTAGTTAAGAAATGAAACTCCTTTATGTTGGAGTCTGGTGTGAAACACACATACACACAAACACACACACATGCAGAAAGCAAATATGTGTAATGCTTGCTTGGAAGCATATTTCCCAGGTAAAAAAGGAGGATATGTATAATGATATGCATGACATTTCTTAGAGAACCTGCTGACTTTCATTCAGCTGAAGCGCCATGTTTGGTTTCCATGGTTATAAAACAGAAGCAAAGTTCCACAGGCTTCAGCCATTTCAGCCATCTGAAATATCACCTCTGAGTATTCTAGACTTCTGTCAGTTTTCTGTGGCTGGAATCATTTTTCTATTCAACATTTAAATTAATTCAAAATCCAAAAATTTAAAAACATCATAGAATCCTAAGAGCAATAGAATGGTCTGAGCATGTGCAGAGACCCAGTTGCTCACAGTAAGGTATATGCAGCTTTATTAGAGAACAGGGGAGTTTCAAAGTCGATATCCAAAGTAAAAGCCAGAGTCAAAAATCCAAAAATCAGTCCACGAAGCAACCAAAACAGACAGGGAACAGGCAAAGAGGGAAATTCAGATAACCAGGGATACACAGTTACAATGACCAATGGCTCAGAAACATAACGAGGATTTCGCAAAAACAAACTGACCACACGGGGCTTATATACAGAGAGTAATGAGGACAAAAAAGACACAGGTGATTACAATAACTGGTAGGTAATAGAAGTAACTAGGGTGTAGAACCAAAATAAAACAAAACAAGAAAGGAAACATGAAGAAACCAAAACCAGGAAGTAAATAAACAGAGGTGTTGCTATGGGAACCTTGATGCCAGGGAGGGGCGAATGTGACAAGCAATCAGTAGACCACCCCATCCCTAAGGGAAAATTGTAATAGTATTTACTATACATGCTGATGTGTATTCATAATTATTTCATATTGTAGAAATAATTGTGATATCAAGTAAAACAAACATGAATTAATTATCTTACATAATCTCCTGCACAAGTCATTTGATTGAGAGTCCGAGAGCAAGCATCTTTTTTTTCTTAGTCAGAAATTACCTTATAAACAGGTGTAAAAATGTATTAAAAAAACCTTTGTTTTCAGCGAGCTCATTAATAAATACCTATCAATGTCTAGTCAATGATAATCTTTATACTATAACATATCTTATAAAACCAAACCCTGCATTACTGAGTTTACTTTGGTGCCTTCCACATACATTTTGATTAGTCAGGATCAGTCTTTTTAAACTTCTGGGAAAGTTAAGGCTTTTGAATTAATGTCTTTTAGTAGAGACAACATTAGACTAAGATGACCATTGTAAGACATAATCCAACACTACAATCCAATTATCCAATACTACAATGAACAAATTTTAAATCCATACAATCAACCCCGATGCACAAAGGTATGATATATTATGATCTAACAAGAGAAGTGTATTAATGGAAAAGTAAAGGATTTATGGGAAAATTGCTACAATTCTTTTGTCCTTGAAGGTTTTAAGATCTAGGCTTTAGGATCAAACTGAGGAGAGAATTTGACTTGAGCTGAATGACAGCATTGTTTCTGGGCCCATTTCTAGAAGCTAAAGAGCATTTCCAAAGGCTGAGCTCCACACTGCTCCAAATGCACATCTGCTTCCAACACACTCTTTTCACAGATGTTCAGAGAGGAATGGTAACTCATCATCCCTAGATTCGCTGGAGGGTCATTGAATAGATTTGTTGTTTTGAAGGTGTAATTGAGTGTCCGTGTAACTGTCTAGAGGACCAAGACTGACATACGGTGTCATAATTCAGGAGGTAGGGCTAGAGATAACATTTCCGAAGTTGCAACTGAGAGGAGGCATTGACAATTTTATGTGTGTCTATGTGTGTATTTGTGTATGTGTGAGAAAGTGACCCTATTTTCCTGTCCCAAGCTTTCTTCTACCACATATTACCAATAAGTAATTGATCCTATTACCTGTTATGTGATAACAGCAGAACCTATTCAACCTTGTCCCATGTAACATCTACATATCACTGATCACTCAATAGAGCTTGTGTGTGTTTGTGGGAGGGGAGATTGTTTGTAAACATGTCAGGGGAAGAGCAGGTGAGGCAAATGGCTTTAACCCTGGTATTTCACTGTACAGTCACACAGTCACTGATTTACTTCATTCTTTAAATCACCAACAGTCTGCAGTTGCCAATAGGTAGGAAGTTATCTGTTTTCTTATTAACTCAGTCAACTGCATATACTTATCTTTCCTTATAAATTTACAAGATTATGTGAAGGATGAATCATGGTGTGTGTGTATAAAAGTGTTTTGGGTACTTCTAAGCCTAGTTCCTAAACTTAATAAAGCAATGAAGCAAAACTGGTCTGAGTATGGCCTATGGCTTTCTACAACTAAGTTTAGTCATGGATCCTTTTCCTGGAGATTCAAAGAGAGAAGTTATTTGTTTTCAGATTGTTGAACTCTGCAGTAGATTGATTTAGCTAGTTTAGTTGTTATAATATTTAGATCAGGTATGTTGTGTTGGCTTTAAATTAATTCTGCAGGAAGGCAGATCTCCATTAGGAGACCTGATGAGCTCGATCATCAGTGATGATCTTTGTTGTTATTTATGTATATGCAAGCAAAATATTTAGCATTTATTGAGATATATGCAGCAGGTTTGTGTGAGATTGTTTCACTACATTATGTTTTCATGACACTTTTCCCCTGAACCTGGGTGTGTATATATTTAAGTGTGTGTGTGTGTGTGTGTGTGTGTGTGTGTCTGTGTGTGTGTGTGTGTGCATGTGTGCATCTGTGTGTGTGTGTGAGTCTAAGAGTGAGTCTCTTAGACAAAACTCTTGCTGAATTTCTTGAGCGCTTTTTCCAAAACTTCATGCGTGATTTGATGTCAGGTTCTTCAGTTTGTTTTTCTGATTAACCTCTGGGGCTCTTCTCGGAGTGCTCAGGCAATTTCATGCCGATAAGAGGTGATGTCTCACTCTCTGAAAACAGCATGCACACCTGCAGCTTTTCCCACATGGACCCATGGAGGGAGCCAAGCGTGAAGCTCCCAGATCGACGGCAGCTGAACACCAAATAATGTGCTGCTTTTGCTTTCTCCCGCTGCATTAACTTTTTGCAGTCCCTGCTTGCTTCATGTGCATTTCCCACTGTTCTCCTGTGGATCTGATGAATGAAGCATTCCCACTGAAGAAACAACGGTGGATGGTGGATTGGCCAGGAGAAGAGGAGCTGTAATCTGCCGGGCTGTGGCTCAGGAACTTCAGCCTTGAATGACTCTCCCACAGGAGCTTTTGTTTTTTATAAATAAATCCCTCTGTGGAGCACCGGTGTCCTACAGGGAGTCTGGGATGTGTGCAATGTGTGTTCTGTATTGCTGAGAAAGCTGAGTTTTCCATTGTAATAGATTGAGTTCATAAACTTCAAATACAAACCATTAAGGACACCTGGGTCATATCCCATCACTCAATGGAATGGAATAAGAAATTACCTAAATTTGGCAGACACAAATAGCATTTATTTAATAGTGACCTACTTCCTGTGTTATGAGTCGACCGACTGCACAATTGTGTTTAATTTAATTAAATTTCTAATTATTACATTGTCAGTAGGTTTCATTTAGACCTGATTTTGCTGCCATAATCAACTGCTCAAATAAATTGGGAGATCAAATTTAATAGGGAAATTGCTACAATTGCTCTCTTTGGCACAGAGCCCTATAAACTGTATGTGCCCGAAGCCACATGGTAAAGGGACTCTCTGCTCTCTGTAAAGATATGACCATTTGGAGAAGGGTGAGTAGTATTAAACTCTACACCTCTCTGGGTTGGAGGAATTTTCATTTCTGCATTGATATTCTGTGTTCTGGCAAGGTCATAGTTATATAACAGGGCTGTGGTTAAGGTACTTGACTTGCAATCAGAAGGGTGCTGGTTCAAGCCCCCCCCCATTGCCAAGTTGCTGCTGTTGGGCACCTGAGCAAGGCCTGTAACCCTCAATTGCTCAAGTTGTACTCAATTGTAAGTTCCTTTGGATAAATGTGTCAGGTAAATATAATGGGGACCATGTAGTAAACATGCTGAGTGTTAACCCACATATGGGCAACTGCATGTATGCTTATTTTGAATCCCTTTGAATGGCCCGAGCTAACAGTATGAGAGAGCTGTTAAATAACAGCATGTGCAGCTGCTGTCTCAGCACTTCATCTCCATCTACTTTTTCTGTCTGGAAACAGACAGAACAGGTTTGGAAACAGACAGCTCCATCATTGTAATGTTTTGTGACCAGACAGACTCTTGTGGAGTGTAGGAAACTGTTTAATTACAAAAGGGTCAGAAGAGCAGTCTATAACACTACACAGGAAAACATGAACCTAAGGGAGGTCTGAGCTGTAGTCAAAAAAACAGTCCAAAAGTACCAAAAACCAGAAACAGGTGAACAAAATCCAAACGGCAATCCAAAATCCAAAAACCAGAACATGCAATTGTGACCAAAAAAGGCGATACAAGAAATTGCTAAGAAGGCACTTCTTAGCTGGCAATATTTCACAAAAAACTAAGCTAACCAGAGTGTTTTTATAGGATTATGGAAATGAGCCACAGGGGAATAGAGTTAGAATTCTTGGAGAAGATGATCTGCGGAAGGTGTTCATACTGGCCAATAGAACGTGACAGGTCGCTTGGGTGTTCTGGGAGCTGGTTGGTTTTAATCACTATGAACAGCATCATTTTTATCCAGGCTAGAGTTAACCCTTCTCTTTGTCCCTGCAGCTAACACTGTCTTTTACAGCTTTATATTTTCCCTTCTGGATCTCTGATCTCATGCCTTCTGTGTTTTCTGTCAGTAGTAAAATGCACTCTTGCTGAGTGCTGGGAAAAATCCTTTCACCTCAAACAACCTTCTGGTGGACATCACCGTTTCATATACGCTTGTCTTCTAAAGAACTCACCAACATCTCACACACATAAATGTCAGGCTGTACCTGTAGCTGTCTGGAAGTTTTACTCCAAACTTCTCCACAGCTGCTGTAAATGCTCTTTGGCCCTTCCACATTTTCAGTGAAGGAAAACTATACATCCTCCAGTAATGCCCTAAACATGTTTATTGCAATGAAGGTCAAGGTGTTTCAGGGAATTATGGTGTAACTGAAAGGTTTCCAACCCATGCCTGGGAGCAGTCCAGAATCCTGCCCTGATTGGTCATTTCCCTGCACTTACAAACTAATCTTTAAAATTAACTGATTGGTTAAATCTGGTTCATTTGAGCATGGAATGATTGTGAGGAGTCCAAAATGTGCTACTGGTTCTCCAGGAGCAGGGTGGAGTACCTTGATGGGCACCTTTCCCTACACCACCCAATTTTCTACAGTAGAAGATCACAGTCCACTCCTTGGGAACCCCCAGTAAGACCAGATTTTTGTTTTCACAGCTCCCTACAGAACTTTGCTAGGTAATGAAGAGATTTGCAGATCTTGATTAACTGTTTCATATGTACTGTATAAAGAGCTGAACCAGAACAGAAAGTTGGACTAACTGGAAATCCTTGAGGACTGGATTGAGAACCTAAGCCTGCAGTGTTGTAAATTGGCAGCATAAGTAGGTATTTAAATTTGAGTTCTTTATGTATTTTAAATATTTGCTTTATTTTATGTCATTAGTTTGCAGAAATGAGCCTAAGTGCTTATTACATGTTACTGCTTTTATTTCTGTTTTTATGGGTTTTTTAAAATCTGCATTTACACATACACTGACAGTGAGAATGGTTTATTGATGGTTCACATACCTCATGGGTCGCCTTGACAACAAGCCTGCCATGGCAACACACCATAGGGAAGTAAACTTCATGCCCTTTTCTGTACACATTAGGGCCACTTTTAATACATTGCATAGATTGAACACAGGAGGATTATTTACTACCGGTGTGCCCTGGGCTATGAAAACCTGACATGAAAGTAGATTACCAATAAATTGCCTGACTGGGAATGACTATTGCATTTTATCAGAGGAGTCATCATATTATCAGTGGGCAAAAAATTGAGGATATAATAATAGCTGCATTGAATGCATCTAATAATAACTACATTTACTGCCTTTAGTACATATTTATTATAAGCTTATCATTATTTATTGTATATATATATATATATATATATATATATATATATATATATATATATATATATATATATATATATATATATATAGATGAACAGGGACATAATCACAGCAGGGATACAGATTGTTGCAAAGTGACCAAATGAAAACACTTTATATGTGTTAATCAAACCTCTCCCTATATCTGGTGGCCTATCAAATACATGTTCTATGTGGTTGCTGTGCTTTTAGCACAGCCCTAGCCAGCCAGCACCACATGAATGTAGAAATGTTTCATTTGTCATCTGTAGCTATTGTAAAGTTTGCCCTTTTCATTGTGGAGGTCTCATAAATACCAGTGGTCTTGGGAAAATATCTTTTCAAAAACCATAAACTAAAAAATTAGAGTGGTCAGCATGAGTTTTCAAATCACTGACAAAGTGTTTTACAACTAAGCAGTCTTTTACAACATCCAGACATTTTCCAGCTTCTCTGGCCCCTGAGACACATGAGCTGTTTTCAGAGTGGTGTACAATAAAGTGGATTCTCACTTCTCCCTTCATTGGATTGGATGTTAGCAGTCGGAATAATGAGAAACAATTGACATTTTCACATTATGTCTATTTAAATTCACAGATAGTGATGAACCTTAGTAGGTGATGAATGACATGATGAATGTTTATTAAAATTATGCTTGACCTTATTTTCAGTGCTACAGAGTCTGATTTGTGGCTGCTTCAGATATGGATATTTATGTGTACATTATTCCATTTTGTAACACTGTTGGAAGTTGGAAGCCTGAAGCTGGCTACTTATGGCTCAGTGTTGTTAGCTTTTACTCTGCTTAGGGCTTGTTCTGGTTTAGTGTCTTTGGGCTTGTCTCTGTTAGGTTATTAGCCCTTAGGATGTTGTGTTTGTTATCCCTGTGCCTGGATTGAGAGAGTTTGTTAACATTGTGTTTGTGTTCTCCTAGTTCCCCTGTGTATCCCATCTTGCTCATTGTTTGTATGAGACCTGTGTGAAGACCTGTAAATACTTGTAAAGAGTACTTGTTGTAGAGTGTGCTTGGGTTTGGGGTTTGTGTCTGTTTTTCTGGATAGGGAGCTAGAGTAGGATATAGTATATTTTTTAGTATATTTAGTAGTATATATAGTAGTATTTTGTAGTATATGTTTTGTTTGAGGGTAGATAGATCTGGGATTTATATTATAGTGTGTTTTTGTTTGTTGTTTTGCCATGGCAACCACTCCTGATGATTCACCAGTGTGTGTTCTTCTGAAAGTACAATATACATCACTTTTTTGCCATATCACTTTTTATTTTAGATTCTTTTATTCCATACTCCACCTGTCTCAGTTATTCAAATTACTCAGTGTTTCTGTTATGGCCATGCTGCCTAGACTGGGTTTGCAACAACCATTAAACTATAAGCCATTAAAGATGAGTCACATGAAAAGAGCTGCTTCCTGTGTTATTTGCTGGTTTGATTTTAATGACAATAAATATTGGTGCTGATCTTATAGAATGCCCTCCGCTGGGTCTGGAGAACCTGAAAATTGATGACTTCCAGCTTCATGCCTCGACCATGCAACGTTATGGTCTGGGTGCTCATAGAGGTCGACTCAATATCCAGGTGAGCTCACAGCAATTAATTATCACATTGGAGCTCAGAAAATGTGGAACTTACCTATGAGAAGCTACATGCTTTTACATCTAGAAATATAAACAGAACATTACCATCTGCTATCTATTTCATTACCATCTGCTATATATTAAATAGCTATCTATTATAACATTGTGGGTTTAAAACATACAGTATAGTATAGATGCACTGTGCCATTGTAAAAAAAACCCTGAGAATTATTAGTGTTTAGTGTTATCCTTTTACTACCATGCCTAATTCAGTTTGTGAAGGGCTTTGTTATTAGCTACTGAACTTTAAGCCTGTGTTTAACCACCCCTACTATAAAATGGAAAAAAAACTATTTCTGTCCAATGTACTTGTACTCCTGTACAATGCCATCCTCTATTGCACAAAGTGGCTCAAACTGAATCTTCATCTACTTCTCCTGCTTCCTGCTGTGTATTTCTGTCTCTGATCCCTAAGAAAAGGCATGTGATTCAGAATGGACAGTCAACTAGAAACACCCCAGGACACTCCACAGATTGACCAGCAATGATGATCTTATTCCAGCTCAAATAATAAATGACCCTCAGGGAACTGCATGGACATATATGCATATGTTTATTCTGTTTTCATCTTTTTATAGGGATATCCAGGAAACATGAAACTTTTGCAGCTATAGGCCAAACTCTGATCTATGAAGTCTTACTCTCATCTGCCCCTAATGCTGTGCACATTTGGAGTCTCACATTTAAGCAAGAATCTGTAAATGCTGTCCAAAACCATAATGTTGAACATATCCATCCCTCCTACTGGTGAAGTATGTTACTTCCCCCATAACACCACTTAAGCCACACTAAGGAACAAAAATCCCTGTTGAATATAACCAATTAAACGTTTCTCTCAACAGCATTCAGTGCCATACCTCTAAATTAATTTTTATCATGCTCCTACAAAGAACATAACAGTGAGCCACAAAGAGAGCATAACAGTGAGCCACAAAGAGAATATAACAGTGAGTCACAAAGAGAGCATAACAGTGAACCACAAAGAGAACATAACAGTGAGCCACAAAGAGAACATAACAGTGAGCCACAAAGAGAGCATAACAGTGATCCACAGTCTTTTAGTTCCCTAGTTTAGCACCAGGATATTTTAAATTTTGCACTACAAATTGCTAAAGCTTAATTTCTGACACTGGCTCTTGCGGGATCATACTAATCATATCTAAGTGGCACACACAGTAACACTACATCACACAAGCAATACTGGCAAACATGGTTTGTCCAACACACACAAGGCAAAACCTAATAACTCTTTTCTCTGTAGCATTAAAATCACTTAAATGCTGATTTGGAGAATTTGTGAATTACGTTTTCCAAACAAGAACATTAACCACCCTTACAAATTAATAGCAACATCTTAAACTTTGTTTTGGTTTTGTCTGCTTTTGTTCTAGATAGTATTTTTATTGAAGTATTTTTTAATGTTTCTTACATTATTCAAGCTATTTCTCTGCAGTCTTTGAAGTATTGTTTTCATCTATGTCCACTACTGTGCACATCTATTGTCTCACAAAGATAAGCGTGTTCATGTCACAATGGTCACTTAGGCACTACAGTCACTTGTTATTCAGGACTGTAAATCAATGTCATACCAGGTGACTTCCTGTGATGGTTAGGGTCAGGTACAGACTTGAGGTGAAATTAGTATGTGGCTACTTTTGATTGGTCAGTGGTGGCAAACTCTGTTCTTGGTATAGATAAGACAGAAGAAGTCTGGGGGTTGCTGGAAGACAGTTGGAGTGGAGATGGGACAAAGCTGGTGGAATGAGGAGTTTGGTTTGGAGAAATCTCTCCCTGGGCCCTGAGGCTTGTTCTCATTCGCTTTCTATTTCACTGTCTCTCTCTATCCATCTATAGGTACATTCAAGAATACTACATTCAAGTAGTATTTTTATGCTGCGTTTTGGTTATTTACAGAATTGTGTGTTGCCTCATTGCCATATTGTAAGATGTAATTAAGTACTCACTAACTACAGTAAAGAACCAGCTATAGTTTTATATATTGCCAAAACCAGTTCACTGTGAAGTGTCCAATCTGCTGGGCACATTGACTAGGTTACACCACAAATTAGGCTCGCTGAACAGTAAACCTCTGTCAAAGCAGTGTGTTTTAACACTAAGGAATGCTAGAAAATTGGATACACATTCTCATGACTTATGCTGGGAAAATACAATAGAATTTTCTTTTTCTAGTACATTTGTTAATTGGAGTCAGATAAATTGTAGTCAGATAAATTGTTTTAAATCCACTAAACTTTCACCTGCATCGTGGTTGGGTAAACAGGGTAGGGGTAAGTAAATACAGTCAGGAAACCCCCCACAGTGCTGTTCTGACATTTTGCTGCTTCCAGTTCCAGGGAACTGGTCTTTTTTTTGCATGCTTACTGAGAATAAGGTTTCAGTTATACAGGTATACCCATAGTAATACAGCACAGCTTCATTTATTACAGTAAAGGTCACTGGAAAACCCCCATAAAGGCAATATTTCAGCGCTCTGTATGTGCAGCTTGTTTTAAAGTTCATATTCATGAAGCCCAGTGAGACACACCAAACAGCAGCTGAGCTGCTAAAATAGGACTTACCCCAGTGTTTATCCCTAAGCCTTACAAAAACACCTGGCATCTGCAAATATATGGTATTTCCTGTGAGAGCCACTAGCATTAAATGTTGCCATGCTGTTGCCTTCTAGGATTGCATGCAACAATATCCCCCCATTGTTAATGAGTTGCCACAGAACACCAGCACTTAATAATTTCCATGCAGTCTGCATTTAATCCTCCAATGAAATACAAAAAGCGCTCTGTGTTGTGTTAGCTGCTACACTCTGAGCCCTTGGGTTGTACGCATCGCAGACCTCTTTGTATGAGGGTTTGGTCATTGCACTGACAGACCCAGAGGAATAGAAAACTGGGGGAAATAAAAAAGCAGATGGGAAAGATGGATGGACAGACTTCCAGCAGTGACATGAGGCACAAGTTTCTCCCAGCTGTTTCTGCGTGGTCAGTGTGCTGAGAGAGAACGCCAAGAAATTAGAGTTTTGCATATTGCTGTTTCATGACTTCAGTCATTAAGGTGACAAAACACTACTTGGACAAATTTAACTTTATGTGGAGATCATCCAGAGCCCTGGAGGACCACAATACCAGTGTTTCCCAACTGTGGCTATGGGGCAGTGTTTCCTAGTGTTCACACTCTTACTCTATCACTGCTCAACAACTGCTTAACAACAGTGAGCTAGTACAGTTGAGATGGAAGCTCTGTTCAAAATATGGATTGTCTGGAGGGTTCTGATGCTACTGTATATGAGTATTGGTTGAATAAGTGTTGGGCTCTATATCAATCTAAATAAAGTTTTGAAAATAAACAACATGGTCTATGCTGGCCTACAAAAAAAAATTATAGTGTTGAGCATAGTGGAGGAGTGGAACTGGGAAGTAGACAGGGAAAAAAGGTGAGAAGGAGAGAGTGAATCAGCTGGAAAGTACAAGTTGCATTTTAGTTGGCCTTTCTGGTACATGAAAAATGACAGAGTGACAGAAAAAACACTGACTCTTGGATGGTTTACTTTTGGGTTGTTCAGGTGACATCTGCAGAAATGCTGTGGTACTCACATTGGCAGAAAAAGGAAATATGGGTCATAAGTCATTATAACAGTGCTATAGTGAATTTGTGTGTGTGTGTTTGTGTGTGTGTGTGTGTGTGTGTGTGTTTATAAAAATTATTCCCCACTCGCCCTACTGACAGACTTTTTCCTTCAAGCTCGGGTCCTCTACCAGAAACTTGGGAGCTTGAGAGTCCTGCGTAGTATCTTATCTGTTCCCAGGACTGCACTGTTCTGGACCAAGATCTCAGATGTTGTTCCTGGTATCTGTTGGAGCCATTCTCCCAGTTTGGGGGTTATAGCCCCAAGTGCCCAATTACGACAGGAACTACAGTTGCCTTCACCCCCACATTTTTCTCTCTTCCTTCAGCCCTTGGTATTTCTTGAGCTTTTGGTGTTCCTTTTTCTTGATGTTGCTATCACTCTGGATCGCCATATCTATCACAGCTATCACTACAGCCTTCTGCTGTTTGTCCAAGGCTACTTGGTTATAGTGTTCCATGTATTCCCTGCCTGCTAGCATCTTGCATTCCACTGTTATGTGCTGGATTTTCTCAGGTGCATCTTTGCACAACCTGCATGTGGGGTCCTTCCTGGTGTGGTAGATCCCAGCCAATACTGATCTCGTGTTTAATGCTTGTTCTCATGCTGCCATGATTAGTGCCTCTGTGTTGTATTTCAATCCAGCCATTTCCAGCCATTGGTAGGATTTCTGTATATCAACCACTTCCAGTATCTGCAGGTGGTACATACTGTCCAAGGGTTTTTTCTCCCATGATGGCCCCTGTTTCTCCTAAGGATTTTGGTACTCACTAAGCATTTTGTCACTTGGGGCCAATAATCTGATTGTATTCTTAGATCTTGGTTCTATCTGGATTGACTACAAGAAAGCCTATGATCCAATGGCCCACACGTGGCTCCTGGAATATGTGAGACTGTATAATATCAACAAGACTCCAAGAGCCTTCATCAAGAACTCAGTGGGGTTGTGGAAGACAACCCCTGAATAGGAAGAACAAGATCTGGGCTAACACCTATGCTCTACCGCTCATCAGATACCCTGCTGGCATAATAAGATGACCTAAAGAGGAGATAGACCTAAATAGAATCCACTGACATCAAGACAAGGAATCTTCTCACAATGCATGGAGGGTTTCAACTCCAGCACTCTGAGACAGTAGACTAAGAAGAAGCAGGGGGAGAGAAGACTAGTGAGCATTAGAGCCAATGTCCAGGATGATACAACGAAGATCCAGGAGTACAACAGGAAGATGGCCCCAAGTGACGAAGTGCTTAGTGAATACCTCAGACAGCGGAATAGGGAAATAGCAATCCTTAGCAATAGCAACATCAGGAACAAGGAACACAAAAAGCTTGAGAAATGCCAAGGGCTGAGAAAAGAACTGGAAAAGATGTGAAAGGTGAAGGCAACAATGGTTCTAGTAGTAATTGGAGCACTGGGAGAATGTCTCTAGCAGATCCCAGGAACAACATCCAAGACCTCCGTACAGAAGAGTGCAGTCCTGCGAACAGCTACAGGACCCTCAAGCTCACAGGCTTCTGGCAGAGTACCCGAACTTGAAGGAAAAAGACTGCCTGGAGGAAGACAAGTGGGAAATTTTTATTCATATATGTATAATATATACATATATAAAAACTCCCCTAGTACTGGGCTGCACATGGCTTGGTAATTGTTATCGCAATAGTGGCTTTTGTGATATTAATATTGCAGTCATATCAAGATAGAGTGGTGTGTTTTAACATACTGTAGTGGCTATTATTGCACTACTCCAAATGCAACCTTTCCATTGCTTGTTTTATAATTAACTTTCTAATGGAAATTATTTTACTGTTTTTGTTTATTGTATATTTTTAATTTTGTGGTATCACATCATTTATCATAAAAATACAAAAAAAATCACAACGTGATTATTTTCCAATACCATATAACCCTACTCCAGTGCATATCTAACTCAGTAGGATGCCTCCTGCATATATTTTCAAACCAACAATCCAAGACCACTACAGCTGTTGGCCCAATTTCTGAATATAACAACACTAAATATGTGCACATTTCCAATGATCCTTCAGAGGCAGATGTGGTGCTGTTTGGGCAATAAATATGAAATGTCGTGCGTGTTCTCCCATGTGTGTCTGTCTCTCTCCAGGCTGGTCTGTATGAGGATGATCTGTATGATGGCGGTTGGTGTGCTGGCAGGAACGATCCTCTGCAGTGGTTTGAGGTGGATGCCAGACGGCTGACCAAATTCACTGGGGTCATCACCCAAGGCAGGAGCTCAGTTTGGTCGTGAGTACCTGCATACACACACTGGAAGCCTTGACTCATCTGTTCTAGGCAGGAGAAAATCACAATGTCCATACTGGGATAGTGATCTTGAAGATGATTTGCTGCTCATTTAACTTCACCAGTTGGACTGAGTGATGGGATGAGTGGCAAAATATCAGGATTAAGCTGCTACTTCAAATAGCTTGGTTTACTACTTCTAGACAGTTCCATGACCTAAATGACTGAAAACCTGAATGATTGAAACCTGAGGTACTGGAGTTTGAAATAGCAGAGCAGAGTTTAATGTTTTCCCTGCTCTTTTCATTGTCTTTCAATACACTACATATCTTAGGGTTGTCCAGCTCTAACACCTACGAACATCTACGCCTGTGAAGAGTAATTAACTGGATTGTTGAATTAGTTGTGAAACTAAACTCTGTAGCAGCACTGGAGCCTGACACCTATGTTCTGCTTACTGCTATGACTGAAATGCAAAACATTTAAGAGAAAACCCTGCTCATAGATCTCTCTCTCTCTCTCTCTCTCTCTCTTTCTCACTGTCTCTCTGTCAGTCAATCTTAGAAGTAGAAGCTTAGCACTTGAGTCCTGTCCTGTAATATAACGCTGAGTTACAGTGCCATTTTCTATGATTGATTATTGCTGCAACTTGAGCTGGATGGTCTGCTAATTTCACATAAGAATTGAAAATACTGTTGTATAAAAAGCTGGATACAACCAGCAGATGTATTAGATGTTATTAGATGTATTATAGTGATGGGTTATGATAGTATCCAGCTGCATTCAAAAGAAATGACACACAGTAGAGACAAGACAGCTATAATAATTTGTGTTATTCCAAATTATATAGGTGCAAGATATATTTGCAGTCAATGTATTATTTTCCAATAAGGACCATTTTTAATTTTGTTATCAGTTCAATATTGGAAATTTGGGCTGATGATTACAACTGGGGATAAGGTTTCCAGACATACTTGTACCAGTTCAAGGCACTTATTTATTTATTTATTGATCCATTTTTAGAATTTAACATGTCTTGCACTCATTGTGGTTCATATACAGATTATAGGTTGAACTGACTTAAAACGCATAAATGTAAAATGATCAGTTATTAATAGCAGTATTGGCCATGAGGTGCTAATTATTGATTAGTGCATGAGCCCAAGAAATTCAATATTGTAGCCTTCCTATCAATTTAATTTTCATTCTGTGTATCTGTGAACAAACCTGAAATGGAACATGGAAAAATGTTCCACCCATTCATATATACTCTGTTTTATTATTAACTATAGCACCTTAATTAGAATTTATTTTGAACTGATCTGTACTGTGTTGGCTGAAAACAAAAAATATCTAGTTTTGATTGGATGAACACAAAGTCTAAAACTTCATGCGTGATCAAAAAATTTCTTTCTCTCTCTCTCTCTCTCTCTCTCTCTCTCTCTCTCTCTCTCTCTCTCTCTCTTTCTCTCTCTCTCTATCATCAGCATAATGGGTTCTGGCTGGCAGCCAAACAACCAATGGACAAAACCAGAGTAGTTATGTACAGCATGCCCAGCTCTCTTGGTGAAATATTTGCACATTATGTTAAACCAGTACAAGCATCTTTTATAAGTTGCCTAAAATTGCTGGTACCTGAATTGATACACAGAGGTGGCAATGTCTGGCATTCATTCCATGCTTGGTATATCAGCACCTCATTTCTCTAATTCAACTCCCCCACAGATCACGCATGCGTCACCTGGGTTCTTGTGTTAAGATGCATGCCTTAGTATTCTCTGATACTGCCTTAGATCCTTTTTATACAAAACCTGTAATACTGAAGAAACAACAAAGGTATTCCTAAGGTCGTGCTTTCATAATAAGTGCTAGCTTGGGAACAATGACTTACTCCATGCATTTTATAATATTGTGATGTCCACCTTCCTCAGCACTTACCTTTCAGGTTTTTAGCAAATTGTCATGTACTTAATGACAAGTATTTATTTTCTTACATTTATGACATTTTATCAATAGCTTATTCTTACGTAACTAAAAAAAAATAAGCAAACGTCCAAAATAAGCCCCAAACGTCCAAAATAAACAACGTGCCCAAAACGTTTTGATGGGAATGGCATGTTTCTTCAACTTTCTTCACTTTGTCCAGTCAAAAGCCAGACAAAATTTACATATAATTTAGGCTTTGAATATCAGAGACAAACTCCAAGAGATAGGTGACTGATTTAACCCCAAATGTGAGGCTAGTGATGCTGAACACTGCCAGTTACATAAAAATGTAGCACATTTGTAACTTTCACTAATATGGGAACTGAATGAGTTGATGAGTTGCTTCTTTTAAATCAAGGCAGAGCAGCAAAATACTATCTTTTCTCAGTCTATAGGTGTTACAGATTAAGAAAACAAACAAGGAAAGTTACAGATCATATGGCAAAAATTCATGGCATTCTGCGATCCTGCTCAAGCAAGCCCCCTTCCTCTGCAGTTGCAAAGTTTGCCATCATGTTTACTCTAAACAGAGCAAAAAAAAAAAAGAAAAAAAAGTGCCTTTTAAATAAATTTGTCAATTAACTAAATAGGTGCATGTGTAGAATTTTGTTGATTACTTGCATATGACTAAATGTGGTGTTTTTTTTCTTTTGCTTATTTATTGGTTTGCTTGTTTTGCAGTGTTGTTTTATTAAGAATCGCTAAGCTCATATGCAAATTAGGACAAAATGCGGTAGCATCATGTATGAAGTAAATTACACCATCATATACTTTATTCAGTGATGTGTAATTGTAATGTTAGAATTTGGCATTAATCTTCCAAAGAAATGCCTTGTATACTAAAATTACCACAGTGCAAAGATCATGTTAAGTAGAGCGAGGATGAGTCTTCCTAAGGCCTCTTCGTGGATGCAGTGGTCGTTTTGGGATGCTAAGCTGTAATTACATTGGCTGTTATGATGATGGAAGTAACGCCAAAACCTCTTCCCCAACATATAACACATGCTGAATGTTTCATCCAGTCCCTTCCCATCTGTTCACCATTCCGCTATGACACACAATCTCACCAGTCAGTTCTGCTCATTACTTTCTGATTTTGAACCAGATGCATTCAGTTTGAAGTTGGTTGTTAGACATTCAGTTTGTTACATATTATTTCAGAAAATTCTGAAGAAAATTATGGTTACCAAACAGGAAGTCCTTGAAAAACATTTTTAAAATTTGTATGACCCATTTAATCTTAATGAACCTGTGATTTTGAGTTACACACAAACACATAGCACAAAAAACAACTGAAGTTGCAGGTTTAAGTTGTAAGATTTAAGACTCTTTGCTTTCCAGATAGTTCTGTTAGAGCCATTTTTTATTTAAAAAAAATTCCTGTTTTGTGTGTCTTTCTTTGAATTCTCCATAAGACCAAGGACTCAATTTGACAGTTACATTGTCAAATATTCTTTCTGTAGTTGATTTCAGCAAAAGGGTTTCAATATGTCTGTGCTCATTCTCTTTTTTTCCTCTTCCTCTTTCTCTCATACATTATATGTCCCGATTCAGGTTTGCGGCTGTTTCTGAGGATACCATGCAACAAACTACAAATATGAACATAGTCTCAGTATGGCCTAATTATTTTAGTTCGCTATATACTAAACTGTGTTAATTTTTTGGTGTTTCTAAACTTTAGTTAGACTGCTGCTTTCTTTCTTTGTAAGACAGTAACACAATGCTGTCTGTTCTTTTTGTTAACAATTAATGAATGCAAACATTATTCAGCAGAAACCCTGACAACTTTATCAGCATGGAACTGCCTGACTTTCATTAGCATATGGCATTTTCACTATCTGACATGCACAGTCCTATTCTGAGATGGTAGTAATGGGTTAGGAAAAGCTCAAGCCTCACATCCACACCCACCCACCCACACACACACACACACACACACACACACACACACACACACACACACACACACACACACACACACACACACACACACACACACACACACACACACACACACAGAGTTTCCGAGGTGGCCCAGTGGGTACAGCATATTGAGTAAGCTTTGTCATACTGCTTCACGTTGCATTACCCAGAATGCACCAGCACATGTTCTAGGGCCATGCTGAAGTGCCAAGTCATTTTGAGTCATCTAGCAGGACATGCTTGGCCCTGCCAGTGCTCTGATTCCCCTAGATCTGAGTGGTAGAGCTCAGCTGGTGTGTGGGCCGCGGTGGTAGAGCTAGCAGTGTATCACAGAGCCTGCTCCCACTAGCCGTGAGAGTGCAGGGGCCAACTGGTTTGGAGGATCCGTAGCTCTGGTTGAACTGTGAGTGGTGGTTAGAATTTAAGCACTTGTACCCAAGTTATGAAGGAAGACTGTCAAATAATGGAGTATAAAGCAAAAAACATCATAAGTACACAGTACAGTGTAATTGTTTTAAAAGACAGCTAAAAAATAGAAGAGTCACCTTGCTGAGAGCTAGATAACACATTAGGACTGAACAAGTCACAGACCAAAAACAGTACACGTAAGCTTACATTGTATGTGTGAGTCATATTTTACATGATGAGTCTTTAATTTGAGGAGCTGTTGATTTATAGGAAGCTTTTGCATTCTTACTGGTGAATAATATTCCATGTCAAACTCTGTGTGTGCGTGTTGGTGTAGCACTTCAACCATGTGAAGAAGTGTGCATGTGTGAGTGTGGGAGAGTGTCTGCATATATGTGAGTATGACTTTGTGTATGTTTGTGCGTCTATTTCTGTGCATACATGCACATTTGGCCTTTGGGCTATGATGCTGTGGGGGTGATAGTGATCTTCTGTGTGCATTGATCTTTAAGGTGGAATATAGGCTGTAATCTATAGCAGCCCCACCCCCTCACTGCTCATGGCTGAATCCAACTGCATTCCCTCTTCATGGTGCTCCACTACATGGTGGAAGAACAGACAGGGAGGAAGGTTTTATGCATTCAAACGGACTAGGAAAGAATAATTTACAGACAAACTGGGGTACACGCACAGACACACACACACACACACACACACACACACACACACACACACACACACGCACACACTGAATTTCTCAAAGATATGTGCTACACATTTTGTACAGTTTATATGAGGTTCACAAGTGAAAGCAAACCAATATCTCTGTTCATTTTGAGGTCTCTGTGCCATTTTAATATTTCATATTCTTAGTCTCGCTCCCCACTGCACTGCTCTGTTCTGCTGTGACTTCTCATAGACACATCCATCTGGCCAACATACATCATGTCACCCTCAAGCCTCCCACACTGTGAACGGAACAGGACGAACTGGAAATTCTGCTCAAGGCCACTTTATATTAATTACCATTGAAGAAAAGAATAATTTATTATAAATTAATTAGCTGGGGATATTTTAGTCTTTTTGGAGCTCATTACTGGTGCAGATTGCAGATATTGTTCAGCTAAGCATTCTTCACTTCCAACTTTCTAACTTTTAAAAGTTGCATACATTTTAAATGTTATAAGAGATTCCAATATATTTTAAACTCAACTGAATTGGTGGGGAAATTATTTCACAATAAAGTAATTCAAATGAAAGTGCTTGATTAATATTGTGTGAAATATAAGATCTTAGTCTAAATAAACACTATAGCTAATCTTCCTCCATCCACACATGAATTGATATGATGATTCCATAATGCAGGCCCGATGGCATAATTCAGACAGTGATGCCATAATGCAGGTTCCTCCATCTCTGTTCATTTTTGCAGAAGTGACTGGGTGACGTTGTACCGTGTGCTGCTCAGCAATGATTCTCACACCTGGGTGGCCCTGAAGAATGGCACCAGAGAGCTGGTGAGCAGGCCGTGTGTCTTCCACAGTTACGAGCATGGCATTATCCTGGGCTTAGCAGGGCCGTGATCTACAGGCAAAGGTACATTCTAGGATCAACAAAGAAGTAATGCTACAGCTTGATTTGCTGTTAAGATGAAGGAAGAGGTTTGAGGTTCTGTTGGCCATAGCTTTTGACAGATTAAGATTAATATTTATAGCTTTAGATATGCAAGACCAATTAGCCGGTAAGAAAGATGCTCTGTGAATGCTCTACTATCTTAAAGGAATTATCCTCAAAAGTAAACATACCTACTTTATACTTCTGCAAGCAAAATTACTTTAAAAGTCACAAATGTCTATATAAAGTGCCACTCGGCAGGTGATGCATATAACCATTGCAATGCAAAGGTCAGAATTTGTTGGAGCTTCCCTACCTTCTAAGAATATAATGCTTTCTCCAGTGCTTTCAAGCCACCTGTGATTCTGAGAGACACTGGCATAATATGATCACTTCATTCCGAACTGTAGGGAAAAAAACAAAATACCTTTCATTAAGTTTTATTTATTATTATATATTATTTATATATCCATTATCCATTTTCTCTTTGGAGACTGATCATTGCCTTTTTTAATTAATTAGGATTTTGATTACTTGGGATTGTTATTAATTAAAGATATGGGATTTGTTACAGATCATTTAGATGTAGATGATCAATTTCTGCACAGTTTCTGATCAGAGCATCCTTATTTTCTGTTTTGATATGTAGGAGTGCTCATTTGCAAATCTAATGAGCTGGAGGTGATACTGTAAATATGGGTATTTGTGAACCATATGGCAGAGTCAAACTAGTTTATTAAAACAGTGCTGAGTCATGGCAAGAGTGTTAGGCTGATCTCATCTGTGCCTGAAGAAGAAAAAGAGGCACTGATTGCAGCATTCTTGTAATAGCCCAGAATGATGAGCATGCATTATCGTTTTCATTGTTATATTGGTTTGAGAAGTGGAGAGTGATTAATTAAAATGACAGCAATTATTAAGTTCTGTACCTAGTCAGCATGCAGTAGGGTCTTATCACGATTGCCAGTTGTCACTCCAAAAAGAGCATTAAACTGGAAAATGTCTGAATTCCTGACTGTGGCAAAGCTATGTATTCTATAATTGTTCTCCTCTCTAAAGATGAAACCATTAGTAGCTTTTTCTATACGCTGATGAAGGCACACCTGGATAACTCATCATGCCACTGGTTTTCCACTTAAGAACTGAAGTGTTTAATCATGCAGTCCTTAACCAGTTCCAATGCTGATTTTAAAGAACGGGGACAATAAGGAGTGAGTGTTGGTCTAACAAAAAAGGCATGAATAAACATCCTGTATAAGGAGAGACACAGGAGTATTTGCTTACTGAATGTAGTTTACACCCGAAAGAGTGGCTTGAATGAGATAAATGAATAACATAAATGCTAAATTATCTGTTCTTTCTCTTTTGTCTTTTAATCTGATATGTTTTGGTTACTCCGTAGAGCACTTAGTGAACATGTTTTTATTTTTATGTGCTGTAGAAATCAAAATTCTTCTTAATCTCTCTTTTTGTATATTTCAGTGTTCGCTGTGCTTTCATGTATGGCACATATAGCTTAGTTTTTAAATGTTTGCTGTACATTATCACTTTGCTTGGTTTCTTTTGAATTTCAGAATGGTGCATGTAAGGGGTTGATGTATAATATTTGATTGTCATTTTTTTAATAACCTCTGCTTGTCTCAGTAGCTTTTCATAGGCAATAAAGAGAAGGAGATCCCAGTCCAGAACACGTTCCCCAGGCCTGTGGTAGCTCGTTACATTAGAATCAACCCTCGCTCATGGTATAGTGGTGGCAGCATCTGTATGAGGACAGAGATACTGGGATGCCCCATGCCAGGTTAGAACCCAAGAGAATGTTACCTATGTAGAATATATTTGTAAGCCAGAAGAAGAGTTAAAACCTACCTTACTTAAAATGTCAAACTACATTCTAAAAATGGATATGAAGGAAATATGAAGGAAAAAATGCTCATATGCTATATATATTGTAATGATGAGCGGTAAGGAGGCGGACACGTGCTGAGAGGAGCGAGATTTAATAGGGGCAAATCCAAAATCAGGGTCATATAGGCAGTCCAGGGGTCATAGAGTCGACACAGAGAGTACCGGGATACGTAACAAAACAAAAACACATGAAAGCAAACTAGGGCAGCAGGCTATAACTAAGACAGGTGAAAACTCGGGGCTAGGAAACACAAATACACAGGGCACAAAGAAACAACCCTCAAAGATTCTAACATTAAGTCAAACCATGAAACAAACCATGAAACAAACCGTCAAACCTCCAGTCAAACACACTATGAACAGCAACAACCAAGGCACACAGCAGGGTTTAAATACATGAACTAGAAATGAGGGACAGGTGTACACAATCACTGTGAGGACAAAATGAAACTATGGAACGGAACAAAAACACAAGACATGGAAAACACGGAACATGGAACGGACTGATTGTTTTCATTTAAATAATGAAAAAAAACCAAACAGAAATCCATGATACAAGGAGAGATCAACAGTTAAATGTCATATATATATAATGTCTTTAGAGTGGCTAACAGGCTGTGTTTCAAATCAGGTTTTAAGAATTATTATATCTCAAATCAAATTACTGGATTGACTAGCTGTGTTGGTCGCCATGAATAATTTTGCCAACTAATATTAACTATATTTGAAAGATTTTTAAAAATTATGTTAAAACCTATGTTGTTTAGGATGTATAATGGTATATAACCTTTGTCAGTTACATTTGTAAGATAATATTTAATATTTCATTATGTTATTTACAGAATAAATACTCTCACATTTTCTGCAGTGGGTTGATAGTTTTGCAAATTCATAGGTAACTGGTCAGTGTTTCTGTTTATATGAATTTTTACAGATCCAAACAATTACTACCACAGGCGAAATGAAATCACCACTACAGACAACCTAGATTTCAAACACCACAGCTACAAGGAGATGAGGCAGGTAAAGGACGGATTTTATGCCACTTCATGCTGTCAGTGCTGTATTAGTGTCTGCTCATTAAACATGCTCCTCATTAAGCCTACTAAACTAACCTATAGGTGGAATTCTTGTGCACTGTCATGTAAAGCAGTTGTATAAAACATCCAGGAGGATCACAACACTGCATAATTTAGTTATATAACAGACCTGGTTTGGTACACAGTGGACTTAGTGGTAATTAGTTAATGAACCAGTCCAAGCATATTAAATGTTAAAACATGGAGAACAGTAGACTCTACATACAAGCGTGTGTTCCACATGCTCTCTGTCAGATGTGGGCCAGTGGGTGTTCATCATGCTGTCTATAGAGGCGTGGTCTCTTTGATGCTGAAGGGATGCACTGTGTGCATGCCTTGTGAGGAAGGAGGTGTGATCTAGTCTGCTTGTGGTGAGGAAACACATAGCAGAGTGTTCAGGCAGTGTCATCCCACCCCATCCCACTCCATCCTTCTCTCCCACAAATTCCGAAGTCCAGTGAATAAATACAAAGAATATAAAAGCAGCACCATGGAACCCTGAGCATCACACGGCACCCTGACGATCCACAAGCCCACACACCAAGAACCATTTCATCCCACGGAGTGTCCTTTGGCCTCTGGAAAATGTTGAATCTTCTTTTATAAACACTTGTGCTTCTCCCTTGTGACCTTGCAAATCATTATTGTTCTTAAGGTTATAACATTACTTTAGCCCCATCAGTCGTCCACATTACATTTTGAGGGTGTGTTTTATGACAGCAGTATCTTGTATCATTAATTAATATTCCTTTAACATAACTGTGGGTAACTATTGTTCATGATGCTTATACTGCATTGACTTTGGGAAACTAATTGGAGAGAGCCCAACTTACTTTAGGGCCATGCCAAAACAAAGAAACTAAGCATCCTTATATGGAGAGGGCATCCTTTTGACCCTTGTGTTTATCCAGTTGCACACTCTCTCTCTCTCTCTCTCTCTCTCTCTCTCTCTCTCTCTCTCTCTCTCTCTCTCTCTCGCACTCTCTCTCTCTTCATCCTGTGAGTGGAACTCTTTATCTTTTCTCGTCCTAAAATAAAGTTCTGTGCAGTAGAGTGCTGCTGGCAAGATTTCTGTGATAGGGTGATGGAGGGCTGCCAAAGTATGTGTGTCAAAGCTGTTATGGAGTTTTGGGCTGATTATGGTGCTGCGCTGTCTGCAGGCCTTCAGCTGAGGACTGAAAAAGACTATGTCTAAATATCAGTCAGACTAATCCACTCTCCTCTGTAGCATTCAAAACAGAAGGATGTCGTGCAGTGATGTGAGAAAAAAGTGATATAAGAAAGTATTGTTTGATAAAACTCAAAATGTATCCTGCTGTTATGATACTGCACAAGAAGTGTAGTATTTCCTTGATGTGACACTGAATGTCTTGAAAGTTTTTTGCTAGTTAAAATCTCCTAGTGCATCATTTTATTCACTTCAAATAATTCATATGGCCTGTACTTAAAGAAAAGACAAACTGTAGGTTTATTCAAAAGCTATGCTGATTTTGCAAATGTATTTGTTGTCAAGCTTCTTAGTTCTAACTAGTCTAATGTTTGGTTAATTATGCTCACCTGCATACTCAAGCAGTAAAACCAGATGTTTAAAAAATTATTTACAATGTAGAAATCAAGCTTCAATATACTCTAAATTAAAATCCTATGTCTTGATTAATTACCATACAACCAGCTGGCACTAGAAATAAATAAAGTACACAAACCTAAAATTAATGATGGGCTGATTTAACAGCTTGCCATAGTGTTTCCCAGCATGCATTGCCTTTGCTCAAACGTTTGTTGCTTTGCCATGAGAGAGAGCTCACATCCAGATGCACAGCCCTCAGAGGGGGCACTGCAGCACGTTTCTAACCATAACTCATGTCATTGTTGTGATGACACCTGCCGTCATTACTGATCTAAAGTGTGATCAGAGGTTAATTATACCTCTCCTCCTCGACAGCAACTCATCTCCATGCTTTGTTTTCTGCCTTGGTGCCTTTGGGCCGTTTATGAGGCAGGTTAGAAATTCCTCAAACTGCAGATCCCAAAGGCAGGACATGGCCTAGTTTGTGCACCACTTGTTTAAATGTGGTTTAAATAAGTCCATACAAATATGAATGTTTGCAGAAGTAAGATAAAGTGCCTGAATTGCTTTGACTGCATGGTATGATTCTGTTAGTGCAACAGTTGCCTTGTAATGATGGTAAATTCTACAAGAGTACACACTTGAAATTGAAATGCATAGAAATATTTCTATTATAATCTCTATGCTGGGTCTCATCTGATACTGAACTGAGGTTCCAGAGCTAATTGAAGATAATGAGACCCAACCATGGCATTTTTCCAAGTTTTTCAATTAATTAAAGGAATCTTTTGCAAGTATATGGCTTTCGATGATTAGTATTTGTTAGTAGTGGTGATGTATTTGGATACCAGCACATGGCTCCTGATGTGTCTTCCTGCATATCTTCATCTTGTTATATTGTCTGTTCTGCTTTGTGTTGTTACACTATGGATATTAGAAAAGTGTGTTATTAATAAAATTAATCATCAAGTTTATTACTGGGACAAATCCTAGGGAGTTAAAGAGCATGTGTCTTACAGGATCTGCTTTTTTGATTTTATGAATATTGCTCTTGCTTTAAAACACATTTAATAAAATATCATCTTTGCTGCAGTTAATGAAGGTGGTTAATGAAATGTGCCCGAACATTACTCGGATTTACAACATCGGTAAGAGCTACAGCGGGCAGAAGCTCTATGCCTTTGAGATCTCGGATAACCCAGGAGAGCATGAGCTGGGTAAGCCCTCCTAATCGCAGCACATTGTTAAGGGCATCAGTCCCCAGATCCAGCCTTTAGCAGCCACAGTAGAAGAGATGTTTCATACGTGCACCACTAACCTCTTGAACAAAGCATTACAATGACTCATCGAAGCCTTTTCCTATGCATGACTCATCAAAAGGCCCCACACAATCTCCCCCTCCCCCCCAATCTCCTGACACCCTTACAGGTGAGCCAGAGTTCCGATATACTGCAGGATCCCATGGTAACGAGGTGCTGGGACGAGAGCTCCTGCTCCTGCTGATGCAGTTCATGTGTCAGGAGTACCTGTCCCGTAATCCACGCATACGCCGGCTGGTGCATGAAACTCGCATTCACCTGCTGCCCTCCATCAACCCCGATGGCTACAACAAAGCGGCAGAAGCCGTGAGCTCCTCGGATCACATTTTCACATGCACACACACACACATACACACACCTCTGACCTAGTTTAATAAATACACCTCTGACCTAGTTTACACACAGAACTCTAAACTAGTTTACAGTGTCAGGCAGGGAAAAGCAACTTCATTGAGTTTCAGGGAAGCTGAAAAGGTTGAAAGACTACATTCATGTCCATGGTTTCTCATTTGCAAGGAGTAAATCAGGCTTCATACTTCAGATGACTGAGTGCAGGATGAGTATGTGACTTTGATGTAGCTAAAACATTTGTGTATGTGTACGAGAGAGAGAGAGAGAATAAATGAAAGTATTCTACAGACCTCTGACCTTCGACAGAGCTTGTGTAGTGCTGCTGCTGAGCTGTAGTATAAGCAGTAGAGGATTGAGTGAAGGGTATTGGCATTCCCACAGCCTCAAGACTGACACAGCCATGGGTCATGTGCAATACTGACAGCTCATTGGAAGAAGTGCAAATCCACATTTGCCTGAAATTAATTTCTATAGCTTTGGTTAAATCATACTCATTCATGCTCTGCTTTGGTATCAGTGCACAAATAGAATAGGATACAATACAATACAGAAGGGAACCTTTTTCTTAAGTGCCATGTGTAATCTCTGAATCTACATCAAAATCAAATATTGCTCACAAAACACTGGCCAAAATACAATATCCAAAAACAAAAACAGAACTAGAACAAAACAACAATCAAAACAGCAGATATAACTTTCAACTTGATTGCAATCACAACTGAATGAATAAATTCCTTAATAAGCAAAGTACAGAAATTAATGAACAGTTAATGTTTCTGTTTATACCTTATGTTTAATCAGGAAATAGAAAGCTCTTTTGTACATAAAACCTTATTCACTCTATGACCTGATTACAGTTTTTTTGAAAAACTGCAAAATGTTTTTTTTTTTTTTTTACATTTTTTCCCAGCTTTCGTGTAGAATTTAATTGACATTTCATTAAATGTATGTCTTGTACTGGCTATTTCAAGTTATTGATCTTACTTAATATGCACACGTACACACACATACTCACTCCTAACACTCTTCTAACATTTTCGCAGGGTTCTGAGTTGAGTGGTTGGTCACTGGGTCGATGGAGCCAGGATGGCCTGGACATCCACCACAACTTCCCTGATCTCAATGCCATCCTCTGGGAAGCGGAGTCCCGCAAGTGGGTCCCCCGCAGATTCCCCAACCACCACATACCCATTCCAGAGTGGTACCAGTCCAAGAATGCCACGGTATGTTACTGTTATGTCTAGTCATTCATAGCTCTTATGTTGCTTTAAAGGAACAGAATGCAAAGGCAAAAGGAATGCTAATTAGAAACTAAAGAATATGAAAAAGGTATTCAGGAGTGATGCATTTCCGGAATTTCCTGAATCTTTCACACAGAGGAATTTTAGGAAGAGCTCTTATTTTAGAATGTATTTATATTTATGTTATCCTAAACAATGACAACAACAAAAAACAAACTTGCCAATATTATTTTTTAAACAATTCCAGTTATAACATAGGGCTTTAGCTGTTAATTTATATCATTGTGTCTATTTAAGAGGGTTTCATAAGCAGCACATTTTGTGTTCAGTAATTCATGGTGCAATCTTGCGGTTTCTATAATGAGGACAGCAAGGACAGCAGGCAGCACTGACAGTGACTCACACATGTTCAAAAATAACTGCAACAGCAGAGCAGATGCTGTAGCTACACACACTCTGCTGTGCAGGAAGAGGTGCGTGTGTGTGTGTGCGTTGTTGAATAAACGCTGCTAAAACAGTGTGAACACTGACAGCCTGGGCAGTTTGCCTCTATTTTCTAATTATGGCTGCCACACTAATGCAAACATGCACTGTGGGGAGTTAATGTTTTCTCTTTATTTCACCAGTAATGTTTCTTCTTACAGAAATATCACCTCAACCACTCCCTGTGGCATTATCATTCTAAATAATACTCCTTTCAAAGTCTAATGCTTTTAAGGAAAGAGTTAGCATGGTGTTGTACTAACTGTCAGTGCCATAATATATCTTTTTCTCTTATAAGGTACCTCCAAATTAACATTCATGATTACTCTTGTGAAATAATAACGCTGCACCACTTTAAATCCTATCCTTGTTTTAAGAGCCTTTGCTCCATCAAAGTCCCCAAACACATTTAACACATTTAACCTCTAGCACTTTGAGAACTCTTGACTGTCATCCCTCACTTTTGTAACCACATCATTTTCAGTTTTACTGAATAATAATTTACTGTAGTAACTGAATAATTCACAGTAGTTACTGAATAATATATATTAAGAATAATAACTAAATAATAAGCCTGAAGTTTTAAAGGATAACACATTTCCCTACATCCCCCTCCTCCAAATCCAAACTCCACTGGTCACTAAGTGCAGGTTGCCATGGAGACACGTGCCTTGTTGGGATGGATGGAGAAGATTCCATTCGTGTTGGGGAGCAACCTGCAAGGCGGCGAGTTGGTGGTGACCTTCCCGTATGACCGCACTCGACCCCACAGAACCATGCGGGAAGCCACACCCACTCCAGATGACCATGTGTTCCGTTGGCTAGCATTCTCATATGCCTCCACCCACCGACTAATGACGGATGCTGCCCGCAGGGTGTGCCACACTGACGACTTCGCCAAGGAAGATGGTACCATTAATGGCGCGTCCTGGCACACAGCAGCAGGAAGTTAGTAGCTTATCACAGGCGTTGGAGGGTGGTGGGTGGGGTTTGTAGCTCATCACATGCCTTTGATGGTGTTGGGTGGGGTTAGTAGCTCATCACAGGCCTTTGAGGGTGGTGGGTAGGGTTTGTTGCTCATCACAGGCCTTTGAGGGTGGCAAGTGGGTTAGTAGCTCATCACAGGCACTTGGGGTGGGGGGTTAGTAGATCATCACAGGCCTTTGAAGGTGGCAGGTGGGGTTTCAGTTTTATTTAACAAGCAGATGCCAAAAAACAAATCTGGAGCTTGAACGCCTGTTACAATGTGCAGTGCCTTATGAAGTCTAACTATTTTATCTAGTGTAAAAATATTTTTCTTACAGGTGTCAGGGTCTTGGAACACTTGTCACCCGCATGTTGTAGCATTAAGGATAAGTTTGGTATAATTTTGGCTAGGCTATACTCTGGTGGTAAATGAGGCACTGGTCAGTGTGGGGTCAGGGTTCTGTTCCTGGAGAAGTATTCCATTTGTTATGGCTGTGTGTTGCTCTATATATTTAATGGAAAATTCTATGATAAACATATTAAAAAATATTATTGTATTTGCACATTTATTGGTATGCTTCTTCTTACAGTGGACACAGAAGCCTTATTTATTGATTATGTGCTGTAAAGTATGCATTTGGTTTACAGAGCATAATATTGTGTCACTGTATTGCATGGTTTAACTTTCTGTAAAAGAAGGAAAACAAAAATATAACACTCTCAAAATATCAATATAAAGTCTACACTATTTGGCCCCAGTTATAAGTATATGATGAAGGAGTTAGCAAGACATGCTCCCATCAGGACACGTGTGACTAGACACGTGCACCCAGCCAGTCTATTGCTGCAGCTCAGCATGCTCAGCATGTGTTGGTGCCATTTCCTTAGACTGACCAGATAGCACTTAATCAGGTATTCTACATATTTATGAGAGAGAGTACATTTTCCTGAAACTTCCTGACTTGAGGAAAGTTTGCTGTGTTCACGCTAGTCTTTTATACACTGTAATTGAAGTGCAGTGGTGGTGAGTTAGATCCTCAGATGCTGATAGCAGTGATGCTTATCTGAACGCAGGTGTAACGATTGCACACACACAAGGGGAAGAGGATCCAATTGCAAGAGGTTTTATTTTCTTTTTAAATCAAACAGATCAGTGGGGTCAGGCAGGTATTTGTAGTCAGGTAGTTCCAAGGTCAATAACATGGGGCAGAGTCCAGATGGTGTCCAGGGCTCAGGCAGGAGACAAGGTCTGAAACACAGGCAGAAGTCGAAGACAAACATCGATCTGGAACTCTCGGTACGCAACATGGAGTTGGCAATACTTCACGATGTGAACGCAAGGGAGGGAAGCTTAAGTAGGGGGGCAGTAATGAGGAAGATGAGTATCAGGTGTGTATTAGTACTCTGGTGAATCAGATTGGGGGTGTGTGCAAGTGGGCGTGGCAGTGCGGGGCTGAGCATGGTTTCTGGGTTTTGTAACAGCAGGCCAATCAGTGTGAGCTGCAGCATGGTTTAAGATGCCTGATAGATCACAATCACATCATTTGGTACAGCAGATGGAAGGCTTGTGCCTGTGCTGCTTGCTCTGTTTTGCAGGTATGAATGATTTCAGCTACCTCCATACCAACTGCTTTGAGCTGTCCATGTATGTTGGCTGTGACAAGTTCCCCCACGAGAGTGAACTGCCTGAGGAGTGGGAGAACAACCGAGAGTCGCTACTTGTTTTTATGGAACAGGTACCCCCACCCACATACACACACACACACACACACACACACACACAAACACAGCAACAACCAACCAAAGAGAGGAAATACTGACATGTCTGTTATTCCAGTATTATTAGTTTCCAGCACCCAAGCCAAATTTTCACTTCAGGTAAATCATGTCACCTGTAGCAGTCAGAGATCTAACACAGACCTCCATTCAGGTCTGCTGAGGGGTCACTTGGCATGTGGCATATTCCACAGTAAGACATAATGAACCCAATGACATTTACACCAACAGCCTACACATGCGATCTCTAGATCACCTTTCAGCATAAATATCCGAGCAGTGGGTTCTGCATTTGTGAAACTATGAATTAAGTGGGAAGAATGTAATCAGAGTAGGCTGAAGAGACCAGCAGTGGCAGTGATGGGAGCCTCATGAGATCCAGGGTAATCTTAACAAGTGTAGTGTGAGTGTGTGGGGGCTTTCAAAGGGTCAAATTTAAATATTTTCTCACAATTTAGCTGAATTCAAAGAGGCTAATGAAGATTATTTACTTAAGGCAGTTACAATGAATATCTAATTTAAATGTTGTAGTCTTAAATGTGTAGGTGGTATAAATGAATATATAGTTATGTATCTTTCTAGTCAAGCTAACTTTTTTCTCAGTGTAAATGTATGGAATTTAGCTGACACTTTTATCCAAAGCTACTCACAAGTATGACTGAATAGAACTTAAGCAATGCTCAGGGGTCTAACAATGGAAACTTGGCAGTGATGGGGCTTGAACTGGCAAACTTCCAATTACTAGTCAAGTACCTCAGCCACGGAGCTACCACTGCATACAGTTGTAAATTAATCTTTTGTGATGATGACTGTGTGGATGTCTCTGTGTGTGTTAGGTTCATCGTGGTATTAAAGGGGTGGTAAGGGATATGCAGGGAAGAGGAATTGCAAATGCAATAATCTCTGTGGAGGGCATCAACCATGACATTCGAACAGGTACAGTGCAACCGAGCATTATGAATTTGAATACCTAATGAGAAATGAGCATGGAACACTATACAGTATGTAGATCAATGGTATATTATTATTAATACATTAAAATCATACACACATCAACTACATTTTTCTAATCATTTTTAGGAAATCTTAACACAGTTGTAATACCAACCATGCAATAAAAAATCTTTAAAGTTGAATTTTGAAACATATTTCTATGTTATGACTGAAGATCATCTTTCTTTAGTTCTGTGTTTTTATCTTTTACTTAAACAAAGTTACATGCACCTTTTAGGTTGTGCTCAGTCCAGACAGTTGAAGCACAAAGCCCCAGTATTCTCCAGGCCAATGGCTTGGTTGGTGTGTTGTACCTCTGTGCAATTGTTGGAAAGTCTCTATGTTCTCCCCTTTTCATGCTAGTACATTTAGCTTGACTAGTTGCCAGTACTGGAATGTTACTGTCTGTTGTGTCTGTAACATTTCCAAATTGGCTTTTGGCATAATATTGCATTTCCACCATGGCATATTACACTTCTAATTACCTTTGTATAACATTCTGCAAAAGCTCTTATTCTGACAGATGTTGCAGTTTGTTACCTATTGACATATATCCTAATCTGCTAAAGCAGAAAAACATTTCTATCCCTGCCATGTTTTGCTCTGTCTTGGAAACAGCATGCAGGATTGCTGACACTGTACAGTCAATGCAGTCTGGTTCTCCTAAAGCTGCATGTTCTCCAGTGATTCTCCGGGTGCCTGAATTCAGATGCCAACATTGTGCATTTGTGAGAGCCTCTGCTCCTAGCAGTGCCTTAGAGACACTCAATGCATATGCTGCTAGCTAAAGCCCTTTAGCAGGTGCTGTTGACTGTGATTATGTCTGCTTTCAAATAGCTTAGATGACTTAAAAATAAGCATACTTTCTCACCAAAAGCCAATATGATATGTACAATCATTGAGGTCCAAGATTTTTTTAAATAAACGCTTTAACTGAAATGCTACCTGGAGTGTGTGCTGCTGTGGGCATTGGTATAAATGTCTCACAGGCATTGTTTAATTATTATTGGAAAAGTACTGGTCATGTTTCCATTCAAGTGATTTTTTTAAATGAAAAATTGTTTGTCGATATAAGGTATGTTTGTAGTGTTTTAAGATAGAATTTTACAGACAACTACCATTTGTATTGCCTATATTGATAAACATTATAGTGCTAAAGCAACTTTAACAATATTTTTTTCTCCCCAGCTGAGTCACATTAGTTTTAAGCAAGCTGTTCACAATGACAGTGTTTGACTTCTTGCCCATAGAATAGCAGATATAAAGTGGAGTGATCACAAGGCAGATGCATACGCTGAGAAGAGCAAGATTTATTAAGGGCAAATCCACAATCACAGTCCAGGGTCAGTGAGCCATGCAGGGTCAGGACTGCCATGCAGTCAAGGAATCTGCAACTACATGAAACACAACGCGATCACAAAATGGGAAGCAGGCTATAAAAATAGCACAAGCAACAATAAGAGCAAAAACAAAAGATCACAAAACAGGCAAAGAAAACACGAGGCTTGGAAAAGGAACAGTGGCTAGGATTAACACACAGAGGCAAGTCTTTAACACAATGACCGGCAAACACACATGCAACAAGACAGGGTTTAAATACATGTGCTAATAAGATTTAACTAGACACAGGTGCTACCAAAGATGGGCAGGGATAAACAAAACACGGAAGCAAAACAAATAAACAAGACAGGGAAACCATGGAGACTGGGACGCTAGGACCGTGACAGCAGACTTCTGCAGAGAAGCACAAATAAAATAACATTCTTCCCTCTTACAGTGAATGTTCGAGAGATAGTGGCCTCTTTTTAAGCAGGAAATTAAAAGAGATGTAATTTATCGTGATTACCATAAATACAAATGTTTGTTCAATGCATGTAAAGCCTCTCCGAGATGTCTCAAGTCTCCAGCTTGTAGCTACCATATTAACATAAATGAACAAAAGAAAAGGATTTTCTATTTGTAATGTTCAAAGCCCATAGTTGCTTTCTGTGGGTTGCCTTTCCTGGATAGATAATTTATCTAGTAGAAATGACATCCTTGTTAACAGTAAAAAGCTTTTAGAATCAATCAGACAGATTTTCTCAAGGGTTTTTTTTCTTATAGCAAACATACTATATATAATAAATAAAGTGTTATATACAGTATATAATAAGATGGTGTTTAGGTGTTTATAGTAATAACTGCATGTTTAAAATAATTACCAATTATTACAAACAAGGTAGAACTGCTGCTCTGTCCTTTGTGATCTAAAGGAACTTAATGTGGTCAACCTATCTGTCATTCTCCATATCTACATGAAAGATTGTAGGTGTTTGCATGGAAAAGACTTTTCATATTTCATTAATGCTCACCTTCTGTCCCTGACCTGTATTATAGCTATGCTGTCCACAAGTTTAGCTTTTGCTCAGAAGAGCTTGGCAGTTGCTCAGAGGTTTGAGTCACTTAGAACAATGAGGACTAATAAGAAACATGAAAATTTCTATTTGGTAAAAAAAAAGGGCAGTCACTTAAAGTAAAGTAAAGAAAGGTACTACATTAAAGGTACTCCCAAAGTTTTAGAGACAAAACTTTGAAGGAACAGAGAAGGAAATGAAAAGACTGCAGGGTGTACTGGATAAATTATATCAAATTTCTCTCTTTGAGTCAAGCCAACGATTATCACAAAATGATAACCTCTTAGTGTTGTCTTGCAGAGATGGCAAAAATTAAACACATTTAGACCAGCTACATGAACTAATTTAATTAAAGACTTAACTTTGTGCTAAATAGAAATAGTTTTATGGTAATTTAATGTAGCTCATGTTTTACTTAAGATGTTTTTATAAATTATAATTTTATTGGGTACTCCTTTTATGAAAAAAAATCATCAGCAGAGTAACATGGTCCTATGGTTGTGTTTTGCATTTGGGCAGCTGCTGAAGGTGACTACTGGCGCTTGCTGAACCCAGGGGAGTACAGGGTGACCGTGCGAGCTGAAGGCTTCCCCACCACCAGCAAAATGTGCAAGGTGGGCTATGACATGGGTGCCACACGTTGCGATTTCACTGTCACCCGCTCCAACCTGTCGCGAATCAAAGAAATCATGAAGAAGTATAATAAGCAGCCAGTCACCCTTCGGCAACTTCCAAGAAGACCTCGACATAGACCCCTGGGGACCTAGAGGGGACTTCTGAGGACTGCAGGGGAAATACAGTTCCACAACATTGGTCCCAGTACTGTCCTCTCACTATTTGATGGACTTTCTAGATTTCTAGACTGCTATGTAGACTGCTTGTTGTCTATTTTACTGGGAGGAAATGTGGCATAGTCAGACTGAGAATGGTTTGGCAGGGGGAAAACGGGGCTGCTCAGTTACCTAGGAACCAAAGTTTTCTACTTCCAACTGTATTAGCTTTCTTCTGCTGATGTTAAAATTTTCAGATAATGGCTGGTTCCACTTCTAACCAGTGCCAATGGCAACAGAGAAGTGGAAGAGGTCAAATGCCTTTTTTTGAATTATTATAATTAAAGACTGCATGAGCAAAGGATTTAAAAGGATATTGCTAGATGTACAAGCCATCGATAAGATCACATTACCTCAGGATTGAGTTTCATAAATTTGCTTTCAAGTTAATAGGTCATTTAGATCAGTTGTAAGGCATGGAGATAGAACTTAAAACTGTATCAGTTCCTCTGGCGTAAGACAAGGGCTTTGACATTTATTAGAACTCACTGGGGTAGAACAGTATGAGCAAACTGGATTTTTATGAAGAAGGTAGGATGTGATAAAATCAAAACCTTTAAAATCATTTAATAACTGGACCTTTTCATCTCTTATATAGCCTAAGAGCTTCTGAATTATAACATTTTTAATTAAAAGAGGAGGTAATTTATGCCATTTATGCAATTTATTTTAATGATGTAATGAAGCTATTTGAGGCATTTTAACAGGATTTGTTTTGTTGAATTCTGTTTTTTTTTGCCATTCTTTTGAGAGTTCAGACCTGTTACTTTGCTGAATTACTTGAGCTTTTTATTCTGATGTTGCTTAAACCAGGGGGACCCAACATTTCCAGGAGATATTCCCTCAGTTTAGTTTGAGTCCTAACATATTTGCTCCAGCTACAAGTCATATTCAGAATCATCATCATATTAGTGCCAGATGGGTTAGTTTGAGCTTGGACCCACAGTTGTTTTGGGACATTTGGTAATGCTTGATGCTTGGGGACTTTATTGTTATCTGTTCCATTTACTGATAATAGTATCTGTATTCTTTATGTAAATGTATGAAATGTTAAAACCACTGCTCTTAATAAACTCTGGCATTAAAGTACTCTATGTGGATGTGATTATTGCAGATAGACTTGCTAAAGATGAAGGTTTTGACATTTTGGCCTGGATTAAAGGCTGCTGGTTGAAAACTGCAAGATAGTCATAGTGAATAGTTATGTCGCTATAAGTAAAAAACCAGAGATTCTCAGCCCAGTCCTCAGGGGACTTCAGCCTGTCCACAGTTCTGTTCTGCTCCAGCCCCCAGCCCACCATAATCTGGACACCAGTGTTTTACAGCCCTTGATTACCTGCCTCAGGTGAATTAGGAGCTAGAACATAGCAGACGTGTGAACTAAGGATTTCCTAGGACTGTCTTAGAAACCTCTCAGAGCCATCACCCGATCCAAGATTAATAACCCTGATGGAATACCAGTCTCTTAAAAGCTCTCAGTTATGACATGAAAATGCATTTTAACAACATATAAAATGTGAAAATTGGGTTAGCACTTTCTAAAAATTCTCTTTAGTATGTTTGACTAGTAAAAAAACAAATAATGGTCCTTCATTATGCACATGTAAAGGTACTCAAATGACACTAGATCACTATTTTGTTTATAAGTCGGAAAGCCTAGTATACAACTACCAATAATCTGGTACTCCAGCTCCCTGGACCACTTTCTTGATCAAATCTAGCAGGATTTATGTTTTATATCATATTTGAGTTAAACTAAATACTTTGTAGCAGTCCAAGAATGCTTGAGAAATCAGATGAACTGATAATTTATGCAGCAGTAGAGACATTGACCAATGAGCAAATGGTTAATAAAGACAATATTACATGAGCTCCGTGGCATCAACCTGTAGAGTTATACAATGCACATAGCTAATTTGTGCTTTGGGCTTCACATAAACCAGATATCTTTTATGTAATCAATAAATTCATACACAAACATTTTTTGCAATGTTTTTCCCCTCTGTGAATTTTAGTGCGGATCACAGAGTTGCACCTTTATTATTGCTTTTAGACAAACTGCATATTCATCTGATCAGCCACGCCCCGGTGAGTGGTGTGACCAGGCTGTTCATTTGATCAATCTGCACCAGGTGAGTGGGGTGACTGAGCTTTTCATTTGATCAGCCTGTATGAGGAGAGTGAGGTGACCAGGTTGTTCATTTGATCAGCCTGCACCAGGGAAGTGGGGGGATCTGGGTTTTTCAGGGTCAAATTACCTTGTAGATTTTTTACATTCTTTTTTAAAGGCAAAGTTCCGGTCTAATGGTGCTGGGAATGAAACTCTAATTATGCTGCTCTCTGTTACATGCTACCTGCTGTATTCTGACTGTCTTTAAAGCTTCTTGCGAGCCTGCACAGACCTCCTTATGGTGCTCCTGTAATTATCTGAACCTCTGACCAAAACGACCATCTTCTATCGCCTCTTTCCACAGATTTTCTGTGTTGTAGACATTTTGTTGATATGGATGAGTAGATATTGATACTGGTGGTCAACCAATTATCTTGTCTCTTGTGGGCTGTGTGTGTGGGGGTGTGTTTTTATTTATGTTGTAATGGTTCACAGTGCTGGGGTTTCCTTTCTGAGTGTAAGTAATGACTAAACTCTGAGGAGATCACACCATCTGTTGAGACAGGGTCTGTGTAGGTGATGAAGAATATTCATATTCTTCAAACTAATGTCATAGACAGCTCATCAGGACATGTATACTGTTATAAGCAGTCTTTGGCTTCCACCCCTGCGAGATAACCATACTCAACATTTCAGCATACGCATATGTAGTTCTCTCAACAACCTGTGTGACCAAACATCTGTGTCAAGTCATTAGAAAAGGTATGAACACAGCACCCAAATTAACTCTAACCTTACACATTGATAAATAAAAACCCCAAGATTACATTGAGCAGCCAATTTCCCACAAGACATTTTAACACAACACCTATTCTAAGAGTTGTTTGGCCAGGTGGGAGCCGGAGACCTGTTGGAAGGGGTTCGCCCAAAGAGCTACAGCCTATCACTGCACAGGCTGGAGTGAGCGAGTGAGTGATGAGTGAGTAAGTGAGAGAAGCGGCAGAGAAGAGACAAGAAGAGAAGAGACGAGAAGAATAGAGAAGAAGAGGAGGCACTGACCTCTGCTAAGGTTCAGTCACCAATATCTCTCTGAAGAGTGTCCAAGCTTTGATGTAGAAATGTGGCCACTTGTAGTTCAGACGAGTGAGCAGAAAGTTTCCTCAGCTGTTGTGTTTTCCCCGTTCGCAGTGTGTATGCACACTCTTCACCATTTCTTCTACATCACCCCTCTTTCTCTGTCTGACAACACATTACTGATAATTGATTATTGGTATTTGTGAGCAATTTTAAGCAATTACATTGAAATGTTATTTATCATTTCATTTTTATTAAAAAAGTCTCACAGGAAACTATTACACACACACACAAAAAAAAGCGCACATGGACAAAGAGTGCTCATTACATAGCACATGTCTGCATTGTGTTTTGAGTCAAGCTGAAGTACGGACTGTTCTTCATCTGAGGTTTGAATCACTTAACCAAAGAAGAGTTTTTTGAATATGGAGTGAGAAATGTGAACACATGTGCAGGGAATGATAGTGTGGTTTTTCCAGCAAGCACAAAATTATGGATGGCTAGGATGCCTCACAAACAGATGGAAATAATCCATGCTATGAAAGCTCTCTCTGTTAATGCCAGGTCTATTCTCTCTCTCTCTCTCTCTCTCTCTCTCTCTCTGGAAGCAATTTTGAAGTGATTCTGGCATAAGTGTGTTTGACCACTGATAGAATAACTAAACATCCTAAATGAGCAAAGACTGAGAAGTCTGTAAGAGTGCTAGAAGTGTACTGATATTACAAAAACACAAACACCACTAAACAACCTTTTGCTGCTTTAATCAATTATCTTGCACTCATTGCTCAATTGGAATGTTTAGTGCAGTAGGGCTGTATACGCAAAACCAGAGGCCAACACATTCAGCACAGAATAAGTGGCTATCCACAGTAGCTGAACGTTTCCATAAACCTGAAATTTTACACACATTGTACATATTTGTGTATAGATTCTGCCAACTCTCCTGGCTGTGTTGTTACCAGTAACAGAGGAATGTGAAGGAAAGGTTGTATGCCTTTAAGCACAGCCCAGCCATACAACTGTATGACTTCTGGAGACTAGAGACTATTACATACAGAAGCCCAACATCAAACACATGTTAGACTCATTTAGTTCCTTCTTACTTAAACTTTATTCACCTCAAAGGCCAGTTTAGGAACACAAATTGAAATGAAAACATTTCCAATAGACAGAGAACAACTTAGCAAAATCCCTTATGCACACTAGATCACTAAATGTACCTCATTAAGCGAGTAGTGCAACAAATGTCGCCGACAAAGCCAGAAACTATTTGAACTCTGACATCATCTTCTACCATCTTAAACATAACCAGTGCAAATGTCTATTTAATGATCCCCTGGAAACATTAATAACTGCTACCAAAGATAAATTACTTAAAAAAAAAAAGCAATTCATATAGTAATACCAGCATAATTTCATATTATTTTTCAAGACCAACATAAAGAGGTATATCATTATCTAGTTATTTACATTAGTTTAAAAAGATCCACTTTATTACACATTCTAAAACACAATCATAATAGATTACACAAAAATATTGTTCACTTCAGCTTCTAAAACTAAAACTCACCAAACACATCAGAACTCTTCTTTTATAAATATTTATATGATCAGTTTATTTATTTTCCATGTAACAAATACAATTATGTATTTCACATTCAAGTGTATCCCTATTCTATTTCAGTGCAAATTTTATGCAAAAGCTGAAACAAATACAAATGAACTGTTGCAGTGTTTTCACTCAGTGGGACAGAACATGGAGTTGTGAAATGTATCTTAAGAATGGGGCAACATACTAATGCAGGGGTCAGTGCTCAAACCCAGTGGCTTCCAGTATCCAAGCCTTTGGAGCACATTCTCAGAATTCCCTGCTCTAAATCGCAATCTGTTTATGCAGATTGACTCACATCATACAGAATCAATGACATAGTCTTTGTCTACAAAACAACTACATCAAATCCATCTCGTAGATTTTCATCCAATCACAATTTATTCACCAGAAATAGTCAGCAGCATATTTCAGTGCCATTTTCTCAGCATGCTTATCAGTGGGCAATGTGTCAGGCGGGTTTTTACCAATTGAGTTTGGCATGTTAGTTCAACTCAGTAAACTTTACCAATTGAGTTTGGCATGTTACTTTGACTCGTAAACAAACACCTTTCCTGTCAGCAAATTTTAATACAGATGACTAGTCATTTGGAAATCTGTGCTACCAACCATGTCAACTCAAAACATGAAACTACAAACATATTGGATGAACATCTGAATATTGCTAAATGTATCAAGTTACTTCCTAGAAGTTGGAATGATCATGTGTTACCACTCTATATCAAATATACTGCTTTTTATTACTTATATCAAATATCCTGCTTTTTATTACTCATGTATTTATTTATTATTTTATTAATTCTATGAGCAAAAATTGAACTGTCTCTGCTTAAGAGAAGAGAAATTTATACCTACTTTGAACACTTTTGAAAATATAACCCGTTACTTTCTTTGGACAAATTAGGTATAGTCTCTTACTGTAGAAACTCAGAATGCCATATCCCAGATATTATATTTGGTTTTATGCCATCATTTTGAATTATTACAGTAAGCATATTTTCAAATATTTAACAAAATATCCAAAATGTTAATGGTACTATTTATGAATTAGGGCTAGAAGGTGCTCATTAACATATGGTAAGGAGCTAATGTAAGATAGTTCTACTAGCTTTTACTTGTTGTTAGCCTTTTTTTTTGTTTTGTATAAAATACCCCTTTACTTTTTTTGCACTCACATTCATGGCCAGATACTAGCTCTTACAAATAAGGTCATTGTCAATGTTCATTTAAAAAAGAAGAAAAGTATGGACATTGTAATATGGGTTCCAAAGTGTATTCACCCAAATTTACACTTTTGATAAAGCATGCCTGGAACAGTGATGTTCAATTAACACTCAACTACAAACAATTCACACTTTGGAAATCCGGGAGTTACCACACACACACACACACACACACACACACACACACACACACACACACACACACACACACACACACACACACACACACACACACACACTCACTCACTCACTCATATTCAGTTAATTCCCATTACTAGTGCAATCTCCTTGGCAAGCTTCAGGGTCCTGTTCTTGAATATCAATTACATTCTAGAAATATATTAGTATATATATATATTGATTGTTTTATATATGCAGAGACTCATCAGATACAGTGTATCTTTTAATTATAGAGAAGATGGCTTTACACTAACCTCATTATTCATTTACTTACTGTAAAACAGAGTAAATTGTTCAGAGGTAGCTAGTTGCTGGGTCATTTATTTTCTTCTTTAATGACTACTGCCTACTAAAGTTAACAGTACTAACAGTACTCCATAAGAAAACTGATTACATCTGTGACATCTATTCCTATGACGGATCGGATAAAACTGGCTACAAATGACCACCAAGACTTATTCCAACAGCACCCTGTATTTCAGCTATCACAAGCGCTATGGAGAGCTACAGTAGGAGCACTTGCAGGTCAGCCACGAGGTCCACTGCCCTTAATCTAAATGTAATTATGCCTGAGCAGGAAGGCACTAAAAAGCCAGGGTGGTGATTTGTCCATTAGGCTCAAACTAGCCCTGTCATTTACGCTACACTTGATCTGTCAGTGTGAGAGAACAGGCATCAGCACAGCTTGGCCCTGGTCTGTGTCCCATCTCTCTCCATCCCAACACTGACTCCTCCGACCCCTCTTTGCTGCCAGCCACAGGCTTTAATTGGTTTCACATAGCATTGCTTCAAGAGTCTGTTGGAAAAAAGGCAAGTTTCCAGAGAGAAAACTCTGAGGTCGTGCCACAGGTCCACCACATATGAAAGATTCTGCTGAAGACCTATAGGCCATGGCATTTATTTTCTCACTATTCTCCATTCTGTAGAGGTTAGTGTGTGGAGAATACCAGCACAGTGGATTATACTTGCAGTGGATTATACTTTAGTGTTTGAAACTGGATAGAACCCTTTTCTTTTCCTTCAGGCTTATCTCTGTATTTCTATGCAGAATTCTAGACACAAAATGAGTAAAATAATCTCATTTACAACTTAGCGTTACTGGTAAAATGACAAGTTGTTCTCTGTATTGGCACTAAGCTACACTCTATGGAGTGTTAAGCTGAGCGCTACATTTTTGTATTATGCTCTCTGTAAGCATACACATTTCCTTTGGAAATAGTGTAGTCACACAAGCCTACCATGAGTCATAATAACAAGCGAGGCTAGATTTCATAGACATGAAGAGATATAAACTCTTGTTATTTCTTTGAATAAAAGTCTATCAAATTTTCAAACTATATCAGTTTACTGTATCACCTTGTGCTGAGCCTCGAGTGAACCACAAAACTCCACAGATGTCCCCCAACCTCCAGCATATCACCCTTAGTGTCTGAACTCAGGACTCATAAAATTCACAGCTACAGCTCTGGTCAGCAAGAAGGTACTAAGCAAGTAATAAAATGATTGAAAAATATCTCCAAAAATTAGAAGTCCTAATCCATAAGGTTTCTAGAATGTCCATGTATAAGAAAATTGTCTAGAATGTTCTCTTCTAGAACACTTATATGACAGTGGAGCCTTCCAGATTCCCCTTTGTCAAGGCAAGGCATGTTCCCACTGGTGAGTGGCAGGCCTGCTGAATCACAGCTCTGATGAGTGCAGGCTCCTCAGGGTCCTCCACCACAGGTCCCGCCTCTCACGGAGCACATCCCTTTATCGCCCTGGGCGACTCCAGGGCCTGGACGATGGTGCTCGGGCCGGTCCTGCGCTGCCAATCATTCGAGTTCATAGACCTGCGCTTCAGGAGGCGGTTGATGATGTCAGTGCAGGTCTTCCTGTACTGGTGCCGGAGCAGGGAGTAGACGAAGGGGTCACATGCTGCTTTACTATAGGCCAAGCATTTACACAGCAACCCCCAGTGCTGGGTTATTCGAACTGTAGGCCAGAGTTCCAGAAGCCTATTGCAGAGAGAGACAAGGAGAGAGATATTTTTGCTGTTTTAGTTCATTGTTTAGTACATTGTTTCCCATTGCTCAAGTATCCCAGCACACCTGACTCAACTGTAATGTAATTCATTATTTGATTCAGGTGTGATAAAAATGGGGGAAAAAACAAAATGCGTAGATGGAGATTCAGTAGCTTGTTGATATACACAACCTAGAACAGCAAGGCTTAGTTGATAGTCATACAGTTTAGGACCTCACTGGTTAAGGTACTTGCCTCTAATCAGAAGGTTACTAGTTCAAGTCCCACCACTATGTTGCTACTGTTGGACCCTTGAATTGTGACCTTGTTTTGGATAAAAGTGTCAATAGAAATGTTTTACTCATTTCTTATGAAGGTTCTAATGCAATTGGTGTTTATTTCTGGTAGGTCTTTTGCAGAACTTGTGCTGTTACTAGAATGTTCACATGACTTTCATTGTTTGTAGCTTGCTAGCTTTGAGTGAAGTAATGATAGAGTGAAACTAGGTTAATGTTAGGTTGTATTTTTATGAGGTAAATTTACAAATGCAGCCTTATCCTCATCACATATCCACACCTGCTATTAAAAGGATGGTGGACTGGTCTTGGCATGACATTGAATTACACATATTCAGTAAGACCACATGTGAGTATACAGCACAATGAAACATTAATTTACTCTTCAAGCCACATATTCTGTATGTGGCATTCATCCCATTGCAAAATAAACTAACCTTGCAAGACTGTCTGTTTTCATTAAGAAAGTGCTGCTCTTGGTTTCCAATTGCCATAGAAAAGGTGGGACAACAATTACTAAGGTTACATACATAGAAGTGGAACATATAGAACATGAATTCCTATAATGAACATGACTGATTAGCGAGTAATATTTTGAATGGCGATATCAGATGAACAATATAATTGGTAACCAATGTCTGTGTAAGAGGTTTTTAAATTCACTGCCATAACTTCAACCCAGAAATCAGAATTACTAATAGCATACTTTACTCTATTATTTAAAACAGAATGTATATTGACCTCCTACAATATCATACTTTAAATAGCAAGATTATTGTTTAAATATATATTTTTGCTGTTACTTGATCTGTTAAGATCTAAAAATATCTTTTAATATCTAAAAGCATTTTAATCATTTCATCATCTATTTTTTTTAAAAGTCTGTTTTATCCCCACACCTGCATGAGGCTATGAGGCTGCCAAGCAGGCACTACACACACACACACACACACACACACACACTGTACAATTACCAGTCATTTCATTAGACCCTTGTAGAAGAGGATCTCCTAAACCTCCTTTAATTTTTTTTTTCCTGCAAACATACCCATGATTTCATTGTGAGTTTAAGCACAAAATCATATTATCTGTTGAACAAACACCAGTGGCACATGATATGAAAATCATAGTGTTACTATGGAATGAAATGCCATTGAAATAACCATGAAGAACTTTGGATTGCTTTTTTCTTCCGTCCCTTGTTTTAAAGTTCTTAGAACATACATCTCATGCTCAGGGATCTACTTCTCTGAACTTTCAGTGCACAAAGCTGAAGTCAGAACCCGAAGGAGAGAACTATGTATTTAAGTTCTAAGAGTGTGTAACAACCCAATACATTTTTCATCACTAGTATCATACAAGTGTGACTTATCTCGGTGTGAGGAATTCTGGGGTTTCAACTGGAGGCAAGCAGCCAATAAAAATTAAAAAAAAGGTTTCTGAGTCTTCATGACCTGATGCACAGCTTTTCATTCTTATAATGAGGATTATTTATGCTCTGTCTCTGTTGGTCTTTGGGGAAATAAGTGTTTAGGGTTTCCAAATTCTAATCAGCACACTGTATAGTGAAGACTCACACAGCGTTTCGTGCTGTGGAACAGATAGATCTAATTCATTCATTACAAACAACTGTGACATCTGCCTAATGCAGCACATCTGCATATCATTTGTGGTTTTAATAATACCATACAGATAGCCTGTATTTGATTTAGGTTCTGAAGTGCATTCTACAATGTCTTTCCTATTTCTGTTTGTCCATCTTTACTCTCCTCCTGACATGATGCAGAATTTAGCAGAGAGCTCATGGAAATGCGTTGATAATGTCACCACTCTCACAGAATTATTAAGACAGGCAACCACCTTTGGATTTATACTGTGCAGCATCACAGTGGATACAAGCTTCATTATCATATTAAATCTCCTGTGTGACATTGAATAAGCAAATGAACAAGAGATAAAAGGACTAAAGCATAAAAACATACAGACAGACACACACGTGCACACATAGAGTGTTGGATATTGCTATCTTTACTGTAAGTTTGCAGCTGGCATATATTAGAGCATTTATTTTATTATAATCCTGAACATCAACCCTCTGGTCTTCAAATAGAATTAATGACAATACACTCACTGAACCATCTGAGGCTGCCAAGCAGGCACTACACACACTCACAAACACTCACACACACTCACACACACACACACACACACACACACACACACACACACACACACACACAAAAGGAAAAAGCCCAGCCCTAAGTTGAATTACAATACAGGCATCCATCATATCTATTGAAGTTAGGGTATTGGGTAAAGAAAGCTAAGCCATTATCACATCAGTGGAACAAAAATATCAGTGGTCCTTTACATGATAAACACAATGGGGAGCCATGATGATGGGATTTTAGGCAGTGGGACTGTTTCTCCTTAATTAAACCAACAAAGTGCATCTGTACCTGTTCAATTCCTGTTTAGACATGCTCACAGCTGCACAGCCATTCTGGCAAATGATCATTCACTCCAAGCTTTTATCAGAACACATACATAGAAAATATGCTTTGGGCACTTTGAGCCCATATAGTGGCTAAATAGCCCTTATACCCCTAACATTTTATAGTTGTCGTGTGTGTGTGTGTGTGTGTGTGTGTGTGTGTGTGTGTGTGTGTGTGAGAGAGATGGGGAGGGAGGGGGCATATATGAGTTAAGAATCAAACAGAAGATCACAAACATCTTTAAACAAAGAAATATGATAATGCAATGGTTAGAAAAAGTAGTGGTCAATTTGTGCGGCAAGTATGAGTGAAGTGCACGTTTCAGGACAAGGATTAAAAATACTATTGTAAAATACTGTAAAGCATAATAAATTCATAGCCATGGCCAGTTATATTTTAATTACAGCAGATACAGTTTGATTGTGCAGGGTACAAATGGTTATTATTTTTTAAAAGTCAAAAGTGCTTACCAGCTGCATAATTATCCTACATTATTAGCCTTTTTGTTTCATATTTTATTTCCCAGACCCTGTATGAATGAATAGTACAAGCAAGTAATGAATAGTGCAAGCAAGTAATCAAGCTAAATCTGGCTCACTCAATGGGTCAGGTGATTCTTGCATTGTGATGATATGAATGCACATTTCATGTTGCCTGTGCTATTGAATCACCAAAGCTGTCATGAATGACTTCTGTTAGAGTGAATTTAGCAAAGTAAGACTTAATGGAATCTTGTTATGATTTTATAGATGAATTCAGGTTTCTTCACAAGGATCCTGGATTTCAAATTGCTTTACATTATGAATTCTACAGATAAGTAATATTAAAGAGTTAAAAAAGGCCTTCTGAGCAGGTATTTCTGAATGCTGGCTTATTCAGATGGCACCCTGGATGACATGGTGGATCTGATAGATAGTTGGATGTTCTGCTGTTCAACTGCCAGGCAACAATATTTGGGATTACTGTGTTGTTCTAATGACTACACCAAGACATGCATCTTACTGTGTAATAATCAACATATCATCATCGTTATTATCATTTTGTTAAAAATGCAATAATGGCACACTACACGTATAAGATTTTCAACTAATGATAACAGCCATACACACCTTTACTATCAGGTGTGTGAATTCAGGGATGAAATATAAGACTGGGTGAATATGGGCTAATATAATGTATGGCTTGTGGTGGGGGGTTAGAGGTAACCTCAGATCTTCTATCATAAGGTCTGCCAATAAGATGTATGTGTATTTGTGTGTGTGTGTGTGTGTGTGTGTGTGGTTGTGTGTGTGTGTGTGTGTGTGTGTGTGTGTGTGTGTGTGTGTGCGTGTGTGTGTGAAACAGGATATTGGATATTGTAATATTGTATTAGTTCACACACATTGTATAGCAGTACCACATAGTGCTGCTATAAATGAGGGCTGCAGTAAGCACACTCCAAAAAACACTTAACTCTGACCTTGCGGGTGTTCTTCGACTGCCTGGGCCCTCTTATACACTAGCTTTCCACACATGGTTTAAGCCCTCTGGCTCAGTCTCTATTAATATGAATTCTCTATTCACAACCCAGTTTGGTCCTGCTCTTAATAGTCTTGTGGGTCTGAAAAACCAGACAATGAATCTTTTGCAAAATGCTTAAATCTTAATCTAAAATATGCCATTTTAATTCTTTTCTTCACATAATAACAAAATGCTGTGTTCATTATACTTAGGCAAAGTCTAAATAACACAGTCTGTATGCAACATTCTGAATGCAGGTTTGGTTAAGCACCATGTTTAGCCAGTATCCATAAAACCAGCCTAAAACGAGGAGTATATACATATAAATATATACATAAAACGGGGTTGAAATATAGACTCCAGTTAGCAAAATTAATAATAAAAAGAAAACAATATAAAGTATGAAGGAGAGTGAGAGAGCGCGTGTATATGGACTCTTACCTTGTGATGACATAGGGCGCGAAGCACAGCACAAACGTGCCGATGAAGGTGCTGATTTTCCTGGTCGCGCGCTGCCGCCGCCTTCTCTGCTCCTCTAGGCATCGCTGACGAACGCTGCAGCATCAGAGCCTTGTCACTGGTATAGTTTTCGTGGGCGTGCGTGTGCACGTGTGACATGCTTGTGTCACATGTTTATCAAACTTTAAAGCACAACAGCGCCGATCTAGGATTTGTTTTCCCAATTAATTGCTTCTTAATAAAGTGCATTAATTAATCAATCAATATCTAATTAATATGGACAAGGGACATATAATTTTTAACTTTAGGCACTTGATAATTATGGTCCAGTTTTATATTTGGGAGAACTTCAGAAATATTTTTGAAACATTAAATAGCTATTGCATTCAACAGCTACGTTCCGAAATGAGGTGATCAGGGGTCACAAACGCCATTACGAAGCCCTCTGATGCTACGCTGAATGCTAACTACTCAAGCGAGTCGCTTCTTATGTGCCCTCGAGTCTTTTGAGTCATAATGAAATTGCATCTCAAAGCAGGGCTTCCACAGGCATTGGCAGCAAATGAAGGGAATCAGTCCCGAGTCAAAAACCATCTTTCTCTATTGCAGTAGTTTGATGGTGTTGCTAAAATAAGCGACACTTTGACTGCTCAGTTTTAAAGCTGCATTTTTTAATGTCGATAAACAAATTAATTTTCATTTCCTTGTTTTTAACTTCATTATTTTTGATTAACTGAAATTGTTAATGTTTATAATACTATATTTTTTATTTCATATATGGCAAGTGTTTTTAATAGTATATTTGTAATATATTAGTTGTTCGACTCAAGTATATTAAATTTAATACAATTTGTACATATTCCAAGATATACAAATTCAAATCCAGTTTTGCTCTCAATTATGCCTCTTGCCTATGCTGTGAAAATGTCAAAATCAATAATGCACTACAATGATACATACATTTATAGATGGCCCACTACAGTCATGAAGAGAATTGCTTACCTTGGGTGAATGTCCACGAGAAGAACTAAAGTTTGCATTGTGATAATATCTATTCGTTTGCAGTGGATACGTGCCACTTTGAGTACTTTCAGGTATGTTATGCACAGCACCACGAATGACAGGAGAAAGGTTAGCGCGTGAAAAGTGACGGTAAATACAATGAACTGAGTCCGGCCGTGGCTCGCCCTTGTCTCGCTCAGAGTGCATGAGGCGTAAAGTTGATGATAGCCCACCCAGGAAAAACATGCAGCCGCCGCAGAAAACGACATTGAATGCACCCACGTGTAGCCTAGAACTACAGTTGCGTCCCGGTGGCGCATTTTGGAGTGGTAGCTGAGGGGGAAGACCACTGCGATCCACCTGTCGATGCTGAGCGCTGCCATACTCAGCATAGAGCTGGTGGTCAGGAACGTCTCCAAGAAACCGACAGCGTTACAGAACGCGTCGCTCCCCGGTTGCCCCTTGCTAACGAGTCCTACCAAAGTTAGCGGCATGTTGGAGACGGTTAGCAACAAGTTACAGAAGGTAAGGTTTAAAGTGAAAAGCCCTGGTACTTGTTTCCTGATTTCCGGGTTGTACAAAAAGCAGATCAGCACCAAGACGTTGGACAGCAACGATACTACGATGATTGCCACTACCAAAAGACACACAAACACGTCCACAGAGTCCATGGTGCGTGTTCTACTCAAAAGCCCGGGCTCCCGGTTAAGAAATTCACTAGAGACCGGGTGCAGTTGAAAAATGGCATGATGCTGGCTTTAGAATTCATCCATATCCACGCGCTCACATCCCGTTCTTACCCGAAGAGGATTTCTGCTTCTTTCCACGTCACTTTGCTTTGCCTTCTCCAAGAACTAGCGGGGGTTGTCCATCAAGTTAAGATAAATTTTCAATTTATCATGCGTAGAAACGCGTTGTTCCGTCCTATTAAAAAATGTTTTTTTTTTCTTCCTACAAATATCCCCAATATGCCTCCAGTGCGTGTATCTTGTCTTGGCACTTTTTCGTAAGCCGGGAAACCCAGCCTGTCTTACGCTTACAATTTTTCCAGTTCCTGTTCGTGTATCCAGTACATTTCTGCTCTTTTTAATTAAATCCTTTAAATCCAATTTAGGTGTGATTGTTCCCCGTGTCGATTCATTTTAATTAAGACTAATAATAGTTTTTTTCGGGTGAATAAGCGCCTCCGGAGGTAACGTGTCAAGACAAACCAAGTCAGCGCATTGTGCTCATTGCTACAGCGTTTTTTTCTTTTTTTAAAAAAAAAAACTGCTTCGCGAACAAATGTAGTATAACCCGAAACATGGACTGAAAGATATAATACCATTTAAGAGGTCTAAACTAACATAAAGCGGCTTATGCACGTTTAGAATCATTCTCAAAAAAAAGACAAAAACAGTTAACTGGAACTGTTAGTCTGTTTAGGTGGGAAGATATCAACGGTTCTCTTCCAAAAACGAGATCTTGGCTTCTATCCGTGAGAAAAAGGACCCGATACCAAGAGGCACGAGGGCCAGTAAACGATCTCCAGGGCAGTGTGACCGAACAAGCACAATAACATAAAAATAGAACTTAACCCTTAATACAGTGACCGTGGCTTCCCTCGGTGGAGTACTTAATATACCTCATAGAGTGGATTTAATGCAGGGTGAAAGACGGCTTCTCCACGACTGGCACTGCCATGCCTAAAGGCAAGCCCGCTATACATTTCTATATAAATCAGTACTCAGTATGTAGATTCAGATGCTGTAAGCTGTGATGTATGGGTGGTCTCAGGAAAATAGAAAAATGTCTCCCAGATTTCAGTTAACTTGGAATAAGAAAACAACACAAAATGACCTCCATGTATTATCTCATGTTGTATATGACAAGGGAGCCCCAGTTAGTTTATACATTAACAGCTTAAGAAACATGCCAAAATGTCTCAGTGGGCCCATATTTTGTCACATCTGAATATAACTGGGTCAACATTTTCCCATAATCAGTTGTCATTTCCCATAATTCTGTTTTCGGCATGAATCAAGATAACAGAGGTGGGCATTACTTTGTCAGTTTTAAAATGTCAGAATTGTCATTTAATTATATACTGAGTGAGTTTTCAACTCAGTTTTTCAAAACTTGTGGGTCTATCTGATGGGCCATAAGATTAGTGTCTAGATCTCCTCCATTTTTTCGCAAGAGAAAAATATATAATTAGTATAATTTCAGAGCTCACTTTAGCATAATTTTAGAGTAATGCATAAACCTAGCATGTGTAAAGAAGAAGATAATTTTCCAATGATCAAAGAGGATCAAAGATCACTGTCCACATGTGATGATAGTTAATGATGATTTTGTCAAGCAGTATTGATGACTGTCCATGATTATGCCTGATGTCAGCATATCAGCACTGCAGTGATGCCAGAGGCTCTCTGCTCTCAAGCTCAGGACTTCCCCAGCTTATCAGACCCTGGGGGAAGGAGAGAGAGAGAGTACAGGGGAGTGTGAGAGAGCAGAAAGACAAGTGTGTGCATGAGACAAGGAAGAGAATAGACAAGTGTAGATGATGTACAACATCATGTGTCATCAGGAACTACTCCCTGCCCCATATCTACCCCCACCACGAGTGTGTGTGGGCAGACGGGCGAGTGGTTGTTATGGGCAACACACATTCAGCGTGTCAGAGCATCCCCCATATTTCTCTTCACTTCTTAGCTAAGGAAGAGAGGGAGTTATGGCACACCTCCCTTTAGTGCCATACCTAGACTAATTAGAATATCAGAGCAGCTTCTAACTTGAGAGGTGAGATTCAGAAGGAGAAATAAGGATCATCACATACTCTGCTCTCAAAGCTCAGAGCCTCTGTGCCCAGCTGGACTGATGGGTGTTTTGTGGCCCAGACATTTGTGATTGCAGTCTGCTGCCTGTTTGGTATGCATGTCCTGTTTGAGTGGGTATATATTTGGAGCAGCTCAGCGTGGGAAAAGAGGAAAGGATTTTTGGGGCAGGCAAACATTACCCAGAGTCACTGACTGGAGAACAGTTTTTGAGTTTATGTTAATGATGCTGGCAGCTGAAGTAACCTGCAGACGTACTGGTCTGAAAACATCGCTAAAACTAATGGTATAAAATACAAGTTTAATTCAAACACTAATAGACAAAGATTTTGGATTGGTAAAAACAAAACAAAACAATCAAACAAACAAACAAACAAACAAAAAACATCTTTTTGCATAAAGATAGAAGGTCTTTTAGACTCCAGGCAGAGATTTAGGACAGTTAGTTTTTTCTAATGAAGTAAAGCAGGCTCCTGCATTGTATCCTTATATAGTCTAAATGGGTTCTTGGGGAGGATTCTGCTGTGCAGTGGTGTAGTCCTCCCGAAACAAATACTTTCATTTTTCACTTTTTCAAACCAAAAGTCCATTACACTGACTCCTTTGTAATAATAAGAATTTGGCAATCTTTGAGGTATTATTATTATTATTATTATTATTATTATTATTATTATTATTATTATTATTATAGCTACAGTGATCACAATAGTATAGTTTCAGCACTGATCTAAACATTTAATACAAATGCCTGCTGAGTAGCCTGTTAAGGACTTTTCTAGATACCATTGTCAGAACAGACAGCACAGTGAAAAACAAGATGTAGTTAGCAGGGCAGATGCATAATCACACAGAATAATACAGCTAGGCCACAAAAGGATAAGGTGAACTAGAACCTCAGAGTCAGGATATACAACAAGGGCATAATGCAGTTAATGATGATCAAGTGAACTATTTTAAAAAGCAAAGGAACCTGTGTGGAGTCTTCTAGGGAAGAGATATAGGGACAGTGTAAATGTAATTAATAATTCATTAAATTATTTAAAATGTAAGTAAAACATGTACTAATAACATAAAAAGTTTGTGTTTATATGTGTGATAGGTTTTTTGCTGTTGTTTGATTGCTTTTGGTCTTTTTTTTTTGTTTGTTTTTTTGCTTAGACTTAGTTTTTTTTTTTTTTTTTTTAGTTATTTTTAGAAATTTTTAAACTTATACCATAGGATACCATACTGTTGTGTAATAGTGGAGGCAGGGAGGGAACAGGACATGATTGTTGCAAAGGAGTTTCTTTATTCTCCATCTAACAATAAAACCAGAGCAGCACAGCGTTGAGCGTGCAAAAAATAAAAAAAAAACCTCAAAGTGTGAACTCGGCAGCCGCAGACTCGTGCGAAGACAAGATGGTAGCAGAGCAATGCATAGGATGGGAGGTATGTGCCTGTGGGCTATAAATATGGAGACACATAAACAAGCTACAAATGAAGGTGATGTAGTGGAGATAGATTAAACATTATTCCCCTGATGAAGTCAAAAGGGGGCTCTCTTCCACCCCAAAGCCACAGACCAGACCTGAATACACTGGTGCCTTGAGGATTAGCAACAAAACCAACAAAGCTAATTTACCATTTAATCTACTATGATGTGAAATATACCTGTTCATTACTTGTCCTTCATTACTTTGTATTATTCACTCATATTACCTCATCTGTATGATATTCAACCTCATGCATATTGTAAATGTCACTGTTGGCCCGTCTTACAGCAGGAGGGACACGCCCACTCCTGCTCAGGATCACAGTAAACACCTGCCCCGCTCCCAATCACCTACCTACTAATCCTGCTCACCCATTCCTTGTTTCTCTCCCTCACTATTTCAACCCACAGGTCCCCGAGGACAGTGCAGCACATTAGCGGACTAAGCCTTGAAGTAACAAGACTGAGAGCTACGCCAAGTCCATTCACCTTTTGTTTTCTTCTGTCGTTACTTCTATGTCTCTTTAGTTATGGATAATAAAGAGCACCTTCTTTCAGCCACGCCTCTTGCTCCCTCTGTGCCACCACCGTCACAGTAAACAAATTGTTATTCACGCCTAGATGTGTTTACCAGAAATCCAATATGAACCAATTAGACAATATATTAAAGTTAGTAGTTTGTAACATCTAGAAACCAGGAAAATAATTATACTGATAGTCTAAATGCTTTACCCTCATTCTAAGACCAGGAGGTAGAAATGGATAGGAATATATTATTTTCTTTATTATTTTTTTCTTTATTATTATTCCTTTATTGCTTTATTTCATTATTTTCTTAATAACTGATTTGTGGTGGATCCTCTGTATTCCTGGATTCCTATATCTCATAAATTAGTTTGCCCCAATCGTGAACAGAGGTTATTGAATATGCATGAATATGTTTCTTCCAAAAGACAACTAACCAATTCTTCCACTCAAGTTGGGTTGAGAAGTTGAGTTGTGAAGTTGAGAGGTGAGTAGAGGAGTCTGTTGAGTCGAGCAGTCTAGTCAGGTTCGAGGTGTGAACTGTGACTGAAACAAAGAAGGGGGGGGGAAGCCCTACTCTAAACTTCGGTGAAGACAAAGGTTTTTTTCATTTCAAGTCAATAACCTCTCGATATGCAGCTAGAAATACTTGGTTGTATTAGTTTACCATATTTTAATTGGATGTTTGTTTTGTTATCATCTTATTCATTTCTTTTCATTAGTGTGTAGTCATTGGAATTGACCCATCATGGCTCTTATGGACACACCCATATGGTCGAGACCAGAATTCCAATACACTGCTGGTAAAGAACCCACTCTAATTTCGGAAAGGTCTGCCCGCGAAGGCCTATGTGACTCTTACCCAAGCCAGATCCGAAGGTCCAATACTTCAGTCTAAGAACCCTGGTCTCCACACAGTCACCAGATGCCAAGAACTTCAAGGAACAGCGGACTGCTTCAGGGTCATCGGACAATCTCACAACAAGGACGCTACATTCATCGCCATTGAGGCAGTTAGATGAAAGACTGATCTTAACATCTGGCACACTGACCTGATGCCCCAAATCAAATGGACACTGCCTTGCACTCTCCTCACTGTCCTGATGATCCAATGGAACACAATTATGCATCTCCAGACTGTTTGCCAGCGAATCGTAAGAGCCGACATTTCCCTCACGTTACCAGTTGGTATCATTATTAGCTTTTAGTTGAGTTAATTATTTTCCCTAAGCTGTGACACAACATCATAACTCTTTACTGTTCGCAACAGCTTTCTCTCCTGATCCTCCTATTAAGTTTCCTTTTTTGGTCTTGATCAATAAGTAGACTACCCCTTTGAGTACTCCCATAGATTGCGTAAACCAATCTATTAACTTTGTTTCTCTAATTATTTTTATTAGCTTATCTAGTTACCTGTATCCACCTCAAATTGTTTGTGTTAACCTTAGCATTTTTACATTGTTAGGCTTGTGATTATAATGACTCTAGTGAACTAGCCACTCCTGGTCAATAATAGAATCTTAGTCAATGATTGTTTTTCTTATTATCTTATTGTTTTTATTGTTATCTGGTTATTTTTTCTGTGAGCCCTGAGTGATATTATAAGGTTTGGTAGACAAGAAATTGGCGACTTTCATGAGTTGAGGACTGAATTATTAGTCATTGATCCATTAATTAAAATTAATAGATTTTCCCTGTTAATCATTGTGGTGCCCGAATTCTATTTACCAACTGTAACTGATAATTCATAAACATTACTAAAATCGCTAAAGTGATCAATAAACTGGGCATTGTGAATGAGGTATGAGGTATTGATGAGATCCTCATCAATGAATATTCTGTGCCCTCTCTCCTCTAGACGTGCAAGATCTTGCCCAACTGCCCCCCTGGCTAACAGAGACATTCTGCTGCCACAGGAGAGAACTAAGGACTGCAGATAAGCAGTGAAGGAAAACTCATCTAGAATTAGACCTCAGATCTTATCTTTAACTCCTGACTTCCAGCAATCTGACTACATGTCCACTGAATCCCATTCCTTCCCCTCTGCTCCAGACAATCTCATAAGATCTGCTTCCTTTCATCTCTGTCATCATCAACAACTCCTTATCCTCTGCACATGTACCAACTGCGTTCAAAACCATCAGGGTGGTATAAATACTAATGAAGGCCACACTTGATGGTTCCAATATAACCAATTACAGACATTACATCACATCTCTCTTTCCTCTCAAAAGCCTTTGAATGAGCAGTTTACAATCAATTATTTATTTTGTTCTCCCAGAACCAGCTGCATGATCCCTAACAATCTGGCTACAAACCAGCAAATGCAACAGAAGCAGGCCTCATATCAGTGACAGAGAAACTTCATGCTGCTAAAGCTGCCAAACTGTCATCTGTCTTGATTCCTCTGGACCTTTTGGGAGTCTTTGACACAGTAAAGATTCTCACAAGATTTTCCTCTCTGTTCTCTTCAGCCTTAGTGTGACTGGCTCTGCATGGAAATGGTTTCAGTCCTATCTGGAGGAACAGTCCTATCAGGTAACATGGACAGGATCCACATCCAATCCATGTAGACTTTCTACCAGTGTCCCCCAGGGCTCAGGATTAGGCCATCTTCACTGCTATCTTTTCTTTGTATACTCATTCTCTTGGTGATGTAATATCTTATCATGGCTTCTCCTACCATTGCTATGCTTATGATACTCAATTATTTCTTTCTTTCCCTCCCTCCAACACACAGGTCTCCAGACATATCTCAGCATGCTTGAATGACATTGCATCATGGATGACAGCCCACCACTTGAAGCTCAACACCAGTAAAACTGTGCTTCTGTACATCCCTGAACTTCCAGTCTTCATCATGATCTCAAAGTATCTTTCTAGAATTCCTTGCTATGACCATCTGAAGCAGCTTGTAGTCTGGGCATAACTAGTTGTCGTTCCCTTTTCAGATCTGACCTGGACTTGCAGATTTCTCCTTTGTAACATACGATGGATTTGGCCCTTTCTCTCGCAGGAAGCCGCCCAGATACTTATGAAGTCACTTCTAATCTCAAAGCTAGGCTGCTGCAATTTATGACTTGCTGGTATTCCTCTAAGAGCCATCAGACCCCTACAACTAGTCTAGAATACAGCATGACTGGTCTTCAATCTTCCAAAGTTCACACATGCCACTCTACTGCTGTGCTCCCTTCATTGGCTTCCAGTCGCTGCCTGCATCAGATTTAAAACCTAGATGCTTGCAAACAAAGCCAAAAACTGACCAGTCCCACCATACATGATGTCAATAGTCAAAGCTTGATCTGTACCTTGAGTACTTTGAACCTCAAGTACGGTTTGGCTTGAAATACCATGCTTTAAATCTTGTGGAAGACAGCATTGAGACTATTCTCTGTCCTGGGTCCTAGATGGTGGAATGAACTTCTGCTTGCTGTCTTCAAATGCAGACTGAAGACCCATCTATTTGTGGAATATTTAAATGACCACTGACCCTTCTCCTATGTTGACTAACTGAAACTCTAGTAATTATTATAGGGTTTTGTTTATTGCATTGATGTTGACTGCTTCTATGTTGACAAACTCTAGTACTTATTGTTTATTGCACTTATTGTTGTCTGAGATAGAGCTTATGTATTTTGCACTTCTAGGCATCAGCATTGATCCCTGTATTTCAACAGCATTCTAGTTCATTGGTATCTTGGACTCTAATCTATTGTATTGGCTGGGATGTATTCTATGAGTAAATGACAAAACACCTTTGTAAGTCACTCTGGATAAAAGCATCTGCCAAATACCATAAATGTAAATGTAATGTATTATTTCGATATATACAATCAGCCATAACCTTAAAACCACTTGCCTAATATTGTTGGAGTTCCCCTCATACCTCTAAAACAGCTCTGCTATGGCACTGCTAGACTTCCCAAAACATCAGAGAGCATCCTGTGGTATCTGTACCATAGCAAATTGTACTATAGTAGCACTTCTGTGGGATTGGGCCAGATGAGCTAGTCTTCACTCCCCTCATGCATCAGTGAGCTAGGCACCCATAACCTGCCACCAAGAGTACACTTTGGATGGCTTATGGGAGAACATTCTGTTTTCTATATCCTGGCTTCTACTTCTCCGTAATCTGCTATGGTGAGTGTCCATCTTAGCCATGACCTACAATCTCAGGTCAACAGGTTGGTGTTGAGCTTAGTGCATAGACTCTCAGGTCAGCAGCTTGGTGTTGAGTTTGGTGCACAGACTTGGTTCCCAATTTCGGGGTGCGGAGATACTGATATCTCATGTCTTACTTGTTATCCCAGTCCCCCTATGTCACGGCCTTTGGTACATTGGTACATTTAGTATATTGGTACATTTGGTACATTGTCAATCTCTATTTATGACAGCAGTTGCCACTTGTGTTTGTCGGAACACTGAGCTATTAGTTGTTTTGATAGCCTAGATGAGGTTTTCAAAGCATCCATAGTTCACTGCAAGCACTAGGGTTGCTTGTGTAGTAGCATTCCAACAGTCCTCAATTTTCCACTCTCATCCATGATTGTCTTGTATTTGTTCCAGGAGCTCACTCTTCATCAAATTGCCCTGGTCCCCCAGCAACTGACCTAGACCTTGCTGACCCGGGCGATGTATGACCTGACGTGACTCATTTTTGACTTTCATTGATAGTGAGGTGAGTGGGTGGTATAAAGCACCTTGCCTAAGGGACCACTCTGGAGTGATTCCTAAGGAATCATAGGAACAGCAAAAATTGAGGGTGCACTGAACAATTTTTGCTCTTCTTAGAATTTCACTTTTCTAAACTGAGTTTGAGATTGTCATTCCTGGAATCTGCTGGAGCTGCTCCTCCATCTTAGGGGTCACAGCCTAAGTATCCCAGTCTCAACCACTTTTGGTGTCAATTTGATATTATTTATTTCTTTAATAACAGAGAGCATAAAAACTCAAATCAATTTATAACTGAGTCTATTGGAAGGCCCCCACATACAAGAAGTGTCCCAGGCAGTCAGATCCACCATTACTGTGCTGTCTAATGCCCATGCTAGTTGCATATTCAGTAGGTTGTACATGTTTATGGCTTTGATCTTATTGTTCTCATTCAACTGACTCTTGAGGACCTGTCTTACTCTATGAAGGTACTTGAATGTTGCTGTCCTTCTTGTTTCTGCCACATTGTTCCCCAGGCATTTGTAACTGTTCTCCAGGCAGTTATATGGCTTTATGGTAGCTCAATTCTCACTGTCCTGTCACTTTTCTCTTTTTACTATCAGCCAACAGCACTTGTCCAGCCCAAATGGCATTGTAATGTCCTTTTCTGTCTTGGCCTACAGCTCGATGTCATCCATGTACAGATGGTGGCTGTTTACAGAACAACAGTGGGGCCAGTGTATCTCTTTGGTATATGCCACACTTTATAGTGACCTGGGCAATTGTCTTAAAGTTGACCTCTAATGCTGTCTTCCAGTATTCCAGTAAGTTCTGGATGAAAGCTATTATGGTCTAATGGCTAGGCATTCAATTATCCAAGTGTGTGCCATTGAGTCATATGCTTTCTTATAGTTGATCCAGGCAATGCTTAGGTTTGCCTTGTGTTAATCAGACACTACAGAGAAATGTGCCTTGAACATACACTTATATGCTGCTCGACATGGAAGGCTGCATGCTGCCCCCTTGAGAGCAACAAATGAAATAACAGAATCATGAAACAGCACCACCCTCAAACACATTCCATGATTGAATCTGCACTGGAATTCAAATGTTTAGTACAGTTTAGCTTCTTTTACAAGTGTTGCTGCATATTTGAAAAGTTAGTATGAAGAAATTTTACATATTATTTTAAATGTAAGTCCAGTGGAGAAGTATAATTGTTTTTTAAAAAGCTGCTGAAATCTCTTTGAACAGACATTAACAGCAGCCTTGCAAGCATTGTGTTGCCAATTTAAGCTACTAGCCTACTGATCAGCCTGGTAAGTGCTACTAATATTACATCAGCTTTGATGGTATGTAACTAGGCTAAGTATTGTCAAATAAGCTACAACACCAAGTGGCTGGCCTTCTAATCAGCCTGATACTGTTTCCTATTTGCCTTGAGACTAGCAGCTTACCTTTTACATGAAGCTTGATAACCATCAATACAGCAATGCCAAAGATGACACCATGTGAAATAATTATTGACCTTCTAAGGTGTTTTTCCTATCAATATTGGCGGCATGTCCTTGAAGCATCATCTTTGAAGGTGTCTAATAATAAAGTTATACGATAAAAAAATTAGATAATTATATCATTAATAAATTATTGCTGGTCATCTCAACATCTTGGGATGGGGTAATCTCTACTGTCAGCCTTAGAGGTGTCTAACCAACTAATGTAAATAAAGCAACAATAACCAACTGTAGACTTCTAATTACCCTTTAAGGTTCTAGTGAGATCAGACTTTGATGATAATGCATTTTTGCATCAGTCATTAAGGCATTGAAGTATTTCCAAAGAAACTACAAAAAAAAAAAAAAAAAAAAAAAGAAAAAAAGATCATCGATCTTCTAACCAGTCAGGAAGATTCCATTCTTTCATAAAATAATTTGAAGTTGGCGTGTAATACATCAGACTTGAAGGCATATAGCTTGCTATTGTTAAATAGGCTACAAAATAAAACTTAATTAATCTAATTAAGAGATGGTACATCAGGCTTGGGTGCATTTAGTTTGAGCTAAAGGAGCTACATTGTGAAATTATCATTGGTGTTCTTATCAGCCTGCGAGGTGTTGTCTTCTATCAGCCTACAAGGAGAACCTTCTACCTCAGCCTTGACCTAGTTCCATGCCTTCAAGACTGATGTAACAAGCACTTTTCTCAAAGACTATTAGACTAGACTAGCACCTCCCAGGCTGATTAGAAAGCTAGTAGCTTGCGGAGGCTTGCAAGACTGCTATTAATGTAATTGGTTTGTTCTATGTAGCTCTGCAAAACTATTTCACCAGGTTTTATAAAAGTGAGATTTCCTACAACATAATCATTCTTTGGCACTGGATTTATTTCTCAAATAATATTTAGTTTCTTCACAACAACCTACTGAATACACTGCAAGACTTGTGTAGGAAGCTAGATTGTGCTAAACATTTGAATTCCAGCACTGAGTTGTCATGCTATGATCTCGTTGGTTGTGCTCGAGAGTGGTGCTGTTTCATGATTTTATTGACTGCACGCAAGGGGGTAGCATGCAGCCTTCCATGCTGAGAAGCCTGTAAGTCTACATTCAGGGCAAATTTCTCTGTGTGTTAGCCCAGATGGGAACCAGTAGTCAGCAGCTGGTTCAGTGTTCTGGTAGGTGGCCATACAGAGCCGTTAGTTTCTTTACCCAGCAGGCATGGATTAAGTTAGGCCCAGGTGTGGCCAATTCTTTATGTTTGTGACTCATTCTTAGATATATGCTAATGTAATGTTGACTCACTCCTGCACTGTAATGTTCTGTTTCAGATCTGTGTGGATCCACAGTTACAGATCTGTTGCACTTTAACTGAGAGTACAATTTGGATGGTTCTTGTGGCCCTGTTTCTGTCATGTATATGTGCAGTCCAGTTGTCAGTGCTGTTAACCTTTTGTTTAGTAGAACAGTTTGTTTATTTACCAAGCAGGCATGGAATATGGCAGGCCCAGGGACTGACAGTTCATGTTTGTAACCAACTCTTGGACATTTGCTATTGTAACGTTGAGTGAATATTGCCCTGTGAGACTGTGGTGTTCCAATTTGAGATCATTTAGCCACTGGTAACATCTTTGATCTTTATATTCTTCTGGATCTCTGTCAGTTTGCTGACTTCCATTCAAACTGTCTTTTTTATTGGTTTCCAGCCTTTGTTTCCAAGAGGGATTTCATGGATTTTATTTTTGTAGCCTAGGGGTCTAACCATAACTACTGCAGTATCATTTTGGTTTAAGTTATACTGATGGTGGGAATTGTGCTTATTGCTGTATTCATATCCGCTAGCATACAGTGTGATGGTGGCCTGCCACTAAGTTGAAAGAGACTACATTGGTTGCTGACAGTAGTTACATTAGTCATCATCGTCTATAATATGTCTGCAAATGGCCCACACAATGTTCCCACTACACCCTTCTTTATTCCTGGATTCTTTTCAAATATGTCCCTTCCTGTCTCAGATGCAGTAGTAGGTGTTGTATTTAGGCTTTGGCATTTCCCTTTGTTTACATCCAATTCAATTTGGGCATAGTTTAATGATTAAGTACTGGGTAAGAAATTGCTTGTCTGTCAGTGTAGATGAAGATCTCATTATCCATCATTCTCTTATGCAATTCGTACCTTTTTTATTGGGCTTGCTGTTGTAAGCTCCATATTATCCAACCTCATCTAGCTAAGGTTTGTTACAGTTGTCCAGTTTCCACTGAATTGTCCCGGTCCTTCGACATTTGGCTCTGATCTTGCCAATTCTTGAGACCTCCAGGTCAGAATGTTTCATGATTCTGTAGCATTAGGAGTCTCACCCAAAGACATTTATTAGTGTTAGTTTTTTTTTTGTTTGTTTGTTTGGTTTTTTTTGCTAGATCTACGTGCAGGTCAGTGTTTTTATCCACTACATTATCCAACTGCTGTTACAATATATATGAATACATACACGAATATTAATTCTTATATATTTAATACTATTTAACAGACATTTAAATTGTCAGGATTAGTCCCTCCCAGCTTCCATGTTCCATGTTTTCCCTGTCTTGTGTATTTTAGTTCCATGCCATAGTTTCGTTTTCTCCGCCCCTCGTTTGATTTTCAACACCTGTCCCTCCTTTAGTTCATGTATTTAAACCCTGCCTTGTGGCCTTGGTCTGGGCTGGTCATTGTTTATTTGAATGGTTGTGTTTCTTTGAATCTGTGCATTTATGTGTTTAGTAAATGTATACCTGTAAATTTGTACTCAGTGTATCCTAGTCTTCGTGTTTCTTAGCCCCAAGTTTTCCCTAATCTTTGTCATAGCCTGCTTCCTTTGTTTGCCTTCGTATAGTTTGCGTTGTGTTTCCTAGCTTTCGTTTGTCCCAGCCCTTGTCTTGTTTATCATGCATCCCTGTGCTCTCTGTTGGCTCTATGACCCTGGACTACTACAACGACTCTGATTTTGGATTTGCCCACAATAAATCTCGCTCTTCTCTGCACGTGTCCACCTCCTTACTGCTCATCGTTACATAAATATGTTTAAATTCTTAGTGGGATGAATTATGCACTGACCAGACTACTCTATTCTATTACATGATTCCATTGTGTTGATTTCTATTAATTTGTAACTGTATCTTAGTAGTTTTATGTTTGCATTTTTTGTAAGTCTGTCCTTTATTGAATATAATGGGTGTAATGATCATTGAAAAAGAGAGAGATAGGGGAAATAATAATTAAGAATTAATCATTCGTTTTTTTAAAGAGTCAAGTAACTAATAATAAGCAGAATCAGAACAATAACATAGGGCTTTACTGGGCATAATAGTGAAATTTCTGAGACTTACTTCAGAATGGGAAGCTCCGTTTGTATGGCTAGCTGTGTTGGCTTATCTGTCTTTTTCTTTCTTTCCATTTACAGTGCTTTGGGCCAGTCAAGATCTATAAGGAAAATATGCAGCTCCTCAATGAGAATTACTTCAGCAGCACAGCAATCCTTGTTTCCCTTCATGGAGGACACGGAATGTCTCAGGAAAGGTTTTGTACTGGGCTCTTATCTCTGGCAGGAAGGTGTTGGTAAGAATGCTACTCATTTCTGCAAGGCAAGGGCACCCAGGTCAGCCCAGCAGAAGGACTGGGAATATCCCAGTACAGCTCCTAAGGGCCTTATGCAACCTTGGTTGCTGATTAATGTTTTTCTTGTTTTTTCTTTTAATGTTTCTCTCTCTGGCCCTGTTCTTCTTTCTGTTTCTGCTTCTTTTTCTCTTTGCTTTTTGCTCTCCTTCTCTTGGTCAGTGTCACTCTGTCTTTGTTTCTATACCTCAATCTAGCTTCTTTTTCTTTCTCTGTCCCCAACATTCTGAATTTCTCTGCTTACAACTGTCTTTCTCTCTCTCTCTCTCTCTCTCTCTCTTTTTCTCTTTCTCTCTCATCCTACCTAGCATTAGGGAACCTTTCTACATTATCATGTTGTACATGATATAACAAACACCCTTCGGAGGGTGACAGTACACTGGGAATCTCATGTAAGGCTACTCACACACACCCTCACACACACTTGTAGAACCAGTATTGTGCACTGCAAGCGATGCAAATCTGCAAAACATTTAAAAATGAGATACTATATACTATAATTAATTGTATGTCAACACCCCTCATAATGATTGAGTTCATGTGTTTTAGCCACACATTGCTCACATTTATAATCATTCACAGAGCCATTAAATCTCCATAGTCAAATATGGCAAATATGGGCAATACTGAAGAGCTCATGACAAGTCTTCCCATAGATTTCTCCCAGCACTACGTACCCCACTGAATTTCTTTGGGATGAACTGAAATGTCAATCACAAGCTAGGTCTTCTTGTCAAGCATCAGTGTCTGCTCTTTTGAATGAATGGGCACAAATTCCCACTGACACTCTCCAAAATCTTGTGAAACTCCATGGGAGTATAAGACTAGAGAGTGTTAACTCCAAATGAGGGTGTTAAATCCTTAAGAGTATAAGAGTAGAGGGTGTTAACTCCAGTAGAGGGTATTACATCTACATCCTCAAGAGTAAAAGACTAGAGGACGTAAATCCATACTGATATCTAGAATCTATTATAGGTGTGACAGTCATGTGTCCACATACCTACATATTGTTGATATTTTTTCTATCAATCTTATATACCCATAATGCTGCAGAAAATATCTGTTCAATTTCACCTGACCTGATAGTTTTATTGTTGTCACAATGGTTACTGGCTGGAACTGGCAACTCAGTGTCAAAGCTTCTAAATATCACTGAGCAACTCCAGAACGCTTGCAAGGGATTAACACCATGATTTTATCTTTTTGGTTGACTGGAACTCTCTGTGAAATGTCATTCTGTTTGTGGTCCATAGACTTACCGTGCAACCATAAGATACTCTGCCTTCTGTGTCCCAATAACATTCAGCCAATACTTTTTAAAATGAGGCCAAGTATCCTCTGTATGGCTTAATTTGTTGGTTTGATCAACAGGACTAGACTTTAGAGATTTAAATTCTACCAACTCAACAATATTGAATGAAACAGATTTTGGACCATGAGGTGAAGCTCTGCTAACCAGGTGAACCTACTGGACCATGTTAATACAAATTAGCTTGATAAGATCCTTCAGACCAGCCAGCTCAACCATCTGGACCACTGAGAAACTGATCAAAACTAAAATCATTAGTTCAGACCTTGGATCTTTAATTGTACCTAAATAACAGTTTGGCCTAATAAATATAAATATACGTTTGTTAAAAACTAATTAATTACAATATCTGGCAGGCATTAGTTTTGATTGCACTGCATCCTGTCTGTGCTGTTGAGCCCAACACTGTTGTCTATTTCAGCCTTCCGTAGATGAGAGGAAAGATGTGTGTATATTAGGATAGGATTTACATGTGCACATTTGGTCTCTTCCTGCAGGTGGGGTTTGATATTCAACAGCTGTTTCACATGCTCTGACCTGCGGTTTGTGAGCATGCAGATTAGGTGCCAGTGGAAGAGCTGGCTTTGTTTCCTCTCAAGGCCTTTCGAGAGCACCTCACATTGCATAACTCGTCCACGCCTCAACATTCATGCACACAACATGTAGAAATATAATGCAATTGTTAAGCATTAATGAATCCATGTTTCTCAATTTCCTTCAAAGCCTTTTTTCAGTTTCTTTCACCTCCCTTGTCATGTATGTTGTTGGCATGTGGAGCAAATGTGACCTTTGATTTAGGAGTGTTCCTCATAATAAATGTGAAAGTGGGGAAGGGCTCACTGGTTATGGTCACTCAGGAAAGAGTAAGCTTCTGTCTCTAAGGGCCTCTCAAAAGTCAATGACTGTTGTCACAGGAAAGTGAAGAAGCAACTGTATAAGACTTCAGTTTCGTAAAAAGTCTGAGGTGCTCTCTCTCTCTCTGTCTATTTAACATCTATCTCTCTTTGTCTATTTTATATCTAATATAGATTGTTGCTTTCAATGATTTTCTCTCTACCATACAAATATTCTGAAACTCCCCCTCAGTTATTCACTACCCCCTCACTCACTCCCTTGATTATCCACTCCCTCACTCACTACCCCCTCACTCACTCCCTTGATTACCCACTCCCTCACTCACTACCTCCTCACACACTCCCTTGATCACCCACTCTCTCACTTACTCCTTTGACAGTTCAGGCTGGAATTAGCAGCGAGGTCCAATACTCCACTTGGTTTATTTCTAAATGGCATTTTTAAGGCAATAGACTGGCATCATCTTTAGATACATTGGCAAACCTCTGTCTAGAATGTGTTCAGTTTCAACACACAAAATCTGTAAATCTGTAAGTATTCCAAAAAATCAGTATTATTTGGCATGAAGCTTTTAAATAACAAATAAGTAATACGTTTGAGGAGTACACACACATTCACATATTCATGGATAGGTATGATGTTTTATTAGCCTGTGTGCAAGTGTGGGCATATCTGTGCAGGTGTTTATGTCTTTGTATATGTGAACATGCATGTGTATAGTGCCACACAGCACACTAAAAATATTTCTTATGTTACAGTGAGTTGGAACTGTGCCATTTGCTGTTACTGTGAACACTTAGCCTATATGAAATACCAGGTTCCTGCCTCTATATTTGCAGCCCTTGGGAAGCATCTGCATGACCTGCTGGACGGTTCTGTATAGGTTCTGTCACAGGTAACATATTACAGAAACTCTTTATTTAAACCTAAAAGGGGCATGATTAGAAATGTGTGTGTGCCATGAAGGAAAGATGAGGTGCAAAATGTCATTATTTCCTCTGTAGCAAGTAGTAAGGTAATAAGGATTCCTTTTCATATTGTTTTATTTACACCACTGAGGCAAACTCATCTGTACACAGCACATCTGAGAACCTGAGAACACCAGAACTGAAGATATGTATTTAAATTTTAAAGACAGAACAAAAACATTGTGTCCATATGTGATATCCATATGTCTGATGAATGGTGACACATGGGTTTGGCTCTGCTCTGTGCACGCTAACAGAAAACAATCATCATAGTCAGGCCTGACAGTGCTGTATTTATGGTGATAAGTCTGTTCACTCAAATAGAGAAGCACTCAGAGCCCTATATGGCAAGAGAAAACATCTCTATAACAGCATAAGTTTACTTTAAACCACTACCAGCTTTGGGCTGCTTTTTGAAATTAGAGCAAAACCCCTATACCTTGTCACTTTTTAAATAAATAGGCAGAATGTTAAGAGATAAACATGCTGTAATGAAGGAATATTGTAGCGTTTTTGACCAAATTTTTGATGGTCCTGGTAAATTCTGCTGTCACGGGCCCATTATTTATGCTAAATATGGAAATGTCTTTTGTGTGCAGTCAGCTGCTGCAGACATCTAATGACACTGTCTGACAGTGGGAAAGCCATGGTGCACTATGAGATAGCACTTAGAGATGAAAGCCATGGCACACTATGAGATAGCACTCAGACATGAAAGGCATAGAGGGCCTGTGACAATGCTGGCTCTGAAGTCACTTCTGTAAACAATAGATGCTGCATCTTACCCATGATGGTAAGCTCAAGAGGACATGCAGAAGGCAGTGCCATGCCTGGGTGTGTGAGTTGTTGGGATTAGCATGAGCGAACTTTATGTAAAGTTCTATATAGTTATGTCTTGGCTACATACAGTAAATGTTCTAAGGTTGAGAGTGTGATCAGTTAGAGTTTCCTAACTTCCTTGCTGCTGTAACAGCAATGCAAACAGATATGTCATTAATGCAATGTCCATTAGTATTAAAATGCCTTGCCACTGGAAATGACAAATCCTTAATTCTGATTGTTCGAAAGTGTTCAACAAACTGATCAGCAAGCTTTCTCTTGGTTTCTGCAAAATAAAGCTAATTAACATCTCTTTCAATTAATATAGTAGACAATGCTCGCATTAATGCATGAGTTGGAATGGGTGATGACAACTGATCCTTTTGTGCCAGTCATTTTAGTAGATGTGTTAATACATTTACATGTAGCACATCTAGTTGCAAGTTACAGTAGCAAAGATATTAATAAACCAGTCATTTATCACACTCTTGATGAGCATGTCTTTGAGTTGGAGATCAGTGGAGGATCCTTAAAAAGGAATGCAGTCTCTGCATCATGGAGGATTTTGAATTAGTTAAGTATATTTGTCACTGTTTTATTTGTAGGATGATAAGTGAGCACCAAAGGAATTCTTGATTTAACAGTAGATAGCTTATAGGTCATTGCCTCTGTTCTCTGAAGTAAGACATGAGTAAATGCATAATCTATAACATTGTTAAGAAGACCACTAAAAAACATTTTAGTACCTTCACTAACCCCTCTTATTTGTGAGTAGTACTAGGAGTCAAAGCGGAAGCAGTTAACACAAGTTCTAATAGCCTTAAGAGAATATCTGTGGGAAGATTCTTCTCAGGTCTGGCATCAAGAAAATGCTTTAAAGCTCTCAGACCATCTTCATTATGGATGACCATCTATAAACTATAAACTTTTAATGTCCATTGAAAAAAGTAGGCAGTTGACAGGTAGAATTCCTGTTTTTTCAGGAATTCAATTATTTGTAGAAATTGTGAAAAGTCTTTAATATATCTAGGTAAGGACTAAAATTGGTTGAACAATGTCACAGAGAAACTGGGATATTATGTTTATTGCGCAGGAACAAGCTGCTACAATAGGTCGTTCAGGATAGTTTTCCTTATGAATGTTAGGGAGAAGACAGAAATGGCAAAAAGATTGTTTACAAAAAGAGTCTAACAATATAGTCAGTATAGGGCTGTATTTTTTTGCCTTTAATATATGTTCTTTCTGTCTGTCTTTCTTTCTGTCTAGTTTCTCCCTGTCTCACGTTCTGAAAAACTCATCCTGGCTGATGTCAGTTTGTGTTAGCGAGTCACAATACAGCATGAACATACACACACAGAGATACACAGATACACACACACACACACACACACGCGCGCGTGCGCGCACGTGCACGCACATGTGCACACACTACTTATGATTACACTGATTCTAAGGTTGACTTGACATTGATTTTGTGTGTTATTATATTTGTTAATATGCCTACACTGATTTTAGACTCAGTAGCCCATAGAATGTCACAGCAGTTTCACAATGCTGCAATGTGCAGGTTAGAAGGTTTCCAACATACTTTCTTAGCTGATGTTACACAATAACATTTGTTAGGCTTCTAAGTCTATTTAAGTGGGTTTTTTTTTTGTTTTTTTCAGGCATCTGCATATTATAAAGTTGAGTCAAATGCTTGTCTTAAACTGAAATTAATGAAGCAGTAAGGAAAAGCATAAAGGGGCTAAAAACCTATATTGCTTCCTTGTGTGATAAGATATAGAAAGATACTTATAATGATGATATATTGATGATGGCATATTTTAGCGCCAGTGACTTGTATGCCTTCCAGAAGCATTAGAAATAATCACAGTCCTTGACAAATATCATATTGAAGGTCAACAGCACAGAATAAATTAAATCCCAAAATGATACCAAAATATTAACAAACATACATACAAAATCACAGATTTCTAAAATACTTTAAGTGGTTCCAACATCCTTATTCTTAGTTATGAACCGAATTCAAACCTCTAGCCATAACCAAAACTCCTCTAGAGTCATAAATGGTTACAATGTGTAATTAAGTTCTTTTATTTCTTTTATATTGAAGGTGAATGGTGTCAGAGGTCATTAGTACTTGCCCCACTGTAGGAACACAATCTTTACCATTGGACTGTGGCATAGATGGAGGGTAGCAACCTCACCTGGGTCCCACCTCCCACCTGGAGGAGCGCACGCCTATGCTTCATGGGTCCTTCAACCCTTCATCATCAAATGGGTGCTTTGGGTGCTATGCCAGGGAGCTGACTCTTTGGTGAGGTGGTCAGGGCATGTGTTTATTGACTGCAGGTTTGTGACCTGGGTGGGGTTGTTGCCCTCTGCTTTTGTCACATAGCCCATTTTATGAGTAGCCTCCCTGGGTCTTTGCAGAATGTTCTTTTTTTAAAAATCAGAGCACTCCAAACAAGTCCTTCATTATCTGGCAAGGTCTTTGTAACACAATCCATGAGCCATATGTTTCTTGGGGCTATGTCATCCACTTCTAAGTCTCCTACCTCCAGATTCTTTTTGGATTGCTGCTACCTTACATCTTTCTTGCATGATTGGAAGTGCTTCCAAAAAAGATCAGCAAGATATTTTTTTTCTATCTTCTTCTCCAGAGCATTAGTGCTTTAAGAAATTCTCTTTGAGTCAACACAGTTGATTCCTTGTTCTGTTCTAATGCTCAGTATGGGACCTCTTCTGCAGATAAATCTTCTTAAGGCAATGATGCAGGAATAAGTATCTAAGGTGCTTGCAACTTAGAGATGAACAGCATGTGCCTCCAACAAGTGAAAATTACTCATTACCTTTTTGCATAAGAGTGCCCTTTTTTGATAACTATTGATCCAAATTAATCAATACCAACATGGGTAAAAGGTGGTACATGTGGTGAAAGGCAGTATTAATGCAAGTTAGCCATTTTCTCATTGGTTTGGTTTGATATTGTTAACAGGTTACAGGACAGTCAATTATCTTTTTTGAAAATTAGTTAGCAGAATGGATTCTGTACTGTTCAAACACATCCATGATGTCACTAGGGAGAAATCATGAACTTTCTGGGAGAAAGTTAATGAATGTGTTTCAGAACCAGTTATGAAATGTGGCACCTTTTGGGCAAGATAACAGGTCTTTGTTCCAGTGTCATAGCCATTTTTATAGTCATCCTTTGACTTTCAGAAGTCCATCATCGAAGAAAGGGCCCAGATGGAACATGGGACTGGTGAATTTTATACCACCTTTTCTATTTTTAAGATGGCTTATGTTCTCTTCTAGGAACCACTGCCGTTGTACATGGTAAATCACTGCATGTTCTGCTTCTGTCATATCATCAACAGTAATGTAAAATGGAGTCTATATTTCATGCTTAGATTTTACCTGGTCCATTGTGTCTGTTTTCTCTTCCATCCTAAAAACTATGCAACTGCTCTTTTCAGGCCATTCCTTTCAGAGCAATGCTCAGTCAATTTACTGCTAGGAGTTTGATCTTCCACAAGCTGTGACTTTAGTTACTTTAAAAAATTTTTATTTTTTTTTGATAAAAAAATATCACGAAGGTTATATTTAAGGTGGCACAATGTAAGGTGAAAAATGCCAACATTGGACCAATGCTTGAGTAGCCCTATTTAACTTATTTGTATATCTGATTAGTCATTTTAATTACTCTAGGAGCTTTTTTCTTTCAAAGAATGTTGTGTTTTGAATGGTGAGTTTTGAATTGTTTCCATACTCAATAACATGACTAAATGTTAATAAAATAATGATTTATTTTACTTAAAGCATGCTTGTGTATTTCAAGCCAGTGCTGTGAAAACCGTATTTATGGATGATCTTCTTAAGTGTATTTATGTGGCATACATACAGCTTCATACCCATCTCAAAGCATGTAGATGAGCTAATGGCACATGACCTCATGGGCTGCTTTTGAATTCTGGATGATCAGTGGTCCCTCTCTGTTCACTTTGTGTTCAGTCGTAGCTGATGCAGTAGTATGGTGCAGGTCGTCAGGATGCAGCCAAACCAGAAGAACACTGTGCTCCTACTGTCTCAGCAACACACATTAGATGAACTCAAATGCGTGTTTGCCATATTATAACTCGACCTGACAGTCAAGCGCTTTCTTTTTGTGCTATACTATAGAGAAATTATGAGGTTTAGCTCTGGATGGGTTTGTGCTTATAGAAAGCATCTGCTCTCAGCTTTATTTTCTAGCTGAGCAGGTCATTATTTTGCCAGTCCTCCTGAGCAGGACTCTGCATTGCTGCATTGTGTGTGCCTGTGAAGGTTATTTCTGTTTTACATGCAACTTCATGTTATCACCTGCAGATTCATGATTCTGAAGGGCTTCCTTTACCAACATGCGATGTTCCAAGCATTTGAATATTGGCAAGTGGCAAGAAAATGCTTCTGAGTTTCAATTTACAATTTACATTACAAGAAAAGTTTTTTCTTTTCTGACATTTTTTTTTTCAATCTTTTTACCTTTTGGTACATTTTGTTCTGCTGTTACTGTGCTGCAGACATAGGCCAGAGAATGATTTAAAATGCAAAATAACAACTATGGTTGCGTTTTTTTCAGAACTAGAGCTTTTCCTCCAGCTGTGTTGCTACGCAGAGCTGCTGTGACAAAAAATAATAATAAAAAATACCATCGACCATTAACCTCTTACCTCCTAAAACATGGGCATATCTCCCAGAGCTAAACCACAAGTCATGGCTTACATAAGGGTTTAATTCATTATCAGTTCTTATTTTGAGACAGCAGTTTTGGTTTGGGCCTATCCTGGGGGCCTAACACTATGCATTTTTCTGTTTTTCCCTGCACTTGACCAAGTTCACAAAGGGCTTCATAATTAACTAATGTGTTCAATCAGGCTCATTAGATCAGAGACTGCACTCACATAAAGAAGAATGTATCATCTCCAAATCTGTGTTTTGCATGCACAAAAGGCATGCACAGTTAAAGAAGGCCCAGCAAAATTCTAGGTAAGTTGTTTTCTATAAATCCTGCAAAACAAGCAGAATTCTTTCTGAGGGTTCCAAAACCTTATCCCCTCCCCAGAAAGGAACTACAGATGTAGCTTTTCTTGCCATCTCATAGTCTTGGACATCTGCGGCCTTGCACTGGTTATCATTCACTCTGCTATAGGAAACCCTGCTCGATATGTAAAGAGCCAGCTTATTAGCCAATGTGCTGCAGGGGGCTGGACAGAAACATGCAGTACTATGGCTCTTCATGGCTGGGGTTTGAGAGTCATGCTGTACATCTTGTAGATAGAGAAGTAGAAGTGATGAAAAACAGTCAGGTCTAAAGAAGCCTTTGCAGATTGGAAATGTATACTCATCTTAAAATATATGCTTGAGTGTTGCACCCACCACAACTCTATTTTGCCATAGGAATGTTTACGTCATTGTGAAGATGCCACTCCCCTATTCCATGGCCCAGAATGCTGATTGGCACTACAGTCCGGTGTCTGGTGTGCGGGATGGGCGCGAGCCAGGAGGGAGTGTGGGCGAACTTGCAAACAGCAACGTCACTGGCAGCTCTGGATCAAAGAGCATGGTCATATAGCTATGATAATGAAGAGCATGTGCAACAGCCAGAAGCACTGAGGTCCTCTTGCGCCTTCTCTCTCTTTCTCTCTTTCTCTCTATCTGTCTCTCTTCTCTCCTTTTTCTCTTCACTCTTTCTTCTCTTTCTCTCTTCCTCTCAATCCCTTTTTCACTATCTCTGCCTCTCCTTTGTTCCTCTCTGTCTCTAGATCTTTCTTTCTCAGACTTTACCTCACACTCTCTATCTGCCTCTCTCTGCTTTTTCTCTCTTATGCTCTCTTTGCATCTTTTCTCCCTATCTATCTCCCTCTGTTTCTTTTTTTCTCTTTCTCCCTGTCTCCCTCTGAAGAGATGAGAAACACCTAGAGTGATTGGGTTTCTGTCCTACTCCAGTCTGAGCATGTATGACTGGCCTTCCAGACCATGTGCTCATGTTCTAAACAAAGAGAGTAGAGGAATGTTTTCTTCCTTTCTTTCTTAAATTTGCTTTTGAATCCCCTGCCAATGATTTGTCACTGCTCAAATGAGTGATCTTTTGCATGATGAGTGCCAGTACTGGTCATGACATCTAGACTAAAGGGTTCAAGGTCTCTTCTCCAGTTACAGATAAAATCAGAAAATGAAAACAGCAGTGATATCCTGAGTCATAAATATTATTGGTTCAGTGGTTAAACTCTCTAAATATAGGAGAAAATCACCCTAACTAAATGTGACAGACTTATGCTTGTTAATGACAATCTGCTCAGAATGTCAAGAGGTTTGTGCCAGCTTGATTTGAGAACCTCCTGTAGCTCACTTGGTAAAATATTAGCAACACTGAGGTCATGGTTTCAATTCCCAGGGAATGCATAAATGTGTGTGCAAGTTCCTCTGGATAAATTCAACTGTCAAGTGCTGAAAATGTGAAATTGAGTGGTTTATATTTCCGTTGATGCAGAATTACAAGATGTCATGTGTTGGTATAGTATTGATGTTTGTTTTAGAAGAAAAA